>NC_045595.1:14963059-15266089 GCF_009762305.2 Zalophus californianus | reverse complement strand
GAACACAGCAGATCGAGCCACATCAAGGGCAGGCACCAGCTCCCAGTCAGGTGTGCATGACCCTGAGCATCAGCCTAGAGCCTGCTTGCTCAGTGAGCAGTGCAGACCAACAGAGATAGGAGCTGCTGGCCAGACACACTGGCATGATGGAATAATGAAGCAGCAAATTTGTTCTCAAACTCATCCACAAAAGTCTCTATGGCCACAATGGAGAATGCCTCCCTCACCCCACCCCCCAGGGCCTCTGTTGTTACCTAACACTGCCCGCCTTTTGCAAGGGGGAGTTTTTTAAAATATCATTTTTTATTTTAAAAAATTATGCAAAATTTGTTTGCTACACCACAGTCTGTTTGCCTTCATAAAATGTAATTATTTCACTTTATCATCAAAGAGTAAAATCTATTTCTTTCTGGGCACCTTGGGGTATGCATACGCAGCCCCTGGCATGGGAGTCCAGGCACGAGGCCGGGCGGGGGTTATAGAAGCCAGACAGATGTGGGTCAGGACGGGAACAAACACTCCGCCGATGACTCTGGGAGGTTAGTTAATCCTTCTGAACCCCAGTTGTCTCATCTGTAAAACAGGATTGACAAGAATTTCTACGGAGACTGTAACGTGAGGCTTCACCGTCAGAATAGGGTGAGCCCATACCCGGCATCCAACTTGAAGGGAAGAGATTTTAAAATGTGTTCTGGGGGTGCCTGGGTGGCTCAGTCGGTTAAATGTCTGACTCTTGATTTCGGCTCAGGTCATGGTCTCGGGGTCATGGGATCAGGCCCCGAGTCCGGCTCTGCACTCAGAACGGAGTCTGCTTCTCCCTCTCCCTCTGCTCCTCCCCCTGCTCTCTCTCGTGCTCTCTCTTCAATAAATAAATAAATCTTTAAAAAATTTTTTTTAAATGTGTTCTCTTCCCCCCTCTTTTATTTTTTAATTTAATCAATTTACTTATGTAGGATACAGGGGTTTGTATTGTTCTGTTTTGTCTGGGGTATAATTTATGTGCAACGAGATTACAGTTGTACCATCACTTTTGACAAATACAGCCACGTAACCCAGACCCTATTAAGATTCAGAACAGTTCCATCACCTCAAAAAAAATTCCCTCATGTCTCTAACCTTAGCCATAATCCCCGTGCCAAACTACCCCATGCACGCACAACACACACACACACACACACACACACACACACACACACACACACAGTAACCACTGTTCCCATCTTTTGCCATTGGTCAGTTTTCCTTTTTCTAGAACTTCATATAAGTGTGAGGATACTATGGACTCTTCTGTGTATGTCTACTTTTGCTCAGAACATCTGTGAGATTCAATTACATTGCTGCGCTTTTCACTGGTTTGTTTCTTTTTATTGCTGAGCGGGATTCCATTCCATGGCTGGACCACAGTACATCCATCATCCAGCTGATGGACACCTGAGCTGTTTCCAGTTTTGAGTGACTTTATTAAAGCTGTCATGAAAATTTACAGGTGTGGACCTATGAAAACCTATGTTTTCATTTTTCTCAGATGATACCTGGAAGTAAAATTGGAAGTCATAGGGTAGGCATAGGTTTATGCTTGTCATTATAAGAATTCCATTTTTTCCAAAGTTTTTGTATCATTATACACTCCCATCAGCAATATATGAGTCCGCATTGCTCCAACATCCTCAACATTTCATGTTGCCAGTCTTAATTTGAGCTCTTTTAATGCATGTGTAGCACTTTCTCATTGTGGTTTTAATTTGCGTTTCTTGGATGACCAATGAGATTGAGTTTTTCGTGTGATTATTGGCCATTCATGTATCTTCCTTTGTGAAGATTCTTATCCACTTTTTAGAAATTGGTTTGCCTTCCCCTCATTTTTGAATCCAACCCAAGGGTCTGACATTTTCCCAAGATAGAGAACCATGCACAGCCCTGGTTGGCACTATGGCCATCAAGTTCGTAGTATCTCTGCAATAATGACTGTCCAAATTCACCCACTGGGAGTTTCATGGTCCTCCAATGGGAATTTGATCTGATATATAAAATGTAGGGAACCCGGATCGCCCCGAAGAATAACATCAAATCTAAATGTGAGGCTCAGGAAGCTGGGATGATGGGAAACATCCGGAAGCCAACTGGAGTGTTACAAAGAAGTAAGAAGTTGAACCCCAAAGAAACAAACCTCAAAATCTTCCCTTCTGACCCTCTGGGTAAATGATTAAGTGATATGGTGAGAAAAAGAACCGGGACGTACCTCTGGGAGACATTGCTACCTATAAACTTCCCATGAAAACGTGCCTCTTTAGCTCAGACCTGAAATAGGGGAAGCGCTGTCTTGGTCACTGACACCATCCTCTTTCCCCAGTGTCTGTGACCCAGGAGGTGTCTCTCTTCCCCATCACTGGGAACACCACTGGGTTCCGGCCACTCCAGTGAGGGCCCTCTTCCACGGACGCACTGACCCAGCGTCAGAGGATCCTATGGGGCCGCAGCAGACGTGGCACAGGGCCTGCCTGGCACAGGGTGGGCACATACCCTCCGCAGTGGGAAGTGGTGTCTGGTAGAGAATGAAATATGGATGCAATCTGGGCTGGAGGTTGGGACAGGGGACCCAGATGGGAGGCACATTCCTAGCAAGCCAGGGGGCCCAGAGTTTGAGGTCTAGGGCAGGAAGAGGCAGAGGCCCAGGCAGGAAGGTGGCAGGGCTATAGAGGTAAGTACAAGGCAGGGGCACATTGTGGGGCAGGGGAGGCAGCAGGCAAACAAGAGGACGAGCACCCTGACCAGCTATAAACACTTCCTTCCCACTGAAGGAGGACTTACTTGGTTCCCGAACTTGGGTGGTTGGGGGGACTCTGAGGCGGGGCCCAGCCACTCCCTTACACGCTTACCCCCTCACTGCATAGCACCTACTAAGCCAGCCAGCCAGGCTCTGTGCTAAATACAGAAATCTCCCATGTAGCCGCAGGAGAACCCTATGAGGGAGTTCCTAGCGTTCCCTGGATTTGCAGATAACGGAACCAAGGCACAGAGTGGTTAAAGTAACTTGCCGAAGCCCTAGAGTTGCCAGAATTAGCAAATAAAAATACAGGGTGCCCTGTTAAATTTGATTTTCAGATAAACAGCAAGTAATTTTTTAGCATAAGTATGTCTCACTCAATATTTGGGATATACTTGTACTGAAAAAATTATTTGTTGTTCACCTAAAATTCAAATTTAACAGGGCACCCTGTATTTTATCAGCAAACCTACTTTATTTTAAAGATTTTATTTATTTATTTATTTATTTATTTGAGAGAGAGCATGAGCAGGGGGGTGGGGGCAGAGGGAAAGGGAGAAGCAGACTCCCCACTGAGCAGGAAACCCCGATGCAGGGCTCAGTCCCAAAACCCCGGGATCATGACCTGAGCCAAAGGCAGATACTTAACAACTGAGCCGCCCAGACATCCCTGACAAGCCTACTTTTTTAAACTGCTCTGCCAAATAATTAACATTAAGGCTAGCAGTAACTGCCATGGGCTGAGGACTCAGGATGTGTGTCCTCTCCCTCACCAGTGGCACCCAGCCTCACCTCCCACCCCGAGACAAGGAGGAAGGAGAGTCTCCGAGAGTTTACATCCCTTGCTCAAGGCTACTTCACTGGTGAGAAACGGAACCAGGATCAAGGCCAAGTGTGTGGCTCCAAAACCCACCATGGCACAACAGGATGTAACCTCCCCAGGAGTAGTAAGAATCCCAGAATTTTGCCATCTTGGGGTCCTAGAGATGTGCCCACAGCAAGCTCTCCACTGAAGTGAAGCAACACTCAGTTGCACTTAATTACAAGCAAGAATCTTGTACTCCTGTGGTTTCCTTCCAAGCCCCTTCCAGCCCAGACTCCAAGAGGCCCCTGTGACCTTCAGGGTTTTGTTTTGTTTTGTTTTGTTTTTAAGACTATAGGCATTTGGGCTCTTGAATTCTGTTTTTGTTTTTTTAAGTTTTATTTATTTATTATTTTTAAGAAATCCCTACACTCAATGTGGGGCTCGAACGCACGACCTTGAGATTAAGAGTCGCATGCTCTTCTGACTGAGCCAGCCGGGTGCCCCCGGGGTTTTTTTCTTTTTAAGAGCCCCATGCCTCCTTGAGACATGGCATTCCTACTGGGCACACCTCCAGGTAGGCACCTGCAAAGAAACAGCAACTGCCCTGGCCTGGTTGGTCCTGAAGCCGCACCTGGATTAGAGCCCCTGGGGGCAGACACAGGCATGGCTTCCACCCTGGGCTGCTCAAGAGCCAGCCCTGAGAAACGGGAGGAGCTCTGGACAGCTGGGGCTAACGCCCAGGAGGGCCTCTCTCCGCTGCCTTCCACCCAGGGTGTTGCAGAGCCACCTCCTCCCCTGCACGCACACACCCCACCAGCACTGACTTGCCTGTCTGCAGAGAGATACAGCGGGGCGGGGGGCGGGGGGGGCTGAGGCACCTCCCAAGGAGGCAGAGGAGCAGGGATTTACCTGAGTCTGCATTTGAGCTCAGCATTTCACCCCATGAGTTTAGTTTCCTCATCTGTAAAAGGGGGACGGTAATACCTATGGTGCAGCAGGAAAGCTGGGATAGATTCCTTCTGAAGAGCCCACAGGTGCTCCCTGGCATGGACGCAGAGTCGGTGAGTGGGATGTATTACTGCTGATGTTTGAAAATAAGCCAAAGCGCCCATCCCTGACCTTTTGGAAGCACCCTCTCTCCCACTGCTTGGAGTCTGGCTCACTCTGGGGGCGTTGGGGATGTGGGGGGAGGGGTATCTCGGGGATTGCTGCCTCCCCCTTGACAACCCGGCTGAAATGGGGAGTTCTGGCACCTGCGGGCTCAGAGGGAGCCACTGCGTGGAGAGAAGTGCGTGCAAGGTTCCTGGGTCTTCGGTGTGGGGAGGGGGCTTCAGGTTCTCTTCCCGCCCCCTGAGTCTTTCTCCTGTGGAGAAGGCAGCAGACAGACAGGGGCTCCTGCAGGAATGCCCCAGCCCCATCTCATGCAGCTCCCCAAGCCCGTCTAAACATAGATCCAAGACCAGAGTGGTGACGGGGCTCCACGGGAGCCCAGGTTCATTATAACTCACACCTACCTCATTCAGGAGCCCCCCCCCCATCATTCTTCTTTAGTCAGATGAGATGGCAAAATCTCTCTAGACTCACTTGATCCTGCCGACTGCACTCGGAGGGCAATATTCGACATTTGAGCTCGAGGAGTGATTCCTACAGAATGGAATGAGAAATGGGGTCTGTCAGCGGGGCAGAGGGGGTGAGCAGTGAGCCAGGTTCAGATACTGGCCCTGCCATTGCTAGGCCTCAGTTTCCTCGTCTGCAAAATGGGAAGCATGACAGTACCTCCTCCTAGGTATTGTTGTAAAGATTTTATTTTATTTTTTTAAAAGATTTTATTTATTTATTTGTTTGAGAGAAAGAGAGAGAGAAAGAGCAGAAGCAGGGGGAGCGGCAGAGGGAGAGGAAGAAGCAGACTCCCCACTGAACAGGGAGCCCAATGCGGGACTTGATCCCAGGACCCCAGGATCACGAACAGAACCGAAGGCAGATGCTTAACCGACTTAGCCACCTAGGGGCCCCTCGTTATAAAGATTTTAAAAGAGTTTACGCACCAAGAACGTGTAGGCGCTCCAAAAACAGTACTGGTTGTAGCGTGACTCCAAGTTGGCGAACCATTCTCTCGGTCCATAATTAGAAAGTACTTACTGAGTATCAGCATACGCTCAGTAGGCCACAGTGAGCCTGGGTGCAGAGTGGAGATCCGGCAGGCCTGGACCTTGCTGTCATGGGACACAGACTGTCCTCGTCACCTCCGAGGACCAAACGTTAACTCCATGCTTATGGGTAGTTGGTGGGAACATGTGTATGTTACTCTCACTATCTGCTGTTCTCGAAGCATCGCCAAAGGGTATCAGTGACACCTGTGGCCTCAATGGCCTGAGTGAGCTGTCCTACGGGAGCTGAGTGCCTTCTTTGTCTCTCTCTCTTTCCAAAGTGCATCGCTGGGTGTAAATGTCAAGGAAAGCTTACTGCCATCATGATGAATGGATAAACAAAATGTGGTATAAACATACAAGGGAATATTATTCAGCCTTAAAAAGAAGAGAAATTCTGGGGCCCCTGGGTGTCTCAGTCAGTTGGGCATGCGACTCTTGGTTTCGGCTCAGGTCGTGATCTCAGGGTGGTGGGATCAAACCCAGCGTCAGGCGCCACACTCAGAGCAGAGTCTGCTAAATTTTCTCTCTCTCCCTCTGCGCCTCCCCGTTCTCTCTCTCTCAAATAAATAAATAAATCTTAAAAAAAAAAAAAAGGAGAGAAATTCTGACACCTGCTACAACATGGATGAAACTTGAAGACTTTATGGTGAGTGAAATCAGCCAGTCACAAAAAGACAAATACTGTGTGATTCCACTTACATGAGTTACTTTGAGTAGTGGAAGTCGTAGAGACAGAAAGTAGCATATAGAGGTTACAAGAGGCTGGCGGAAGGGGACAACGAGAGTTATTGATGAATGGGGACAGGGTTTTTGTTTGGGGTGATGAAAAAGTTTTGGAAACAGACTGGCGATGGTTTCAAAATATTGTAAATGTAATTAATGCCATGGAAAAGTGGTTAAAATGGCAAATTTTATGTTATATATACTTTGCCACAATAAAAAATATTTTAAAATAATGATAATTAAGGAAAGGCTTATCTGGCTCCAACTGAGAACATGGGCCATAAAAGATGAGTCTTGTCCTCCACCCAGTAGAGTAATGAAGAACCCCGCTCCCTGAGGACAGCCCCACCCGCCCGCTCTGCCCTGGGCTGCTCCCCGCCCCCCTCGCCTAGAGCTGGGGCTCCTCTTTTCCTGACCTGGGGCTGTGGCATTCAGGGAGAAGAGCTGAGCAGACCCTCCATTCCTGCCCCTCTTGCAGGAATGAGCCCCTGGGTTTCTGGCTCCTGGTGGAGCAGATCTTGTGGGCAGGCAGCTTCCATGATCCTCATAGGCAAGCCCGGAAGTGAGTGACAGTGGATCACAACTTCTATTGCCACCAATTCCTTCTTCTTTTCTCTTGGGTCCGAATCGTGCAGCAAAAGAAAGATAAAACTATTCCCTCACTCTCCCCTGCCACAGAGAATTATTCCTTTTGCTATTATTCCAAGACTCCCAAAGAGTCTCGGGGGTTGGAGGCAGGTGTGGGGCTTGGCTGGAGCTCATTATCGGGAGCAGACCCAGGGCAGAACATAAAAGATTCAGCCTTGACATTTCACAGATGGAAACAAATTTCTGCACGGTCATGGTTGGGCTCCAAGAGAAAGCATCTTAACTCAAGCACGGGATGAAAAGTCCCTAGAATCCTGGCATAGGCAGGAACGGCAGTACCTGCTCCCAGGAGACCAGCGCTGGTGTCACCTGACATCACTTTAGGCATGGTTCTCACACTCTGGGAGCCTCAGTTTCCTTGTCTATAAAATGGGGGACACCAAACCTCTACTTGTGGGGCCATTGGCTTCTAGCACCCCCCACAGCACACAGTATATCTGTAGCCCCTTCTAGTTTATCAGCCATGTCACACTTTGGATGGAGAAGGGGGCCTGGATTGGACCCCGGATGTGTCCTATTATTCACAGTCATTGTTTATTGAGATGTGACTAGTGCCACACTCTGTTCTGTGCACCTAAAAATATGCATACAGAAGATTTTGGCAGTCCCCCACCTGTCCCACCTCCCCACGCATGTTGACCCAAACTTCCAAACGTGGTCATTTCTGAATCTATCCTAGGATGCTCTCTGGCTGCTGGAGCCCACTGGGTCCAAGCTCTGAATAATCCAGAAGAGCTGAGGCATTAAGGCACCCCAGGAGTAGCTTCGATCAGGGACTGCTGGGAATCCACGTAGACAAACCCCAGCTCCCTCACCCCTCAGGCTGGGTAGTGCTGAGAAGGACAGGTGCCCAGGGGCCCAGTGACAGCACACGAGTGGGATATGCCGCCCCCGCTGTGTTCCTGCCCTCTCTCTTCAAGTGCTATGTCCTGAGATTCCGTCCCAAATAAACTACTCACATCTCAATCTCTCAGGATCTGCTTTGGGGGAACCCAAACTCAGATAATGCATCATCTCATTTTTTTCTTTGCAAAGAACCCAGGGAGGTAGGTCCTTTGATCTCTCCTCTGCAAGTGAGAAACTGAGGCCTAGTGACTTGTAGCAACCCGTCTTAGGTCCCACGGAGGTGAAGCTGGAGCTTGAATGTTAGCATCTGGCTCCAGCGTCCCCAGCCAAGCCCTCCATCACGGCAAGCCAGCAAATGCGCCCAAGGCAGTGGCTTGCCAGGGAGGTCTGAGGCTGCAGAGGGTAAATCTCCACCCCCTACCCCCCAGCCCCTTTAGCCCCCACCTCCACTGACACCAGCTGTGCAAAAGCGAAAGCAACGGGGAGAGAAAGAGCGCCCACCCCGTAGAGCACCCACCACCAGGTGGCGCCCTGCCCAGGAGGCCCACAGAGAATCCAGATGCAAGCACCAGGTGGTGATTAGATCTGACCCAGGTGCTGGGAAGAACCAAGGTGTTCCTCTTCTGCCTTTGCGCAGAGGGCAGGACCTGAATTTGGAAGTTTCTCAGATCTCTCAGAGCTCCCGGGGCTTCTGAGGTGTTCAAGCAACACACCACACACGCGCGCGCGCGCACACACACACACACACACACACACACACACTTCCCAGCTATTAGCAGTAGAGGGCAGAGTACTCTTGTCTCTGAAGCTGCCCGGAAGGGGCAGTGTTCTAGGAACCCTCTCTGTGGTCACACAGGCAGCACCAAACCCCATCTCCATTCAGCCCCCTGCACTGTGGGACATGGGCACCCCCACTCTGCTTCCCCCTTCCCCTTGGCCTGGGGTGGACCTGGAGTGTGGGCCGGACGCGTCTGGTGCAACTGCACAGTTACTCGGGTTGAGCTTGCCCACCATACCAGCCTCTGGCCTCACCTGTGTTCTGGGAAGAGCAGCGAGGAAGCACAGGGAAGCCCGCTCCCCATTCTCTAAGGTGGTTCCAGCCCCCATCCCGAAAAGTGACCATCCGTGACTTACAGGGATCCCACCTGCTGTTCAAGTTCCACTCCCGGCTGATGGGCCAAGGGAAACGAGTCTGGCTTTATTTTTTACTTAATTCGCTGTTCAAACCAACTCAAATTCCTGAGTACACCCATAGAGCCTGCTATTTTTTCAAATTTATTTTAACATGTAAAAATGTGTCACTGGCTGTCGTGGGTCAGGTTCCCCAAGCAGACGTTGAGATGAGCTTAGCATACAAGTGACTTATGAAGGATGTGTCGTCCCCCGCTCCCCGGAAGCCCCGCCAGGGTACCATCTCAGGCAAAATCCCATGGATGGTGGTGGTTTCAGTTTGGTCCCATAGGGGGCGCTGCAGTGCAAGGGGCACTTCAGAACCGCCTCCTAGGGCCTGCTCTCAGGGCACCTAGACAAGACTTGCACATTCTTACACCCAAGTCATTGGTTCAGGGTCACCCCAGAGGGGTGTAAATTCTCAGATAATACCTCCCCTAATAGCCCAAGACTGGATGTCCAAAGAAGAGGCACAGGGACTGGCTATTGGAAATGATGTTAGGGACACACACACACACACACACACACACACACACACACACACACCAGTAAAAGGGGACCTAAGGGATCTGGGCAGAGCATCAACCTTGTCCTGTAAACCTCTCTTATTCCATAAAGGATTCAAGATGGCTTAACAAAATTAGGTACAATACAAAGAAATGAAGATGATTAATTGTTGGAATTGAGGCAACAGAAAAAAAAAAGATAAATGGTAAATACATCCAGAAGGAAACTTGGAATATTAAGATATGCCTAGATAAAAATCCGCAATATTGGTACTGAGCTTCCCAGCAGCCAAAGCAAAGAGGGAAAATTAACCGAATGCAAGATTTATGATGCCTATAGGATTTAGGCCCTCTTGCTGGCCCCAAAGTTAAGACTTCTAAACCCCAAGTCCCAAGTCCCTGCATATGAGAGGGTCTGGATGAGAGCTGTCCAATGGAAATATAATGCACAAGACAAGTGTGATTTTAAAATTTCTAGTAGCCACTTTTTAAAAAGAAAATTTTATTTAAATTCAGTTAATTAACATATAATGTATTATTAGTTTCAGAGGTAGAGGTCAGTGATTCATCAGTCTTAATACAACACTCAGTGCTCATTACATTACATGCTCTCCTTAAAGCCCATTACCCAGTTACCCCATCCCCCACCCCCCTCCCCCCTCCCCCCAGCAACCCTCAGTTTGTTTCCTATGATTAAGAGTCTCTTATGGTTTGTCTCCCTCTCGGATTTCGTCTTGTTTTATTTTTTCCTCTCTTTCCCTATGACCCTCTGTTTTGTTTCTTAAATTCCACACATGAGTGAGATCATATGATAATTGTATTTCTCTGATTGACTTATTTCACTTAGCATAATACCCTCTGGTTCCATCCACGTTGTTGCAAATGGTAAGATTTTTTTGATGGCTAAGTAATATTCGTGTGTGTGTGCGTGTGTGTGTACACCACATCTTCTTTATCCATTCATCTGTCGATGGACATCTGGGCTCTTTCCATAGTTTGGCTGTTGTGGACATTGTTGCTGTAAACATTGGGGTGCATGTGCCCCTTCGGATCACTGCATTTGTATCTTTGGGGTAAATCCCTAGTAGTGCAATTGCTGGGTCATAGCGTAGTTCTATTTTCAACTTTTTGAGGAACCTCCATACTGTTTTCCAGAGTGGCTGCACCAGCTTGCATTCCCACCAACAGTGTAGGAGGGTTCCCCTTTCTCCACATCCTCGCCAACATCTGTTGTCTCTGAATGGTTAATTTTAGCCATTCTGACTGGTGTGAGGTTGTATCTCATTGTGGTTTTGATTTGGATTTTATGCCAGGTGATGTTGAGCATTTTTTCATGTCTGTGGTCCATTTGTATGACTTCTTTGGAGAAATGTCTGTTCGTGTCTTCTGCCCATTACTTGATTGGATTTTTTGTTTTTTGGGTGTTGAGTTTGATAAGTTCTTTATAGATTTTGGATACTAGCCCTTTATCTTATAAGACATTTGCAAACATCTTCTCCCATTCTGTAATTTGTCTTTTGTCTTTGTCATGTTCCCTTTGCTGTGCAAAAGCTTTTTATCTTGATGAAATCCCAATAGTTCACTTTTCCTTTTGTTTCCCTTGCCTTTGGAGACATGTCTAGCAAGAAGATGCTGCAGCTGAGGTCAAAGAGGTGGCTGCCTGTGTTCTCCTCTAGGATTTTGATGGATTCCTGTCTCACATTTAGATCTTTCATCCATTTTGAGTCTATTTTTGTGTGTGGTATAAGGAAATGGTCCAGTTTCATTCTTCTGCGTGTGGCTGCCCAATTTCCCCAACACCATTTGTTGAAGAGACTGTCTTTTCCACTGGCTATTCTTTCCTGCTTTGTCGAAGATTAGTTGACCATAGAGTTGAGGGTCCATTTCTGAGTTCTCTATTCTGTTTCATTGATCTGTGTCTGTTTTTGTGCCAGTGCCATACCATCTTGATGATTATAGTTTTGTAATAAAGCTTGAATTCTGGGATTGTGATGCCATCAGCTTTGGTTCTCTTTTTCAACATTCCTTTGGCCATTTGGGATCTTTCAGGCCCCGAACAGACCCATAACCAGCCTCCATGCATTTGAGTTCTTTCCAAATTTCCTCTTTTGATTGAGTTCCAGTTTCAAAGCACTGTGGTCTGAAAATATGCAGGGAATGAGCCCAATCTTTTGGTACTGGTTGAGACCTGATTTGTGACACAGTATGTGATCTATTCTGGGGAATGTTCCATGTGCACTCAAGAAGAATGTGTTCCTATGGGTCATTCGGTCAGCATACAAATTTTAGGATTATTTGTTCCTGCTCTGTGAAAAAAAATTGATGGTATTTTGATAGGGATTGCACTGAATGTATAGATTGCTCTAGGTAGCATAGTTATTTTAACAATATTTGTTCTTCCAATCCATGAGCGTGGAATGTTTTTCCATATATTTGTGTCTTCTTCAATTTCTTTCATGAGTGTTCTATAGTTTTCTGAGTACAGATCCTTCGCCTCTTTGGTTAGGTTTATTCCTAGGTGTCTTACGGGTTTTGGTGCAATTGTAAATGGGATCAACTCCTTCATTTCTTGTTCTTCTGTCTCATTGTTAGTGTATAGAAATGCAACTGATTTCTGCACATTGATTTTATATCCTGCCACTTTGCTGAATTCCTATATGAGTTCTAGCAATTTTAAGGTAGAGTCTTTTGAGTTTTCCACATGGTGTATCAGGCCATCTGCAAAGAGTGAGAGTTTGATTTCTTCTTTGCCAATTCAGATGCTTTTTATTTCTTTTTGTTGTCTGATTGCTGAGGCTAGGACTTCTAGTGCTATGTTGAACAGCAGTGGTGAGAGTGGACATCCCTGCCATGTTCCTGACCTTAGGGGAAAAGCTCTCAGTTTTTCCCCATTGAGAATGATATTCACTGTGGGCTTTTTGTAGATAGCTTTTACAATATTGAGGTATGTTCCCTCTATCCCTACACTGTGAAGAGTTTCAATCAAGAAAGGATGCTGTACTTTGTCAAATGTTTTTTTCTGCTTCTATTGAGAGGATCATATGGTTCTTGTTCTTTCTTTTATTTATGTATTGTATCACATTGATTGATTTGTGGATGCTGAACCACCATTGCAGCCCAGGAATAAATCCCACTTGGTCATGGTGAATAATCCTTTTAATGTACTGTTGGATCCTATTGGCTGGTATTTTGGTGAGAATTTTTGCATCCATGTTCACCAGGGATATTGGTCTGTAATTCTCCTTTTTGGTGGGGTCTTTGTCTGGTTTTGGGATCAAGGTAATGGTGGCCTCATAGAATGAGTTTGGAAGTTTTCCTTCCATTTCTATTTTTTGAAACAGCTTCAGAAGAATAAGTATTAATGCTTCTTTAAATGTTGGTAGAATTCCCCTGGGAAGCCATCCAGCCCTGGACTCTTGTTTGTTGGGAGATTTTTGATTACTGCTTCAATTTCCTTGCTGGTTATGGGCTTGTTCGGGTTTTTTATTTCTTCCTGTTTCAGTTTTGGTAGTTTAAACTTCTCTAGGAATGCATCCATTTCTTCCAGATTGCCTAATTTGTTGACATATAGTTGTTCATAATATGTTCTTATAATTGTCTGTATTTCCTTGGTGTTGGCCATGATCTCTCTTCTTTCATTCATGATTTTATTTATTTGGGTCCTTTCTCTTTTCTTTTTGATAAGTCTGGCCAGGGGTTTATCAATCTTATTAATTCTTTCAAAGAACCAGCTCTTAGTTTCATTGATCTGTTCTATTGTTCTTTTGGTTTCTATTTTATTGATTTCTGCTCTAATTCTTATTAATTCTCTTCTCCTGCTGGGTTGAGGCTTTATTTGCTGTTCTTTTTCCAGCTCCCTTAGGTGTAAGGTTAGATTGTGTACTTGAGATCTTTCTTGTTTCTTGAGAAAGCCTTGTAGTGCTATATACTTCCCTCTTAGGACTGCCTCTGCTGCATCCCAAAAGTTTTGAACAGTTGTGTTTTCATTTTCATTTGCTTCCATGAATTTTTTTAACTTATTCTTTCATTTCCTGGTTGACCCATTCATTCTTTAGTAGGATGCTCTTTAGTCTCCATGCATTTGAGTTCTTTCCAAATTTTCTCTTTTGATTGAGTTCCAGTTTCAAAACATTGTGGTCTGAAAATATGCAGGGAATGATCCCAATCTTTTGGTACTGGTTGAGACCTGATTTGTGACCCAGTATGTGATCTATTCTGGGGAATGTTCCATGTGCACTCGAGAAGAATGTGTTTTCTGTTGCCTTAGGATGGAATGCTCTGAAAATATCTGTGAAGTCCATCTGGTCCAGTGTGTCATTCAAAGCCCTTGTTTTCTTCTTGTTGATCTCCTGCTTAGATGATTTGTCCATTGCAGTGAGTGGGGTGTTAAAGTTCCCTACTATAATTGCATTATTATCAATGTGTTTCTTTAATTTTGTTATTAATTGGTTTATATAATTGGCTGCTCACATGTTAGGGGCATAAATATTTAAATTTGGATCTTCTTGTTGCACAGACCCTTTATTATGATATAATTTCCTTCCTCATCTTTTATTATAGTCTTTGGTTTAAAATCTAATTTGTCTGATGTAAGGATTGCTACCCCAGCTTTCTTTTGATGTCCATTAGCATAATAAATAGTTTTCCACCCCCTCACTTTGAATCTGGAGGTGTCTTTGGGTTTAAAATGAGTCTCTTGCAGACAGCATATCAATGGGTCTTGCTTTTTTATCCAATCTGACACCCCGTGTCTTTTGATTGGGGCATTTAGCCCATATAAATTCAAAGTAACTATTGAAAGATATGAATTTAGTGCCATTGTATTACCTGTAAAGTCACTATTACTGTATATTGTCTCTATTCCTTTCTGGTCTATGTTACTTTGGGGCTCTCTCTTTGCTTAAAGGATCCCCTTTAATATTTCTTGCATGGTTGGTTTAGCAATCACAAATTCTTTTAGTTTCTGTTTGTCTTGGAAGCTTTTTATTTCTCCTCTTTTGAATGACATCCTTGCTGGATAAAGTATTCTTGGCTGCATATTTTTTCTCATTTACACCCTGAATTTATCATGCCAGTCCTTTCTGGCCTGCCAGGTCTCTGTGGATAGGTCTGTTTGCCAGTCTAATGTTTCTACCCTTGTAGATTACGGACCTCTTGTCCAGAGCTGCTTTCAGGATTTTCTCTTTGTCTCTGAGATTTGTAAGTTTCACTATTATGTCAAGGTGTTGACCTATTTTTATTGATTTAAAGGGAGTTTCTGTGACTCCTGGACTTGAATGCCTGCTTCCTTCCCCAGATTAGGGAGGTTCTCTGCTATAATTTGCTCCAATATACCTTCTGCCCCTCTCTCTCTTTCCTCTTCTTCTGGGATCCCAATTATTCTAATATTGTTTCACTTTATGGTATCACTTATCTCTTGATTATCCCTCATGATCCAGTAGTTGTTTCTCTCTCTTTTGCTCAGCTTCTTTATTCTCCATCAGTTTGTCTTTTTTTTTTTTTTAAAGATTTTATTTATTTATTTGACAGAGAGAGACACACAGCGAGAGAGGGAACACAAGCAGGGGGGAGTGGGAGAGGGAGAAGCAGGCTCCCCGCCAAGCAGGAGCCCGATGCGGGACTCGATCCCAGGACCCTGGGACCATGACCTGAGCCGAAGGCAGACGCTGAACCGTCTGAGCCACCCAGGTGCCCCCATCAGTTTGTCTTCTATATCACCAATTCTCTCTTCTGCTTCATTTTTCCTAGCGGTAAGAGCCTCCATTTTTTATTGCACCTCATTAATAGCCTTTTTTATTTTGATTTGATTTGATTTTAGTTCTTTTATTTCTCCAGAAAGGGATTCTCTAGTGCTTTCTATGCTTTTTTCAAGCCCAGCTAGGCAAGCCCAGCTAGAATCTTTATAATCATTATTCTGAACTCTAGTTCCAATGCCTTACTTATATCCATACTGATTAGGTCTCTGGCAGTCAGTACTGCCTCTTGTTCTCTTTTTTGAGGTGAGTTTTTCCATCTTGTCATTCTTGCAAAAAGTGGTTGCGTTTTATTTGTAAAGTTGCAGCTATTCTTTTCTTAGATCTCCAGTTGAATTCACAGGTGTTCAGAATGATTTGATAGCTATCTAGCTGAATTCCTGGGATCAGATGAAACTAAGGTCTCCTACTCCTCCACCATCTTGGACTATCTCTACTAGCCACATTTATAAAAAGAAAAAGGAGGGGTGCCTGGGTGGCTCAGTCAGTTAAGCATCTGCCTTTGGCTGTGGTCATGATCCTGGGGTCCTGGGACTGAGCCCCACGTCAGACTCCCTGCTCAGTGGGGAGTCTGCTTCTCCCTCTCCCTCTGCTGTTCCCCCTGCTTGTGCTCTCTCTGTCAAAAGAATTTTTAAAAATCCTAAAAGAAAGAAAGAAAGAAAGAAAGAAAGAAAGAAAGAAAGAAAGAAAGAAGAAAAAAGCGGGCTCTAAAAACTCCACAATGGGAAGGTGGGGGGACATGTCAAAGGGACACAAGAGCAAATTGAGAGAGCTTCCAATGGCCAAAGCTAGAAGAATTTGAGCAACAACATGAGTAAAGTAGTATTGGATAAAAACGTAAAGAATAAAATAAATATCCATGAGGCCATATTGATATTAATAAATGATTGAATAAACAGATATCTGGGGGAGAAGAAACAAATGTCCCCTCCAGAAAACCCATTACCCCAGTCTAGTCATGAGAAAAAAAATCAGATAAATTCTCACTGAGGGACACACTATGAACTCTCTGATCAGTACTCCTCAAAACTGTCAAGGTCATCAAAAACAAGGAGAGTCTGAGAAATTGTCACAACCAAGAGAAGACCATGGACACATGGCAAATAATTGTGATGTGGTATCCTGGTTGGGATCCTGGGACAGAAAAAGAGCATTAGGTAAAAACAAAGGAAATTTGAATAAAAGATTAGTCAATAATAATGTATCAATACTGGCTCATTCATGGTGACAAATATACTAATGTTAAAATATTGATAATAGGGAAATGGGACGTGGGGCATATGGGACTTTTCCATATTATCTTCGCAATCTTTCTGCAAATCAAAAAGTATTCTAAAATTAAAAGTTTATTTTTAAAAAGAAGTAGGTGACATTAATTTTAATAACATATTTTACTTAATCTTATATATCCAAAATATTATCATTACAACCATTATCAATATAAAATATTTACTAATGGGGTAACTTACATTCTTTTTTCATACTGAGTCTTTGAAATGCAGTGTGTATTCTACACTTACAACACATCTCAATTTGGATGCTAAATTGTCATTGGAAATACTGATCTGTATTTAGTTAGGTTTCCTAAAATTTACAGTTAAAAAAATAGATTCACATACTGGGGTTGTTCCAAACATACCTTAAAGTTTTCTAATACCTGAATTAAATATCAGTTTTTAAATTAATGAAAATTAAAAAATAAATTAAAAATTCCATTCCTTAGTCATACTAGCTCAATAGCCACATGTGACTAGTGGCTGCCATATTGGACAATGTAGGTATGAATAGCTAATGATAATCTAATTCCAGATTTTCTGGAACAGTTCTGATTCCAAATATTCTTTTCCACTGTCCTTTAACTATGCCTGACCTTGTCAGCCTGGGTGGAGATTATTAGTTACCATATGTGAGTGACCCAGGCGACATTTGGAAACTTGGCATGGACCATCCTTCACCAGAACCTCCAGTACTAACGCTCCCCTCAGGCAACTTGCTCTGATCCGTCTTGATTTCCCTGGCTCCAAGGAGGATAGCAATGCCTTCTCCTATTCTGTGTGGGACCACACCAGAACAAGCTGTTCCAGAAGGCAATTTGGCATTACATATCAAAAGCCTTGATGGGGCACCTAGGTCAATCGGTTAAGCATCTGCCTTTGGCTCAGGTCATGATCCCAGGGTCCTGGAATTGAACCCCGTGTTGGCTCCCTGCTCAGTGGGGAGTCTGCTTGTTCCTCTTCCTCCGCCCTCCTCCGTGCCACCCCCCCCCCCCACCGCTGGTCTCTCTCTCAAATAAAAAAATCTAAAAGAAAAAAGCCTTGAGTATCTGTGTAACCACCGTCCTAGGAGGTTCCCTTCTATGAGTTTAACCCAAGAAAGTAGAAAGATGTGCAGAGATTCACGAGCAAGCATTGTTCAAATGGAGATGAGTTTAATGAAAACCAAATTGAACATCATCTAAATGCCCAATAGTTAAGTACACGTGTTAACTAAATGACAGTGCATCCATCCCAGCAAATATTATGCAGCCATTAAAATCATAAAATGATGTTAGGAGGACAAACAATAATGTCGATATTATAGGTCAAAATAGTCCATGAGAAAGAGGCTGTAGTTTCAAGATGACAGATTTTTATCAAAATTAGGCCAGCCCCTCCCCGCAACAGCCCTTCCCCTGGACAGTCGCAAAACAGGTCGGGCTACCAGAGCAACTGTCATTCTGGGTGCAAAGACAAAGTCTACAACAAATCAAACCATATCTGAGCTGTCAGCATCAATAATATGAAAAGTCCCTGGCCCATTGACCTTTATCTCATCTCAGTGAGCCCAGTGCAGAGGGCCCCCCCTCCCCAGCTCTGTGGGCTGAGGGAAGGAAAGTTATGTCCCTGGGGAGAAATAAACACAGGACAAAGAAGAAGATGATGCTGATGATGAAGAGACGCTGTAAATCCATGGTCTCGGCACTTTTGTTAACTGTGTTAGTATAAGCGCTTGGCAGTGCAGAAATCCTTGTCAAATCCTGGGCATGTTCTAGGCACTTAAGGCACTTAAAAGCACATGAGAAAATCTGATGTATTGGAGATTTGTTATCAAACATTTAGAGAAGTTTAACTGATCATACTTTGGTCAATGTTTAAGCACTCGGGGAAATCAAATTTGTTAACTTCATATATTTTCATTTCGGCTGTAATGACTCCTGTGAACATTTAGAACTGTTAATTGTTTAACGGTAATAGAGTAACAAAGTGGCAGATATTCCTTCCCACAAGCAAAAGCGCCTTATACATTACAGAATCTTGTCCACAAACAAGATGCACAAGTGTGCAATCACAATAACACACACAAACTAACAACATGCATAGAAAACAGACAGGAAGGAAATACACCAAGATGGTAACACTGGCTATCTATGATTTGTGAGGGGATGGGTTGATTTTTATTTTCTTTTTTACAATGTTGTGCCCCCAGCTCTCTAAAATGAAGCCCTATTACCATTATAATTGGGGGGAGGGGAATGAAGTTTGTTACTCTAGAAGTCACGGGTATCTTGTGAAGGTGGAATTTGCGCAGACGTGCAAAATGGGACTGCCAGTAAAATCCCAAGCAGCTCCTGAGACCCCATTTCACTGCAGGCAAAAGACTCTTGTTCTTGCCATTATGGTATCTCAGGGTCTCCTGGGGTAAAATCATCTTCTTTTGGATAATTACTTCATCTTTGGGTGTCTCCATAACGGCAAATGTTTTCCTTCTCCCTCTTCATTCCAAGATGGCAACTGGTTGCAGGCGAAGCTTTCTTATCTTCAGATCTTATGGCTCAATTGTATGATGGCTACAGGTTGGAGGCTCTGCCTGGCTGCCTTGGTCTTACCTGGTTCTCATGGAGGCTCCTGATTCCCAGAGGACTGCATGGGAAAGCCACTCAATTCCCGTTTGAGAAGTGCATCCTGCAGCTTTGGTCACTTCGCCACTGGCCATGGCAATGTCCTAGTGAACTCCCCAGGTAGCACCCTAGCTACTTTTGGGGTCCCCCTGTGGCACACAGGAATTTCTAGACCTCCTCCACATTTCATGCTGGACCATACATTATGAACCGGGGATGGTATCTCACACCCAAGCATCTCTCTCCATCATTTCTACTCCATGACTTGGGCACCATGATGGATTCAATGTCAGGCTGACCCAAGGGCTCCTCTGATGGTATCTCACACCCAAGCATCTCTCTCCATCATTTCTACTCCATGACTTGGGCACCATGATGGATTCAATGTCAGGCTGACCCAAGGGCTCCTCTGAAAGATGGGAAAATTCCACACCCACCCTGGTGTTCTTGGAGCCCTTAAAACTACCTGGGTATTTCTACCCTCCCTTCCCACTAGGACTGGATCCCGATGGATAGACTTAGGAAAACCAGCACCTTCAGAGCCTGACCCCTGCTTGCCTTTTCTTGCCCTGTTTCTCATTTCTTTCCCCAAGTCACAAAATAGCTGTTCTTCTTCCTGTGAGTTAGAAACTTCCCTTTTGTCATATCTGCATTCTGCCCTCCTCTATAATTCACTAAATGATCACTCAACTTTTCTGAGCTTTGATTTTTTTTTTTTTATGTGCAAAAACTCCTGTCTTGACAGTTTTAAGAAAACCCTTCCTCTCTCTCTCTGAAAAGGCTAACTTTCAGGCCCATTGTCTTGCTATGAGATTTTTTTTTTAAGATTTATTTATTTATTTATTCATGAGAGGCAGAGGCAGAGGGAGAAGCAGGCTCCCCGCCGAGCAGGGCGCCCAATGCGGGACTCGATCCCAGGACCCTGGGATCATGACCTGAGCCGAAGGCAGACGCTTAACCGACTGAGCCACATAGGCGTCCCTTGCTATGAGATTTTAAGGCTGCTTCAAAACTCAAAGCAGAGAAACAGCATCTTTGATTCACACTGTAGCCACCTTCCTCTACTTTAGAGAGGCTTGCCTTTGCCTCCTGGCCCGTGCTTGGTGGCACAAAGCTGTAAGGAGGGAAAGAATGGACTACGGACTACGGACTACGGAGAAATGAGTATGCAGTAGGTGATATTCAAAACGCTATCCCATTGCATTATTTAAAAACAGATATCAAGACAAACAAAACCCAAAGATGAATATCACTTAGTATCTATCAAACAAGGAAACGTGTTATTAAAAATCTTCATATCTAGTGCTGGTGAGAATGGGCTAGGCAGTCCCTGGCGAGAGTATACATTTGTAAAGGCAGTTTGGAATCAAATTTAGCAATACGTATCACTAGCAAACTCCTCCAAGTTGAACAGATACCCTTTGCAGGAACGGATGCTCCTGGGAAACAGATGTTTCCCCATTTTCAGGCGGAACACTCATGTGCTGGAGTTGTTTTACACCATCCCTTACACCTGCTGAGTGCACAGGTATGTAGTCAACCTTCAAAACATAGGAGACATAAACCCGTTCACCCCTCCCATGAAAACGGCAGGGGGCACCTGGTGCCCAGCAGAGCCCTTGCCCTGTGAGGCTGTCCTTGTGGAGGCTCGGGGGACCGGGGAAGCCTTACCACTCTCTGGAAGCAGGCTGGGGTGCCTCCTGTTCTCTGTCACCATTTCCACAACCAGCATCACTGCAGAGACTTTACTTTCTCCACCAGTGTCTGATACATCTTTCCATTGGACATATCGCATCTTGTGGTCATATAGGTCACAATGGCTTCTTGATATAGGCTTCCCAAAAAGATTGTCTCGGGGGCTCCTGAAAAAACTGTGCTTCTACAAACAGTCAGGTCAGCAAAGTCTTGAGCTGTAACCATGGGAAATATTGAAAACTAGATCTGCCCCTGCAATCAAAACAGTTTAATCCACATTCCTGCCAATGCCTGCACTGTTGTCAGCCCCATCGGGGTTCCCAGAAATGCTTCAACACCCCTGTAAGATAAACCAGCACCTAAGGTAATAAACCCTGGGTCAGTGAGTGTATTTCCTGGTGTTACTCTGTCATATTCATTTGATCTGTTCAGTGAGCAAACAGCTATTCATTGAACACTAGCTAAATTCTCTCTCTCTCTTTTAATTCTCTGTCTTAAACTTTGTGGAACAGGGTACTGAGGTGGCGGCCAAGCCCTGCTTTTGGATGACCTGGATGATGAGAAGGGAAGTGGGTGAAGAGGGGGGCCAACCTGACTCACTCTTCTATATCTTGAACAAATATTTCTGCTTTCTTCAAGCCAGAAGTCTGAATTCACCTCTGAAGGAAGTCTGCTTCTTTGGGGGGAAAAAAAAACTTTAATGGATGTATTAGTCAGGACTTTTTTGATTGTCAAGGGCATAAACCTATTTCAAACCAGCCTGGGCCAAAAGGGGAATTTGCTGGGTTAAGTAATTTAAGCCCAGGGAGTGGGAGCTGCCACAGGGGAAATCGGAGCTGACTCACTGCTCTCTCCCCCTGTTCTCAGCTCCTTTGCTTCCCCCACCAGGACAGAACCAACTTCACAGCCACCCTTCTCCTTGTCCTGGCTCCCCACACCTGCCCATTCCAGAAGAGATCTACAGAATGCCTACCTTTCATTCTTTGTGAGGGATAGAGAAGGGTGAAGCAGTCCCAGCAGTGACAGTAGCTGAGGGCAGAGGTGAGGTAGGGGGCAAATGGAGAGCATGTCTAGGTCTCACAGGCTCCACAGAACCCCAGGAGCTGAGGTGAGGATCAGGGCTGCCATGGACTGTTGTGTAGGTTATGCACTGTACAACACTAGGTACGCCACATGCTGGTGGGGGCTGAACCAATCTCTCTGGAAGAAATTCCAGTGCTTTGCCCATGCTGAGAAAACAGACTACAGATGACACAAGCCACAGACATGAGCAGGGGATGCAGTGACAAGAGCCAATACCCAAAGATGGGCCAGACAAGCTATCCCTCAAACCAGACCAGTGGGAAGCCGGCAAAGGACAACTCTGTGGAACCCTCCTCAACTGCTCTCATACTGAGAGAAAAAGACTAGGGAAGAGGCCTTCCTGAGGAGACAGGACTTCACTGGGGAGTGGGAACTCCAACCTGGCTGAAGGACATAGTTGGATATGAAGGTTTGGGTGAAGTCTTTATTAAAGGGTCAGATAAAAAAGAAAAAAAAGGGTCAGAAAAGTACATCAGTCATAGGTGGCCAATTTGATGCATTTTCATGATAAAGTAAACACACCCATGTAATCAGCATCCAGATCAAGAATCAGAACTGACCAGCACCTGGAGTCCCCCTAAGTCGGTTGTACACTCTTCTGTATGGATGATATACTTCAGTGAGAGCTTCAGACAGCGTACACTAGTTCTGCCCAGTTTCTAACTTCATACAATAGAAGATACAGTTGGTATTTTTTCGTGACTGGCTCCCTGCGCTCACCGTCATGTTCGTGGGGTGTGCCCGCCATGTGTGCGGGACCCCACCTGTCGTGGGATGCATGGCGGCTCACACATCCCCACTGCTGTGTGACATCTCATGAAGCGAGTATGCCTGTCCCAGTCAGCTCAGGCTGCCGTCACACAATACCACAGATTGGTGGGCGGAATTCCATGACAGACATCCATTCTGGAGGCTGGAAGTCGGAGATCAAGGTGTCGCAGGGCTGGTTGCTCCTGAGGTCTCTCCCCGCGGCTTGCAAGATGAACACCTTCTTGCCCTGTCCTCAGGGCCTTTCCTCTGTGTGCACACATGTCTGGTTATCTCTCTGTGTGTCCAAATTTCCTCTTAGAAGGACACCAGGCAGGGGAACCTGGGTGGCTCAGTCTGCCTTCGGCTCAGGTCATGAGCCCAGGGTCCTGAGATCGAGCCCTGCGTCGGGCTCCCTGCTCTGCAGGAAGCCTGCTTCTCCCTCTCCCACTCCCCCTGCTTGTGTTCCCTCTCGCTGTGTCTCTCTGTCAAATAAATAAATAAAATCTTTAAAAAAGAAGAAGAAGAAGAGGCACCAGAGAGGGTCTCTCCCTCTCGCCCTCCATCTGTCTCCCCCTCTCCTTCCCTCCCGCCACCCCACCATGGAAAAACACAGCAGCAACCTAGCCATCTACAAGCCAAGAAGAGAGCTCTCACCAGAAACCAAATCAGCCAGCACCCTGATCTCGCACTTTCCAGCCTCAAGAACTGTGAAAAATAAGTTTTCTTTTTATTATTATTTATATTTATTTATAACTGAAGCCCCCAGTCTATAACGTTCCGCTATGGCACCTGGAGCTAATACCAGCCCCCCCTTTTGTATACTTATTGAACATTTGAATATCCTCATTGGAAAGTGCCAGTGCAAGCCCTTTGTCTATTTTCTGTTGAACACAACTATGGATGGGTCTGAGTTCTTTATATATTTTGAATCCCCTGTTGGATATATTTATTGTAAATATCCTCTCTCGGTCTGTAACTTCTTTTTCACACTGCTAAGGGGTATCTTTTGATGATCAGAAGTTCTCCATTTTAATGCAGTTCCATTTATGCAATTTCCCCCCTTAGGGTTAATGCTTTTTGTGTTGCATTTAAGAAATCTTTCCTTATTCTGGAGCCTGTTCATTTTAAAGGCAATTTCAAGTAAAAAAGAAATGAGGTTTCAAAGCAGAATGAATCATTTAGAGAGAAAATTCTCAGTAACAATTTTATGTACATCTGAGTTGTAATGTGAAATTTCTAACGCCACAACATCTATTTTAGACTTAATTAGATTCTGAAAATGAAGTTAACCGGGTAGGCACTTTTAAAAAATTAATCATGGAAGAGCAGGGCTGGAAGAAGTTAAAAAGTCTTGCCTGCATCAATTTGATTCAGATCCACAAATCTCCAGGGAGCCCCTCTCTGGGCCGGGCTGGCTGCTGGGAAGTAGGAATGTGAACAGGGAGGGAGTGGCCTGGTCTGCAGGGCCTGGGGTCTGGCAGGGAAGGCAGTGTGCCCTAAATCATCAGATGTCGATGTCCAGGGAGAGCTTTTGTGTCCCAGGCACCACGTAGCCTCAGAGGAGAAAGGGACATCTGCCTGAGAAGGGAGGCCTCCTGTGGATATGGAGGGCATTTTTTGCCAGGGAGAGTGATGTGATCCGTGGTGTGTGTTCACAAGGGGCTGGACTTGAATGGGGCACAAGGAATCTGCCTTCGAGGCCCCTGTGTGCCTCACTGACCAAGACTCCACAACAAAACTGCCAGATACCCCTTCCTAAGCCTGTGATGGCAGCAGGTGACCGGCTAGGAGATCTGGGATCCTGGATCCAAGGACCAAAGCCAGGACACCGGGTGGGCCACACCCGTGACTCATCGCCTAGATCTGCTCCTTGGCGGAGTAGGTGGATTTTCAACTTACCAGGGGAAGACCCGCCCCTTGCAGAGAAGTTGGTTTGGGAGCCCCAGACACATAAAGAAAACGAGGAAAAGGAATCTTCCCCTGCTGAATCCTCCAGGAAGATAATTTCCTGCCCTTTCACATAACCGTGTCTTGATTGTAAATGCCTTGCTTTTTAAATAATGCACACCTGGTCGAAGAGATACTTTCGGGACTGGTTGCAAAATGAAACAAAGATGCTCCAGTGGGTAAATGAAGGGGAAACAGGAAGAAGACAGGCTTGATGAAGCACCAGTTGGAGCCAAGGTTATTCTAAACGCTTTATTCATATGATCTTGTTTTACCAGAACACAAAGGTAGGGTATAATGTTCGCCATTTCACAGTTTCCATGAGCAAACAGAGATTCAGAGACGTTAGGTGCCTTCCCCAAAGTCACACAGCTCGGAGGATGACAGCCAGAAATCACACTTGGGTCTGAGCTCCGCCTTCTCTGGCTAGAATTACAGAAACAGAAGGATGCCATGCCTGTGGGGCCTGGTTGTTTCACAGCTACCTAGAAAAACGATAAATAGCCCAGGGAAGACAGGGTGGCAGCCTGGTGTGACTTCAGGGGACCTAAGTGATTCCACAAACAGGTCTCTTCTGGCCCGAAGCATCTGGCTTCTCTGTGAGTCCACCCTTCCTAACAGCCACCTGGGAATGCCCTTGACTCTCCGTTGTCCTGTCTCCGAAGGCCCCCATCCTGACCTTCCCTTTCCCATCATTCTCCAGGCTTCTGAACAGGATCTCTTTCTTGTTGATAAAATAGTAACGCTTATTATAATTAATTTTATTATTATTCTCATTAAAGGCTTTGATTCTAGGCCTGTTGCTTACTATCATCCTTAACTGGGCTGCATGACAATTGGCGATGAGTCGCTCACAGGCGATTTGGGACAGTCCAGACACGCCCGAGGGCTTGGAAAATATGCCTGAGAGGCTCTGCTTGATCTCCAGGTCATTTTTAGCTCCGTGGGTTCGCCCCCAGCCTTTCACACCCCCTGTCCTCCCCACCCGCTCAACCCCCATGTAATTAAGGATCTCACTGGTGTGTGCAATGCTCAGATCAAAGAACGCGCGGGATGTTCCCATCAGCCAAGTGTCCCGGAGCCGCCCTGCGTCCCTGGCAGCCTTCTGATGGATTTCTGCACTGTCTTCCCTCTTGAGAACTGTTAGCTCAACCCCTTTTCTGGGAAAGGCTAACCCAGCAGGGAAGCAGGAGAGCTGGAAGGTTTTCTGTCTGAGGCGCGCTGCATATTAAACAGGGGTCAGGAAGAAATGAGCCTGGGAGAGGATCGGAAATTCAAGCAGGTGGGGAAGGTGGCTGAATGCTGATCAGGAAGGAACATAGTCACAAGATGCAGGCTGCCTTAAAAGAAGCCGGACTTGGAAGAAGGCTCAAAAGGTGGTTATGGCTGTCTGTCTTTTCCAAAGACGGAGGCAATCATGTCTCCCACCCCTCCCCGACACCCGTGTGCTTCTAGAACCTTGCCCCACCCCTCAAGAGGTGGGGTCTCGTTCCCTTCCGTTTGACATTAGGTGAGCTTTTGTGCCGGGTTCAATGATGCTATGTGAGACCCCCCCGGCTGGGCCATATCCTACCCTATTCCACTTGTACTCTTCACTTGTGTGGGGTTTTGTTTTTCTTTTTAAGATTTTATTTATTTATTCATGAGGGCCAGACAGAGAAGGAGAGGCAGAGGGAGAAGCAGGCTCCCCACAGAGCAAGGAGCCAGACGTGGGGCCCAATCCCAGGACTCCGGGATCACAACCCGAGCCAAAGGCAGACGCTTAGCCTCCTGAGCCACCCAGACGCCCTGTAGTCCTCACTTGTGAAGCCTTCAACCACCTGGAAGCATTTTGACCGCCCTGAGGCCACCATGCTGTAAGGAAGCCTAAAGTAGGCCACAGGGAGAGGATACACAGAGGCCCTGACCCCACACGAAGGGACAGGGGTGACTGGCCAGCAGCCTACCCCTCCAGCCACTGTCCAATGGCAACCACGCAACCACGTAAGAGACTGGGCATCCCGTGGCGGTGTCCTCCGGGACCGGCTAACGTGCTGTGGTTTCTACTCCTGCCCACCTTACTTGGTGCCCCAGCTCCCCCTCCTCCTGGTCAGGAGTCATTGCTAACACGGCTGTCTGACGGAGCCTCCCCACTGCCACTGACCAATATCGGACACCAAGGTGCAGACCACGGGCATGCCCTCTGTGGTTTCGGGCCTCCCCACAGCCAGCACCCCAGCCGCATGGTGCTCCCTGGCCCTGGGGCAGCTCTGTTTGGATTCAAGCCCTCAAACACTCTCCCTTGAGCAGCTTCCGTCTCGGATCCCTTTCTTTTTCCTGGGTCAAAGAACAGGTGCTATAGCATCATCCATCCCACAGTCCTTGTGTCTCGTCCAGCCCATCCCCAAATAAAACTCGTCCCTCCTCCTCTCCGCACAGATCAGAGCTCCCACATATATCCAAGAGACGCCGGGTGGGAGCAGAATGTTTTTGGAGCATCCAGGCCCTGCACAGCCCACCAACCCTGCTCTCCTAACCAGAAACATCTCAACCAATGGCCTGGTCTCCACCATGCACAGCAGACCTCGTGGAGCCAGAAACTGAGAAAAGCACTATTGAAATTGCATTTCAGTGAAATGAGGGTGAAGGAATGGAGAGGGGCTGGCTTCCAGTTCCGGGAAGCTTTCCTGGTGGGTTTTCTGGGATCCTCGTTGCAAGTTGCATTTGAGACTCGCAGAGACATCAGTACCATGATGGGGACCTAGAACTACAGGGTTATCTGCAAACTATTCGGTTTTTAAATGCACGCAAACAGTGCTGCAGACAGAGATGACTCTACAGCGGCTCCGAGCGGGTTATCCAAGTCAAGGTCTGCGTGATTGATTGGATCCCTTGGGGAGAGGGCATCTCCCTTCTTTCAGGGCACCAGGGGTCCGAGAGGGCTCCTGGGACTGGACCGGACGTTTTGTAAACCCATGCAGGACAGAATCTGAGCCGAAATCTGCAGCTATTTCCTTCCCACTTGGAGCGTGTAGACCAGACACTAAAGACAATGAAACTCTTCCTTGAAACTCTTCAGAAAATTAAAGACATGGAAAAGAAATGCAAAGCAAAGGGAGCTTTAAAGAGTCGAAGACAGGGAAGGACACGCTTGGAGTTAGAGAAGGGCGATGGAGGGGCGGAACTGGAATGGAAATGCCGAGGCCGAACGGGCTGTGGTCAGACTGCAAATGAGACCTCATCAGAGTCTTCACAGGCGGGAAGCAGCGTATTCAACACGCTTACGCTCACGGCCACTCGGATAGCACTTCCCCCAGCCTCTACCTGGCCCGAGGCTTTTGAAGAAATAACCAGAATATCCTGAGAGCAGGGAAACTGTCTGGCCCAGCATATCTTTCCTCCCTTTCCTTGGCCGTGCCCTCTGCCCCCCGCCCCCCCGCCCCCTGTTTTCATCACCCGAAGACCAGGTCATTGATGGAGCCTCACTGTGGCGCACGGGGCCGCCCACGCCATCACCCCTCCAGGGAAGCCCCCTCTTGTCCCCGTGGCCACCTCCCTCTGTGACAGCCACACCGTCCATCCGTGCCAGCCAGCGTTGGCGGTGCCATGCCCCTCGCCCGTGATTGGTTTAGGCAGGAACACATGATATAATTCCGTCCAGGGAGAAATGAGCAAAAGTCGATGGGGAGCTCTGGGGTGCTATTTCGTCGCTGGCTAAAAGAGACTCATGGCAGGGGGTGCTGTTGGGTCCCCTGCTGCTGCTGCTACTGCTGCTGCTGCTGCTGCTGGGACTGAGGTGACCAGACTGGGGTGAAGCTGGGCTGAGTTTGGAAGGAAGCTGGGTCTTCGGTAGTGTCACTGAGCTGCTGAACTCTCTCCCTTGGAGACATCCTCGCTTGGGTGGTTTTATTGCAAAATCCACTTCCAGTTGGTCTCTCTGTCGCTTGCGTTTGGAAATGGACTCGCTGACATAACCAGTTCACTTTCACTCCCTTGCATTCTTCCAGCTCCTGCCCAGTTGCCTTGGGGAAAGGGGGTACAGGTGCTCTGTCTCGTTTCCATTTCTTATTCCTTTTGTGAACCCAAAGATGGTTCTATCGATTGCTGGTAAGTCGAGATGACAGCTCAACCTTGTGCCTCTTCCATAGAAATGGAGACTTTTATTTATTTTGTTTGTTTTTTTAAAGATTTTATTTATTTATTTGACAGAGAGAGAGAGAGAGATAGAGAGAGAACCCAGAAGGAGAGGGAGAAGCAGGCTCCCTGCTGAGCAAGGAGCCCGATGCAGGATTTGATCCCAGGACCCTGGGATCATGACCTGAGCCAAAGGCAGACGCTTAACCGACTGAGACACCCAAGCACCCCGGAAACTTTCATTTTAAATCTAAACGGGACATCTAACTCCAAAGCTCAGGCTCTCATTTCAGGGGTCACAGATACGTCTGAAAATCTGTTAAGAACTAATAAGGAGTGCCTTAGAAAAATGAGTGTCTACACACAGCGTGCCCATAGGCTAAAGCTTTCAGAGAGACTCAGAAATCACCATTGAGAATCTCTACAGTTGCAAGGATGGTCATGGTGCTGTGTGCCCAACCTATGCCTCCAGATGTTCTTATTCAAGAAATGGGATGGTAAAAATTTCCTTCACCAGAATTCAGAGGAAGGCTGTAAAACAGAGCAGGGGGTCAGGGGCAGGTGGGGGCATACTGCTCTCAATGAGAGAAGTCATAGGAAGACGGAAGTGTATCCTCCAAGGATCTGTGTGGTGGTTGGGGAAGTGGGGGGGATGAGAGAAGAATCCTGGAAAACAACCGAGTGACAAGGGGGGGTACCTGGAGCCCCCCAGACAGCAGATGGCCATGGTGCAAGAAGCTCTTCTGGATAACCCCCCAAATCTTCAGGGGCGTCTCCAAACCTCCAAACCCATGCAATATGGGGAAAGGTAGGGTTTCCTATGGAAAGTAGGATGGGCTAAGGTTCATGTCTGGGATCAATGTTCACCGACACACACAGGCATGGAGTGTGGGGGCAGAGCAGCATAAAGACAATGCGTTAAAAAAGAAACAAGGATTCAGAAGTGGAATTTTCAGGAACTATAAGAAAAACTCTGAAATCATCTAACCCATCACACAGACACGCCAAACCCCCCGGGGGGGCAGGGAGGCCCCAGTGGTATTTGAACCACCCACAACCCTGAGGTAAAAATGTGCCCAGAGGGACAACAGTTGGCAAGTGACGAGCTAGGGTCCCAGGGCATTCTCAGATCCATCAAAGTAAAGACATTTTCAGTGTCCCTTGTCTTCACTACTTCACAATATTACCTTCCGGTTTTATCATCGCGGTGCAATAATTCAGCTACGCCCATTGCTCTTGCACGATTATTAATTAAGAGTCTGTTATTTGTGTAAGGGATTCAAGGTTGGGTTTCAGTGTTCAGATGCTGACATTCCTCTCTTCTCCCTCTGGGATCTCGCACCAGAGGAGCTGTGCTCACCAGGGAGAACCAACTGGGAAATCAGGTACTGCTGTGTGAATCCGGGTGACCAAGGTTTTGCCTGGAACGTGCCCAGTTTGTATCTATTTTCCCAGGGTCAGTAGGAAACCTCCCTTTCTCTTTCAAAATGCCTGATTTGGGTGATGCATTCTATAGGGGCTCAGCTGAGCTCTGGTCGAGGGGAGGGGGGCGGCAGTTCAGATTAGCAAACCTACATGGACACCTGTTCCTCACCTCTCCACCCCCCGATCTCAGACACCTGGATCTGCAGCCTTCATCCTGGGGGGGAGAGTGGACCAGAAAGAGAGGCCAGCCTTCGCCTTGTCAGATGTGAGTCCTGCCTGGGGCAGAAAGTGAAAGAGGGTGGGTGGGCCTACCCTGGGAGAAAACATGTGTTGCTCTGTTGCACTTACCACGTGGGGATGGGAAGGGCAAGGAGAAAGTCACCGACGTGCCCTCACCTCTGATGGCAAACTGTCTTTCCGGCAGTAAAGTTATTAGTTGTGCCAATCAGATTTCCTAACGCTCAAGGATGAACAGAAAAAGCCAGTGTATGAAGGAAGAGAGGGACGCAGGCCCGGAGTGAGGGCCCGGTTCTGGGAGGGAGATGCCTGGCTCCTCCTGGGGTGGCCCCAGAGGTACTGACATGGACTCTGGCCTTGGCAGACCAATTTCGTGGTTTCTGCAAAACTAGATTTGGGCTTCCCAGGCTTCCTGAGTGGGCGATGCCTTGCAGTAACGGTCCCCGGTCTTTGATTCGAAGGTGTTTGTTTTTCTTGGAATCCAGGGCGCCCCCGCCTCTGCCCCCACCCTGTGATGCAGGAGACCCCAGCAGGACTAGCAGTGCGGTGTGGTTATGAGCTCCCGAGGAGACCCGGGCAAGTCCCATCCTCTCTCTCTGCCTGGTTTTCTGTAGCTGGACAGAGGCTGACTTCCACACGCGCTACCTGGGGTGGGACACAGGTAGAATGGGGCGCAGTGGCCCATCCAATGTCCCCGACCTGTGAAAAATCTGAGGAGAGAGGATGATTATAAGGACTGTGGAATGGGGTGACTGTTGCTGAATGCCACAGGCTGAGGGCAAGTCATCATCAGTTCAAAACGTGAAAGCCAGAGGGCCTCCTCCCCTGTGGCCAAAGGGTGGAGGGAGCCAGGGGGGAAGCTGAGGACCTCACTGTACGAGCAGCAGGACTTCAGCCTAGAGAGACTCGGGATGGGATTCTGCAGGCAGATAGATGCGCTGCCAAGACTTGACCTGTGATTCTCCTGAAAGCCCGGTGCCTGCAAGAGTGGGTCACCACCCCCTCGTTAGAGGATGCTCCTCCCCCTCATGAGGGGGTGCAGAGCCTCCCAGGAGACAGAGACCTTAGGAGGAAGGGCTTGCCCTCCTTCCAATCTGTCCCACCTGCCCTCCGGCCACCAGACCTACAAGGAGGGTCAAGAGTCAGCTTAGCTTGAATGTTAGCAGAGCTGCTTTGTTTGCGCTGGGCAGTGAGGAGAGGGATTGTGTGTTGGGGAGCTACAGGTCTCTGCTGAGACACACGCCAATCTGGAAGATTGTGCCTGGAAGGAGATCCTCATGGTGCTGGATCAAGACTGTCAGAATATAAGCCCAAGAAGGAAGAGTTTTGTCAATGTGAGCACAGGATATAATACCCAGAGAAGGTCCTCGGGGCTTGAACTGATACCCTGCCAAGATGACTCTTGGAAGCTTGGAAAAAGCAATGCCCACATTAAGTGAAACTGACATGCCAAAACTGCTGTGGAAGATTCTAGAGAAATGGATCAAAGGAAGTGAGCAGCTAGAATGGATCTGATATATGAGACCTTACCCCACTCCCCCCCGTCCCCAGCTGATTATGTTCCTTGGGAAGGCGTGCAGATCACTCCCTTTACCAACGCAGTAAGAAATGCTCTGGCAGAGGCACCGGAATTGACGCTTAGTGCTGGCTGTCCACAGGAGGCAGGGGAGAGATGTAAGAGGTACCATTACAGAACTGGGCTCCCTAGTAACAGTGGGGATGATGGGATCTGGGGATGACAGAGGTCAGGTAATAGCACTCAGCCATCAGAATCAAGGTGGGAGTGATTACCATCATGGATGATGAATTTGGAAGGGCAACCAGGAGTGCCTGACTATGGATATGCATAGTGAGGATAATACTCCTATGCATAATGAAGATGTATGGGCAGCTAACGAGGGTATTGCTTCATATATATATATATAATCAGAAGTGACCATGGATGAGCAGAAGGCCAAGGTCAGCCACTTCACATACAGTCACGATCCCTTGCTCAGCTTCCAGACTGGAGCCAGTTCTTAGACTCAGAACCCATCCGGGGATCAGGCATAAACAGGGCCAGAGGGCACAAAGGAGCCTCATGCGCAGGTGGCACAGACCTCAAGCTCCTCATCTCTGCTGTGCTGTGTCTCAGCTGACAGAAGAGGAAAGGCCTGAGTCTGGATCACGCGTGGGCTTGCTCGGAGTGTGGGGGCTGTTGCACTGCAGCCCCACGGAGGGGTGAAAGACACCAGCGGAAGATCTTCCTGATGGGCGGGGCTTGTGCAGAGTGGGCGGGTCCTCCACCACATGTGGACCGAGAACACACACAGGTGTGTGAGCTGTGCCAACTGGCATCGCTGGTTGATCGGGTGTCTGCGAGGAGCAGGATTGGAAGATCGGGGACGAGGAGGTCCAGGGAGGAGGCATATGATGGGCCTATGGGTGTAGGCACCATTGTGAGGATTTCTGTGCCACACGTTCATGCCCATCAGAGAACATCTGCCACAGGAGAGGCACCAATAATTAAGGTGGCAGAATGGCTCAGCCAGGAGATGTCCTTTAGTCCCTGTCCCCAACCACCCAGGGTTTGCACCGTGGGCTCATGAACACATAGCCACATGGCAGAAATGGGGTCTGTGTGGGCCGATAGCATGGCCTTCCGCTTCCCAAAGCTCATCCAGCACTTGCCGCGGCAGAGGTCTACCTGCCAGCAACAGGCGCCAACTGAGACCCCAAGGCGGTACTAGCCCTGAGGAAGGTCAGGCAGCCACCTGGGGGAAGTTAATTACCCTCCAGGGGGCAGTGACCCACCCCATCCAGGATGGACGTCTCAGCAAGCACCCCGGCTACACACAGCCCTTGACAATGTCCATCACAGGAAACCCAGAAAGGTTCTAACTCAGTTCCAAGGATTCACTTCAGGGGTATCTAGGGGACAAGAAATCAAGGAAGTGGAGAATTGAGATCCCAGGGGATCTTAGTACTGATTCCAGACCCTCCTGAAAGATACAAACTCTGGGGCGCCTGGGTGTCTCATTCATTAAGCGTCTGCCTTTGGCTCAGGTCATAATCCCAGGGTCCTGGAATCGAGCCCTGCATCGGGCTCCCTGCTCAGCCGTGAGTCGGCTTCTCCCTCTCCCTCTGCCCTTCCCCCCTGCTCATGCTCTCTCTCTCTCTCTCTCTCACCCTCTCTATAAAATAAATAAATAAAATTCTCAAAAAAAAAAAAGTGCTCAATGCCTACCCATGCATACGTATATACAGTGTTTGTAAAGTTACAGCACTGAAACTTGGCTGGACAGGACTGACACTGACTTTGGGGTGGTGGTTACCTCCAGGCCGGAAGGGACAGAAAGGGGTGTGTTGTGTACTTCTTATTTCCTAAATATAAATAACATCTGCAGCAAAGGTGGCACTATCTTAACTTCTGGGAAACCTGAGTAGCTGGTACATCATTTTCTGTATGTTGGAAATATTTTGTGATTTAAAATGTGTTTTTAAAAATATATCAAAACTCGCAGATGGATATTATGAAAATAGGGAGTCTTTCTGGTGGATGGGTAGAGCAGGGCCCTTAATGAGGATTTCTTTCTCTATTCAACAGCTGTTGGTGGCTTGCTCACAGCATCTAGGGCTGTCTTTCTTTAATGCAAATCTGACCACATTAATTCCCTGCTTAACAACCTTCCATGGCTCCCGACTGTCCTCAGGATAAGCTGATGCAGCCCTCGACGATGGCCCCCTGACCTCAGGAATGTCCCCTCTCACCACGATGCACACACACTGCGTGCTCCCCAAAGGCTGGCGCTCCCTGAGTGCGCTCTGGCTTGCCTCTGAGACCTGCTTGTGCTTCTCTCACCAGTCGGTCTCACCACCATTACCCAAGTCTTTCTCTTCATTCTTCAGCTTAGACATCCCCTCCTCCAGGATTTCCCCTATCACACAGGATTGTCCCCTGGGGAACCCTGCCTGGGAAGCCTCCCTGAGCTCAAGCCCTCTAAACTTAATGCCCAGGCTCCGGTCACCTCACCAGCTGCTCCCCTCTCCCGACTAGGGAGCTGGCCTAGACCCTGGTGTGTGTGTGTGTGTGTGTGTGTGTGTGTGTGTGTGTGTATGTGTGTGTATGGAGGCAGATGGTTGTTGGTTTTTTGGTGTGGAGGGTTTTTTTTGAGATGAAATTTACATAATATAAAATTAACCATTTTTAAATGAACAACTCAGTGGCATTTAGTACATTCACAACGTTGTTCACCATCACCTCTATCTAGTTCCAGAACGTTTTCAAAACCCCAAAATAAAACCTGTACCCATTACGCATTCACTCTACCCACCCCCCACCCCACCCCACCCCCGGCAACCATGGTCTGGTTTTTGTCTCTGCAGATTTGCCTGTCCTGGACATTTCATATAAATGGAATCATATCAGAGGTGGGGCCTTTCGCGACTGGCTTTTCTCACTCAGCACGATGTTCTCGAGGTTCACCCACCTTGTAACCTAGCGAAAGTCAGAGCTTCGTTCCTTTCTATAGCCAAGTGATAGTCTGTTGTCGGGATATGCCATTTTGCTATCCATTCATCCACCGACGGAGGCAGATGGAGTTTTGGGGGGTCAAAAACTGTCTCTGCCATTTCTTTAAGTGGCCTCCCAGCATTTGCGCGTCCCACGATGTCATCTAGAGGTCCAGCTACGCTTGGAAAAAACAGAGCTTGCAACCTGGGGCCCAACTGATGGCCAGGACAATCCTCGGGATCTGAGCAGCATTCTCCAGCCCCTCCCTGCCAGGGTCCGCCTTCCTGGCTCTCATTCTCAGTCCCCTGCCAGGGACCCCCTACAACCTGGCCCAACCCTTTGGGCACAGACCCAGGTCTTTGGGGAGAGAGACCAAAGGGGAAAGGCTTTTTCTTTCTTCTTTCCTTGCGAGGGGAAGACATAATTGCTATCTCCATGGAAGGCGGCCCAGCCTCCAAGCCACAAAAGCAACCCGCAGCTGGGCCCACAGTCCAGTCACCAGCCTCTCTTCCCCAAGGTAGGCGCTCTGTGGGGGCAGGGATTGCCCCACCCAAGGCTGGCCAGGGGGTCAGCCGTGTCCACATCCATTCTGTCAACCATGTCTCGTCCCCACAGCAGGTGGCACCCAGGTGTGGCCCTGCACTGGCTTCCGCGGGCCCCCAGCACCCCCCAGCACATTACGATTTCCACACTCCTGCTCTGCTCAATTCGGAGGAACGGAATAGGAAGGTCACCTTGTGGGTGGGGGCCCTTGCCCACCCCACCCCGCCCTTCCTTGGGGCCTCTCCCTTCATGTGCCCCCCCCCCCACACACACACTGCTTTTCACACAGGCCTCCCTCCCTGCACCAGGTTTGGCATCACCTTTTCCCAGCTGGGGGCTGGGAAGGGAAGAATGTGCCCATATTATTAAGATAAAAGGTTGTTGACTGCTCTTCTTCTTCAAGAGGGAGGAGGCACTGGAAGGAACTGGAAATCAGAGCTCTGCAGCTCAGGTCCTGATTCCAGCCGCAAGCCCTCATTGTGAAGTGAGCTCATTAACGGAGATCCCAGGAAAATCGGGCCAGCCCCTGGGAAGGGCTGGGCTGCCCCCCTCTAGGGGGAGGGGCTCGGTCCCCCTGCAGGCCCCTGACAAGCCCCTTCACCCATCCATCTCTTCCCTCCCCCAGACAACCAGGACCACACTTAGCAGCCCCCAAGGGCATCGGGCATTAGCTAATTAATGTGTTCACCAGCCAGAGATTTTCCACTCAGCAGTCTCTACAGCCCAGGGGGGATGTTTCTACAGAGACCCACTCAGAGCAGCTCACTTTTTAAATAAGAGCAGGAAATCGTCTGCCCTTCGGGGGTGGAGCTATGCCTGGAAAAAATAACCAGCACCATAGAATTAGGGGTCCTTTCGTACTACCATGTTCTGAAATGGTACCTTTGGAGGAGGACTTGTGTCTCTGTGACTTAATTTCCCAAAATGCACCCAGCAGGACCCCACAGAGCTCTTTATCCCCCTCCGGAATGGAGTCCCAAGATGCTGATCTTCACCTTCCTGGAGGCAGAGGGTAGCCAATCCCAGTGAGAGCCTGAGGACCTGGTAGCTGGCATACTCACCCCTGTACTGCCTGAGCTCTTGGGCCAACTTCTCTGAAGACAATGTCCCTACATTACCGGGAGGATGGAGGCTCAAAGATGGCCAGCAACTTGCCCAGGGTCTTGCAGCTGCTCCAAGTGAGAATCTGCCCCGTCCCCCCACCTACAGAGCCAACTGGTCCAGCTTGCAGGTGTCAGCCGTAGCCCCCAGCCACCTTTGGTTTGGGCATAAAAACTCATCTGCATTTTCACTAACTTTGTGTCTCATCTGGAAGCCTGGGATTTGCGCTTGTGTCTTTTTCTTTCAGCAGGTGGATCCCCGTGCGAAGCCCCTCTGGGCACATGGACCAAATATACCTGCTCAGAACTGAGCCTCTACTTCCCAGCCCCTTCCTTAGATCTGGAGATCCATTAAAAAAAAAAAAAAAGTGCATGGCTATAGGGCTATAGGGTATAAGAACAGGGGCTTAGGGATTTCCGTAATGGAGGGCACGGGTCCTGATGCGACGGAGATGCTTCGGGCTCCTAGGCGAGCAGGATCACTCTGGCCTCAGCCCTGCCCGGCCTGTTATCCCATGCTGGGTGTGGCTCTGAGCCAGCAGCCCAGGGCTGAGGGCTCGGAGAGATGCCTGGACAGGGCTTCTATCCCTACCAGGCTGCCATCAGCATGTCCCACCAGCGCACTGCTAGGGCAGAAGCCATGGACGCCAGCACACAGGAGGGAAGACACTGGGACGCAGAGCCCCCTGCCCTCCACCCCAGCCCCCTGCACCCATTCTCCAGATGGAGCCCAAATAACCCGCCCCATGTCACCTAGCCGAGGCTGAAGAGCAGGGGCTTGAAGCCCCCTGGGAAAATGGGAGGAAGGAGGCCAGATTCCTTCAACCTCAGGCAAATGTCCTATAAGACAGATCCTAAAATAAGGACTGGTGGCCTGGGTGTCTGGAGTGGCAGTTATCCCGATGGCCCCAAATCCAGTGCCTCGTGCAGGGCTATACTTCTCAGGTCTTCTGTAAGTGGTTGGTGGTAGACGGTCAGAAGGAAAGAGGCTGTGATCACTTGTGGCCGGGACACCTGTCCCCACAGGCTTCAGATGAAGCTCCATTGTCCATCTTTTTCTTTCCAGATTCCGCAGCCCCCGGGGCAGCCCTCCACCTGAAGAGAAACTGAGACATGGATGAGTCAGGACATTCCTTCCTTGCCCACTCACCCAGCCTGCCTGGGATCAGAATCAGCCAACACCCATTCTGAACAGACTGGTTACACCACCCAGCACCACCCTCCCGCTGATTCCCACCCAGCTCTGCCTTTGAGGGTGCCACCTGCCCGCCCTGCTGCTCCTCAGGGGCCCACACTCTCTCCACGGTTTCACGGTCCACTTCAACCCTCCCACAGAAGCTCAGCTCAGATGATCCTGGCCCCTGGGGAGCATCTCCAGTTCTCAGGAGTCAGGTAAGGGAGTTCTGGTTTCTACTCCATTTATTTCCAAAAGGACCAAAGTCGGCTCTCTACAATAATTACAGAACCTGGACTGGATCGCCTGAGGGAAGAAAAGAACCAAGTGGAGATCTTGGAGGATCCGAGGTTTATTTAACACGGGCGGGCTTGGAGGAGAGTGATCTCCAAAGGTCTGAGCCCCAAGCACAACCAAAGGGGGCAATTTATACACTTCTACTTCTGCATACTTGGCACTGTTGGCGCATGCGCGAAGCGGGGCAGGGAGAAGGACCCGGATTGGTGCGCAGGAAGCAGAGCAGAGAGAAGAACCCAGAAGAGCCCCGGGGCCGGGAATGGGACTCTCCTGCTGGCTCCGTCAGCCATCTTAGGACAAAGATTTTCCTTATCGTTCTCCCCTTTGATGCCCCTTGTGGAAAGCTAAACACCTAGTTTAGAGGGCATCATCTTCATCTTCTCTGGGGCAAGAGTGAGTAAGGAGTAACTGGAGTCTGATTTTAGCAATTTGAGCAGTGATAAACCTAGTAAGGGCATTAAGAATACAAGGACCAAATGCTACTATGAGGAGAAGCAATAGGAGGGGACCAATGAGGGTAGCGAACCAAGGCAACCATTGTGAGAGGGACCCACCAAGTTGTCCGCTGGAGAGATTCCCACTGGCGATGTACTCATTCCTGTAATTGGGTCAGAGTTTCTTGGACCACCCCCGACTCATTAGCATAGAAACAACGTTCCTCCTGTAAGAAGAGGCACAGCCCCCCGCCCCCCCCGCGCGGCCATAAGTCGAACCCGTGCCTGTTTTGGAGGACCACTGAGGCCAGTGAATTGAGTTGGTGCTGCAGGGCCACGGCCAACTGAGTGAGGGTGGAAAAGTCCACCGTGAGTTGTTGAGTTAACCCCTGGTACTAAACCTGGGACATCCCGACGCCAGTGGTGCCGAGGGCAACACCTGATGTGGCCAGCAGGCTCACGATAAGAGGGATGGCCGTGGGGGAGCGTTGGGGGCATCTAGGAGGTCTCCATATGAGTGGGGCATTGCTCCCAGGGAAGACTGAAAGATCGGGTAAGAGACTGACAAGCGTGCATGATTGATTGCGCAGGGTGATGCAGATGTATACACCTTGATCACAAGCCAGAAATGCGTTGTTAGGTGCACAGACCAGACTGTGGCCCGTGATGGGAGAGGAAGAGTTGCCATACAGCGGGACCGGAGCCAGAAAGGGATAATCTGAGGTCCCCAGTGCCAATGTGGGAGGTGACACGGTAGACTGGTTGAGGATAACACCTAGGTATTGGACGGGACTGGGCTTGACACAGATCCAGCAGTCAGATGCTAGGGGTGGATTTGAGCGGTTAAGCGCTTGGTGGGAGGCGTTAATCATACCTAACAGTTGTGCTATAGATGCTTGCTGCATGTAGATGGGGACCCAGGGATGCGCCAGGGCGGGTTATTTTCTGTCTGACTCTAGGGGTTGACTGTAAGGCTTGGAGTGAACATGGACTTAATCATAAATTTGGCCATGGGGTCAGTTCCCATAGGGTGATATTGGCCCAACAGGAGAGTGATTCCTGTAGCCCATGATGTGGCATCGGTTTCTAAGACTGCGAGGGTGAGCGGTATACAGTGATAGAGCAAGAGGATGGGGTGGCGTTGCATGCCAAGGAAATCTGGATGTCACTGCGCTGTTTGAGGTGCCACCACCTAGTGGACCATCGTTCCATTCCCCGCCAAGTCGCCACCCATGACTCACATCCCCAGGCTTGCGAACAGAACTGAGGGCAGGTGTTTGGCTGTTGAGGCATAGGGCCCCCACAGATGTAGATATCTACCAGCCGGTAACCAGAGTTAGGGCCATGGTAGGAACACCGTCTATGAGGTTCCCAGGAGGTATCAAGAAGCTGGCATCCACCAAAATGGAGGTTAACCTTTGGTGTGTGCCCATCCCAGGTGGAAGAAGTCAGTGGGGGCGCTGGTGCGGGATTGAGGGGGATAAGCTGGAAAGTCCATTTACCAGTAATGGTGATACGAGAGTTTGCCCCCCTTGCCTGGCCGGGCAAGCTAGAGGCAGTGAGGAGGAACCGCAAACCAGGTAGCAAAAGACCGGGAGTGACTGGGGTCAGGAAGACCATGGTGAAATGCGCTCAGGAGTAGACAGCAGAGGGCCAGTAAAAGTGGGATCTATGACCTTAGGTAGAGGGAGCCATCACGGCTAACCTGTCAGCAGATGAAACCTGTGGACAAGTAAGTGCAGTAATACACCCTAGGGACACCCAATAAGCAATGACAATGGTAAGCCTCTGGGGGAAAGTCCAGTCAGGAGGGGCAACAGTGTAGAGTCTGACTCCCAAGATGAGGGAAATCACGCCGATGAGGGCCAGGGACCACGGTGAGCAGGTGTCCATCAGTCGAAGTTGAAGCCAGAGTGGGTTCATGAAGTCTGGCTGGACTCCCCACTGGCGCAGCTCCTCGTCTGAATGATGAGCTTTCTTCACTCTGGAGTGGTGGACCCACGGGGTGACACCTGAGACCTTGAGGGCAGTAGGGGCGGTTAGAACAACAGTGTGGGGCCCTGTCCACTGTGGTTTGAGGGGGTCTTTCTTCCAATCTTTGACCCAAACTGAATCCCCTGTCTGTAAGGAGTGTACCTATGACCCTAAGGAGATTGGGGCCCTCTCGATGGTGTACTTTTAAAATTTATTCAGGGTGGCCCCCAGGGCCTGAAGCTGCTCCTGTGTCCCTTTATCTCCAACCTGATGCAAGTTTCCTGGAAGGCTTCCCAAGCATGGGGGAGGCCGTCCATATATTAATTCGAATGGGGAGAAACCTGATGTCCCGGGCGTGCAGCGAGCACACAGGAGAGCTAGGGGTAGCAGATCTGGCCATGGGAGGGTAGTCTCCTGACAAAACTTTGCTAAGGTTCCCTTGAGGGTGTGATTCATTTGCTCTACTTTCCCTGAACTTTGGGGCCGGTAAGTGGCATGGAGTCTCCAGGTGATGTTGAGAGATTTGGTCAAGACCTGTACAATGTCTGCTACAAATGCGGGTCCATTGTCACTATGGATTGTTAATGGCAGGCCGACCGGGGCATGATCTCCCACAAGAGGACTTTAGCTACTTCCCAGCTTTGCTCTGTCCTTGTTGGGAAGGCTTTGACCCAGCCAGAGTATGTGCATACTATTACTAGGAGATATCTGAACCCCCTGCTTGGCTGCACATCTGTGAAGTCTACCTCTAGATCTTTGAAGGGGGTTGCTCCCATCCTCTGGACATCTGGTGGGGGCTGTGGTGCAGACTGAGCATTATTTTTAGCACATGTTAGGCATCGTTCACTCGTTGCTCGGCATAGTTCTGGCCGCTGACTGATGTAGTAGTGCTTCTTGAGAAGGGCTCTAATGCAGTTTTCCCCAGATGAGTGAGTTGGTAGTGTTCCTTGACTAGATGCCCTCCAGTTGCTGTTGGAACAAAGATGTGCCCATCTGGCATTATCCACCATCCCTTTTCAGTCAGGGTGGCCTCCTCAGCCATGGCCCATTCCTTTTCCTTTTTAGGGTAACTGGGTGGAGGGACTTCTTCCGGGGGTGTGAGGGCCATGGTGAGGGAAGGGGCTCTGTCCACGTCCTCACTGGCTGCAGTCTTGGCTGCCTCATCTGCCAGACGATTTCTCCACGCTATGGGGTCGTCTCCTTTCTGGTGTCCCTTACAGTGTAGGATTGCTACTTCCTTTGGAAGCCAGATGGCTTCGAGGAGTCTCAGTATCTCCTCTTTGTTCTTGATAGCTTTTCCTGCTGTGGTTAGGAGGCCCCTTTCCTTGTAAATGGCTCCATGTATATGTACAGTAGCAAAGGCATACCGAGAGTCAGTGTAGATGTTGACTCGCTTGCCTTCACTGAGGGTGAGGGTGAGGACTAAGGCATATAATTCAGCCCACTGAGCTGACCATCCAGCGGGTAATGCCTTAGCTTCTAAGACTTCAGTGGTTGTGGTTACTGCATAACCCACTTCCGGGCACCCTCTTGTAGGTAACCGCTGCCATTGCTGAACAGTGTGAGCTCTGGATTCTTTACGGTTTGATCCCACAGATCTGGACAGCTTGCATAGACTTCATCAGTCACCTCGGAGCAGTCACGGTCTGGTTCCCCTCTTCCATGGGGAGAAAGGTTGCTGGATTTAATGTCCTTACTATTTCGAGGGTGACCCGCGGGTTTTCACAGAGGAGCCCTTGGTATTGTGCTAGCCGAGAGTTGGAAAGGAAGCTGTATCCCTGTGTGTTCATGAGGGACACAACTGCGTGAGGGATCTTGACGTTAAGTTCTTGCCCCAGGGTAAGTTTGTCCACCTCCTTGATGAGTAGGACTGTGGCTCCCAGCACTCTGAGGCATGGTGGCCATCCCACTGCCACGAGGTCCAGCTTCTTTGACAGGTAGGCAACTGGCCGTTGCCAGGGTCCAACAGTCTGGGTGAGTACCCCAAGCGCTATTTTTTTCCTTTTCATGCACAAAGAGATTGAAGGGTTTTTCTACATCTGGTAGGCCCAGGGCTGGAGCCCGCCCAGGGCGGTCTTTATCTCTGTGAAAGTGGCTTCTGCTTCCTCAGTCCAGGCAGAGGGTTCTCGATCTGGTCCCCCTAAGAGATTGTAAAGGGGTCTTGCTATTGCCAAGAACCCAGGGATCCAGATGCAGCAGAATCCTGCAGCCCCCAGGAATTCTCGTAGGCCCCTTTTTGTCTGGGGCTGTGGCAGGGAGATGTTGACCCTTTTCCTCTCCGGCCCTAGTTCTCTTTTCCCTCGGGTGAGGAGGAAACCAAGGTATCGGACCTGTGGTTGGCAGAGTGTGCCTTCTTCCATGAGGCTCGGTATCCCGAGTCTGACAGGAGCTGTAGGAGGGCCTTTGTGCCTTTTGTGCAGTCTTTTTGTGTGTCACTGGCAAGGAGGAAGTCATCCACATACTGGAGGAGGGTGCACCATGTGGCCTCTTTTGGGAAGCTGGCGAGGTCCTTGGCCAGCACTTCCCCAAAGAGGGCTGGTGAGTTTTTAAACCCCTGTGGGAGGTGCATCCAAATCAGTTGCATCTGGTGCCCTGTACCAGGTTTAGACCATTCAAAGGCAAATAGTGGCTGGCTCCAGGGAGCTAAGCAGAGGCAGAAGAAGGCATCCTTCGAATCTAGACAAGTGAACCATCTGGCTGACCCTGGGATTTGGCCGACGAGGGTGTATGGATTCGGGACCACTGGGTGCAGATAGATGGTCACCTTGTTGATGGCCCGCAGGTCTTGAACTGGTCGGTATCCCCCTCCTGGCTTCTTGACTGGCAAGAGTGGGGTATTCCAGGCCGACTGGCACTCGACTAGAATACTGCTTCTTTGAGTTTGGTCATTTGTTCTTGGATGCCAATCTTAGCTTCTTGTGGAAGGGGGTATTGCCTTTGCCTCTGAGGTTGGGCTCCTGAGATCAGTTCAACAATGATAGGTGCCTGATTCCAGGCTAGTCCAGGTGGGTTGTTTTCAGCCCATACTGAAGGGAAGGTGAGTCTGAACTCCGGCAGGCTGCTTGGTTGGGCCTGGGCCCAGAATAGCCTCCATTCTTCTTCCCTTGGTGTAGTAATTGCTAGTATTAGAGACCCTGTCTCCTTTTGCCTTGGGTTCAGTTGGAGGCTAGTGTGTCCAGTGGGCTCAAAGGCTATCTGAGCCCTGAGCTTGGAGAGTGTGTCTCAGCCCGGGAGAGGGATGGGGCAATTGGGCAGATAAAGGAAATCATGTCAGACCTTGTAGCCCCCAAGTCTGCACTGGTGAGCCTGGCAAAAGGGTTGTTGTATTGCCCGCGTCCCGGTGGCCCCGAGGATGGTCACAGTCCTTTTGCTGAAAGATGCCACTGGGGAGGTGACAACAGAGTGCTCGGCCCCAGTATCAACAACCATAAAAGTCACTGGTTGGCCCCCCACCTTCATTTTGACCGTGGGCTCATGGGGGCCAAGGAGGAAAGAGCCCGGTCCCCCTCAATCTGAGTCCATTCCCACAAGGCCTATGAGGTAATCCTCTCGGGGTTCTTCCTTGTAGGGGCTGGGCTTTTGAGCCTTTCCCCAGTTGGGACATTTGTTTTTCCAATGCCCTTTCTCTTTACAGTAGGCACATTGATCCCTTGCCAAGGGGGTTCTGGGCTTCCCCCTCTGGAGTGTATAACCTGTAGACTTCACATAATCTTTTGTAGTGGTCCCCGGGGGACTCCCCTGGTTGTTGAGTGACCAAGGATACCTTAGTCAAGTTCAGGGGTTTCTTAGCTCCTGCCCAGATTCCCTGGAGGAGGACTTCCTGGTACCGGCAGATGTGAGCCTCTCCCTTGGTTGTGGTGAAGTCCCATGCTGGGCGCTTTTCAGGTGCGGCCATCTTAGCCCAGGCAGCAGGGTTGATGACTCCTGCTGGTGCGTGCTCTTCCAGGTACTGCCGTGCCCCTTTCATTATTTTCCTCCTTTCCTCTGGGTTAAACAGGGTGAGGAGAAACTGTTGGCAGTCTTCCCAAGTTGGCCGATGAGTCTGGAAGAGGGATTCTGTGAGGTCTACCATGGCCTGTGGTTTCTCAGAGTAGGATGGGGTGTTATGTTTCCAGTTGAGGAGGTCAGTGGTGGTGAAGGGCTGATAATACATCATGAAATGGCCAGGTTGGACTATCTCGTCTTCATTGTGCCTCTTCGGTTCCCGCATCTCTCATACCGGCATTTAGAGGGCGTCTGCACTCAGCCTGGGGCACAGCCTGGCTGCTGGTCCTGGAGAAAGTGAATCTTTTGGGTCTGGGCCTGGGGGGGTGCCAGTGAAACCAATGGCAGTGGAGTGTCTGGAGCTGAAGGGCCAGGTGTAGGCGGTCCTGGGGGTACGTGGGGCGGGGGCAGGGTCGGTTCATCCTCGGGATCTCTGGCTAGGATTTGTGGAGACTGGGGCTTTTGCTGATTTTCTTTAGGTCGCTTGGATGAGGCGATTAAGACCCTGGCCTCTCCCTGCCTATAGCAAGCGAATTGCACCCAGCAGGGAAGGGTCCTGAGCAATTCCTAGCCAGGAGTCAATGTACGGAAACTGGCCAGGGTGTCCTGGTTCTCCTGTTACGATTCTCCATACTCAACAAATCGTTGGGACATCCAGTGTCCCTTCTGAAGGCCACCCGACATCAAAGGTGGGCCATTCCAATTCACATAGGGTTCTCAACTTGCCAGGGTTCATCCTGACTCCATAGTCTCCTGAAAACCCCTTCTTGAAATTTTTGATCATGGTCTCTAGAACTGTAGGTTTACTCTGCCCTGACCCCATGGTGATGTCCCCGTGTGTGGTGGCACAGAGACAGATAAAGGGGGGTGCCTCCTGAGATGAGGAGACCAATTAGATGCCCATCTGGCCATGTCCCGAAGGAGCTTAGGTGAGGCTTAGCCGTAGTGGTTTCAGCTTTGTGACTTACGATCAGAATCTCTTCTGATGCCACCATACACCGTATGCTGTTCACCATGGAATCGCAGACAGGCCCACTCAGACTCCCTAGGCTTCTGGGACCTTAAGGGTGCCCGCCCATGGAGTCACAGAATCAGTCCGCTTGAGCAAGCCAGGTCGGACTGCACATTCACTCACACATTTACTCTCCAGAAGTTCTTACATTCCCTCCCTGGGAATCCCTTCCTGTAAGACCTCTAAGAGGTCTCTGGGGGGGTGATCAGGCTCCCCTTCCACCCCAATGGGGATGGGCCTGTCTGGGTCCTGGGGCCCCAGGTCTTACCAGAATCCAATGTCGGGACCAGGTCCTCGCCTGCCAAGTCTCCTCCAGTCCAGCGGGAACAGCAGAGCAGGACCGGCCCAAAGGACCAGGGTGGGAGACTGCCGAAAATTAAGCAGGGCATGCCTTCTCCATTACGATCTCTCGTTCTGGCACCACCCCGCCATTGCCCCAAACCGTTGGCAACAATGGGCCAGCGCGGTTGGGTTTCCCAGTCAGGGAACCAAATGTTACAGAACCTGGACTGGATCGCCCGACAGAAGAACCAAGTGGCACCCAGAGATCTTGGAGGATCGGAGGTTTATTTAACACCAGCGGGCTCAGGGGAGAGTGCTCTCCAAAGGTCTGAGCCCCAAGCACAAAGGGGGCGATTTATACACGTGTACTTCCGCATATTTGGCACTTTTGGCATGTGCAGGAAGCAGGGCAGAGAGAAGGACCCTGATTGGTGCACGCGCGAAGCAGAGCAAGGAGAAGAACCTGAAAGAGCCCCAGGGAAGGGACTGGGACTCTCTCTCTGGCTTGGTCGACCATCTTAGGACACAGATTTTCCTTATCACAGTAAGAAACAAAGAGACCATCCACTATCAAGGCCAGGAATGAAACAACAATACCAATGTAGTGACGTCCATCAGTGTTTGCTTGGCAGGAGGCAGGAATTTCTTGTATCAGAAATCCTGATTTAGAAAGAGCACTGCAACTTACAGGAAATCTTGCTCTGAGCCTCCTAGCAGGCAAGGTGAAAAGCGATTTGTGTTGCTTTCATTACCAAATTAAAAAAAAAAAGTGTGCCCTATCTTCTCAAGGACCCAAACTCCTAGCAAATTTTTCTAACCCAGAAAGAGACTTCAAGAAAGTAAGGGGGGAGAGGAAGAAAGGAAAGCATACTTACTCCCAGCTTTGATGCCATGAGTTCAAAATTCTGACTACTACTAGATTAATAAGCATAAGCAGCTGCATTTGTGGGAAGTTTTACGAAATAAGCCAAGTTACTTTCCCTGTGCAGTTTCAAAATCAAGTCTGGAGCCTGGGAAAATGCAAATTGCTGACCCCAACCCTAGACCTCTAGAATTGGGAGATCTGGAGAGAGGGACCCATGAATCTACATTTTCCCTTGTATTCCCCCGTGGAACTCTCAGGCACCCTGAAATTATAGAACTGATTTAAAACTTCCTTTCCCTTAGAAACTGCCTTCTAAGTCGGACTCAGGGAGAGGAGCTCCCCTCCCCCCCACCCCACTACTGTGGCTTTGAGCAGCAAAAGAGGGCCCCATTCCCAGGACCATGCCCGCTGTAAGGAAACCAGAACTTTTTAAGTCAAGCCGGCCCACACTGGGCTCCCCACCCCCAACCCTGCCCTGCTGTGTTAGTCCCTGCCCTCTGAGAAGTAGATGCCAAGAAGGAATTAAATGTGCAAAGATTTTATTAGAGGAATTGCATGTGGGGCAGAAAACAGAGAGCAGAGGAGTCTGCAAGGTGAGTTGGACCCCAAGTAGGGTCACCAGATTCAGCAAATAGTCAGCAGGCACAGGCAAACATGAATTTCAGACAAACAGCAAATGCTTTTTTAGAATAAGCCTGTCCCTTGCAGTATTTGGGACATACTTATGCTAAGAATTGGCTGTCGTTTATCTGAGATGCACATTTAGCTGGGTGACCCGTATTGTTTCTGGCCACCCTAACTCCGAGTGAAGGAGAAATGTAGGTGGAGCAGCTTAGACCACTGTGCTGTCTACAGGATGTTTCCCAAAGCCATCTGGGAGTCCTTGAGCCAAAGTTAGGGGGCATCCAAGGAATCCGTGGGCCGGCCTTAGTATCCCTTTTGCACTCAGTATTGATGGGCACATGGGAAGCCTCGTGGCTTCAGCACAAATGAGGAGGTAGATTCAAGATCCAGGAGCTGGGGCCCTTGGTCAGTTAACCCCCCTGTGGTTGGAGGTCTTCCAGGGGCTGGCTCACAGCTGCCACAGCCCTGCACAAAGGACAGAGTGGCTGAAGGGTCAGCAGCAGCTGCCTCGGGACATCTGTCTTCTAGCCTCAGCTTGACCTCCTTGAGGGCCCCACCTCACAAGTACTCTAGAAAGAGAAATGGGTGATGTGACTGAGTACTTCTTCACCCTCGGGTCAAAGAGTAGGTGTGCGCTGAGTTGATCAGCCTTGCCCAGAACCAAGTCTCTCCCATGGACTAGATCTTCTGGGCAGGGATGCTGTCTCGGCCCTCAGCCCTTCAGAGACTTCCCCTCCCCCAGCATCCTTGGCAGATGTGACCACGCACAGAGGTGAAACCCCAGGTCTGCAAGCCCTCACCTCCGTCTCTGGGAACTTAGATGCCCAAGGAAGCAGAGAAGAGATCCAGAGAGCAGAGCTGGTAGTGTTCCAGGCCTGAGGAAGGGTGGGGGCAGCAACAGCTGTTCTCTCCTGGGGCAGGGGTGAGGGGTGGGGGGTGGCAGAATGACACAGGGGGCCTTAGCCAACCAGGGAGGGGGTCGAGGGAAGCACTCTTCAAACACCTGCAGGTGGGGAGCAGCTGTACTGCACTGTGGTGGTTTTAAAATATGTCCCTAAAGTATTTGATATTTCTCCCTTTTAAAGGTACTTCTGGGGCGCCTGGGTGGCTCAGTTGTTAAGTGTCTGCCTTCGGCTCAGGTCATGATCCCAGGGTCCTGGGATCGAGCCCCACATCGGGCTCCCTGCTCTGTGGGGAGCCTGCTTCTCCCTCTCCCACTCCCTGCTTGTGTTCCTTCTCTTGCTGTCTCTCTCTGTCAAATAAATAAATAAAATCTTTTTTTAAAAAAATGGTTCTCCCCCTTCCCTAAAGTATGGCATACCTAGTAACTCCCTCCTAATAAGAGGTGGCAGGGGTGCCTGGGTGGCTCAGTCAGTTGAGCATCCTTTGGCTCGGGTCATGATTGCGGGGTCATGAGATACAGCCCAGTATCAGGCTCCATGCTCAACGGGGCATCTCTCTCTCTCTCTCTCTCTCTCTCTCTCTCTCTCTCTGCCCCTCCCCCCTCTAAAATAAATAAATAAATCTAAAAAAAAAAGAAGACGAAGTGATACTGTGTGAGGGCCAAGATTGGGGATAAAAGGCATTATGGCTTCCTCCTTGCTTTCTCTCTTGGATCGCTTGCCCAAGGGGACGCCAGCAGCCATACCAGGGACATACTCAAGCAGCCCTGTGAAAAGCCCGGTGGAAGGGAACTGAGACCTCCAGTTGCCCCTGGCCTGAGTGAGCCAGCTTGCTATTGCCTCCTCCAGCCCCAATCAAGCCTTCAGATGACTGCAGCCCCAGCCGTCCAGTGTGAGAACAACCTCATGGGAGACCCTGAGCCAGAACTACCCAGGGAAGCTGCTCCCAGAGTCCTGGCCCACAGAAACTGTCATAATAAATGTTTGTTGCTCTAAGCCACTGGGTTTTGGGATGATGTGTTATGCAGCATTATATAACACATATCAGTACTATGGTCCCAAGTTCAAATCCCAGCTCTACTTGGCAGCTCTGTGCCCTAGAATGAGGTAGCTAACCCCTTATTTCCCTCTGGCTGTCACCAAACAGCAGAGGGAAGCCACCATCTGATCCTCACGTCCTGGAGAGAGCACCAACCTGGAGGCAGAGCTGGCCAACTCGGATGCCCTGAGGGCAGGCGTCCCCCCAGAGACCGGCCAGTTCTCTTAGGGAAAGAAAAGAGATCTCATCTCTCTCCAGGTATCTTCCATCTTACAGCTGACAAAGTCTTTCAAACTTGAAAGTCAAAATGTTGTCAACTTTATTCTCTGATGAGGCAACGGGTCCGGGGCCCAGCTGCCTGGGCCTGGGGAGGGCCGTTAGAATACAAGCGAGGCAATTCAAGTTCATGCAGGTCTCATCCAATCCTTTCATCAGCTCTGTGCCTCCTTCCCCTAGCTGCTGCATGCTTTGTTACTAGCCGCTGACCGCGACTCTCAGAAGATTGTCCCCAGCCCCAGGGCCACTGTGTCCTTACTCAGAGCGAGAGGAGCCTTCCTGGGTTCTCCTGAGAACACTCCCTTAATAAACTGCTGCCACACAAATCCTTAGCCCAGGTTCTGGAAGAATCTGACCTGAGACTGTGGGAATGCATTGGTCCAGACCTCCCAGGTGTCATGCCAAGACTTACCATCATTGGACACATGCTTAGGAGTTGGGCTGTGTCCTCCATCTTTACAGCCGAAGGTCAATGGGGTACCAGGTCACATCTGGAGAAACTGGGCATTCCAGGGTTTACGAGACCAGCCCAAGGCCCCACGGCAAAGCCAAGTGCAAGGACTCTGTCTCAGATCTGTTCCCCCAGAGCCACACTCCTGGCTGCACCTCGCCGTCTCCCCCACCTAGGCTGGTTGGGAGGTATTTCTACTCACTTGCTTTTTTAACCCAGAAGAAACACAGGCCCACTTATCCGGTTGCCACTAAGACCACATACCTTCCAAGAAAGAGGCAGCCCTCAAAGCTCAGCCCATTCGTAGCACTGCTGGGATCTCAGAGGGCGGGTTCCATCCCCAGCAGAGCGTTACCTGCAATGTGGTCACCGGCCCCCTCCGCAGCGGAGCCTGGTGTTAAATGTGGCTGCTGGGGATGGTGGGCGCGCCAACACTGGGCCCCAAAGGCCCTGGCTGGGCAGAGACGTGCGCTTTCGAAGGAAGCAACAAATCCCAGCACGAGACTCCCTAGGGAGATGTTCTCAGCTGGAGGCGGCCCCCTCGGGCACTGGAAATGTCTCAGGGGAGGCGCTGAGCCTTCTCTCCTTCACTGAGTTTCCCCTGGTAAGCTTGGCGCCCCCATGCTCATCTCCGTGATCCCCCTCTCACTTTGCCCTCCAGTGACTCAGCACACAGCACAGCCCTGCGTTCCCCTCTGTGGGCCTTTGGTGGGGCTGTTCCCCTTGCCTGCAGGGCCCTGGCCCGTGCCTCACTCTGTAAACACCTCCCGAGCTGTTTATTATGCTCATGGTACTACGATGTAGTGGTTAAGGGCTTGGGATCAGGCTGTGAAATCCTGTGGCCTGGTCTCTGTTGCAGACAAATGTGACTGTGGTTAAGTTTTTCAGTTTATCTACAGCGCTGTCCTGGGTCAGACGTGATGTGGGCAGGGCGCTCGAGACACAAAGCAGGTCCTTAACGTTTAATTTTAATTGATATGAACTGACTCGCTTGTACCTCACCTCCAGTGGTGGAATGTGGTTTGTCAGATCAACAGATAATGTGTTGGAGTTGACAGTTCCAGCTGAGTGAGAACTTCTCCAGGAGGGGGGTGGGGGCTGGGTTCAAATCCCGGCTCCTCCCTCTCCAACTGAGTGACTTGGGACAAATCTCTGATTTACTTCCCAAGGCTGTGGCAAGGACCGATATTGCTTTGGAAAACATAAAGCAAGTGCTATACACATGGGAAACGTGAGTGGCAAAGGAAAAAAGAGGCAAAGGAATTTAGCTGTCTAATGGTGCAATTTCAGGCACCTGCCAGCCAGAAGAGGTGCAGCTTTGGGAAGTAGGGGTCTTCCCAGTGTGCTGGAAATCAAGTCCTGGATGATTCAACGGGGGTGGGGGGGTGTCTCACATAAAGCGGATTCTGGGCTCAGCCAAAGCTCTTCCAGTCCATCGACAAGGAATTCCATGGAACCTGGGCATTCAGAGTGAAGAATTCTTTTTTATTTTTTAAGATTTTATTTATTTGACAGAGACAGACACAGCGAGAGAGGAAACACAAGCAGGGGGAGTGGGAGAGGGAGAAGCAGGTTTCCCGCAGAGCAGGGAGCCCAATGCGGGGCTCAATCCCTGGACCCTGGGATCATGACCCGAGCCGAAGGCAGACGCTTAACGACTGAGCCACCCACGCGCCCCCAGAGTGAAGAATTCTTGAGAAAATAAAGCTTCCATTCAGGCAAAGCTGTATGGGGGAATATGCCAGGCACTTCCATGACATGTACAACTCTGCAAAGCAGATGCCATTATACCCATTTTACAGATGAGGGAACTGAAGCACAGAGGCGTGGGCTCCTGCCCAAGGATATGCACTCTGCTCCTGGCGGTGCCAGGACTCCAACCCAGAGTAGATGTTCCCAGGGTGAAAACTAACAACTGTGACTTACAGCATGTTACAAATCTTCCTCTCTTGTGTCATCTTGTTTGATCTTAACAGCACCTCTGAGGAAACACATGAATCCCTGACCTAGTGGATCCGTGAGGTCCAGCCCTGGAGCCAACTGGTGGTCATTTCATTAGCCCCCAAATGAATGACGTGAGTGGATATACTTGGGAGTAAGAGCCCTCACGGGTGCCCTGGCCTGGGGGGTGGGAGTTAACATGAAGGGAAAGGCCAAACGGAAGCCCCAGAAAGTGTCCCCCCACCCTCATCACATCCCCACGAGAGTGGCAGACTTGTTCTGCTCTTAACATCATAAAGGATGCAAGGATGGAGGTCCCCTACAAAAGCCAGATAAACCCTGGAAGATGACAGTAAACTTCCCCAAACTCAACCAAGTAATAGCCCTGACTGCTGTTGCCAAATGCAGGGTCTTGCTAGAGCATGTTAAGAAGAACTTACGTATGTGATGCAGCATTAATCTGGTAAATGCATTTTCTTTCTTTCCCTCCCCCCACCCCATCCTTATCAGAAACAATTCACTTTCACTTGGGATGGACAGCAGAACACACGATGCTCCCAAGGGCCACACGACTTCCTCCACCCTCTGTCATAATATACTCCAAAGGGACCTGCCTCACTGCATATCGCACAGAACAGTCCACTGCCTTGACGAGATCACGTAATAGGAACAGAGGATCGAGAAGCGACAAAGAGGTTGGAGACATTAATAAGGCACATGCACTCAGAGGGCGGGAGATCAATCCCATGAGGACCCAGGCCCCTACCAACCTGGGTCTTCCGGCCAACAGCCCCAGCTAGGGTGCTAGCCAGCAGCCAGTGTCAAGTCCCAGCCATGGGAGAGAGTGAGGTGTCAGATAATTCCTGCCCGGGTCTTCTGACTGCCCCAGCTGTCGCCATAAAGGTGAGCAAAATAAAGATGGCAGTTGCTTTCCCCTCTGGGCTTTGGGATGGTTGGTTATGCAGTGAGAGGTAACCAGGGCACAAAGACGCAGCCCCGGTTCTGGGAGGATAGACTAACCCACCTTCTGACCACATGCAGTCAAGTAGAGTATCTGACACAGCCTACATGCTGCTTGGCTGTCAGATGTTTACTCTGTTTTCAGATGGAACAAGTCGGTTCCGAACTGGGTGTCAAGCTCCGAGCTGTGGGCACAAAGCCCAGGCAGGGCAGTGAAGGGAGACCTCCCAAAAGTGGAGGCATTTATCTGGGCCCCGTGTTGGAAGATGAGGAAGAGAATTTCAAGAGCAAAGGGCAGCCCAGATCACAGCCCCTGGGAACTGGAAAGGACCTCAGAGCCTGCTGCTCAGTCCCAGCATCCTCAGTTCGGTGTTGGCGGTGAGAGCCCGAGACCCCAAACTCTGGGGTCCGATCCTGGGGACCTCCCCTCCCCGGGCCACCTGGATGCTGCCTCGGGGGTCTACAACGGTGGCTTTTCTCTCCCTGGCTGATAGGCGGGCGCCTGGGTGGCGCAGTCATTAAGCGTCTGCCTTCGGCTCAGGTTATGATCCCAGGGTCCTGGGATCGAGCCCCGCATCCGGCTCCCTGCTCCGCGGGAAGCCTGCTTCTCCCTCTCCCACTCCCCCTGCTTGTGTTCCCTCTCTCTCTCTGTGTGTCTCTCTCTGTCAAATAAACAAATAAAATCTTAAAAAGAAAAAAAAACCCGTTGTAGTCATCCTTTACATTTCAGTGTGAATCCTGAGTTTTCCCTTTTAATGGTGGAGTGCACGTTTTTGTCCTAATTTTCTTTCTTAATGGCATCAAGCGGCTGAGCCACGTTTTCTGTAATGTGCTTGCGCCAATGTTTGCCACTCGGGTGGTTACCAGTTTCTGCCTGCAGTAAACTTCTTCCTGCCTAGAACTTTTTCCGAAAGCAGAATGACTTTCTCGGGCCCGACTCCTGGAAGAGAAATGACTGGTCAGAAGTTATGGGTATCTTTATGGCTCTGGATATTCGTCCCTTGTCAAATGATCAGAGACTTTATTTTGAATTGGGATTGTTGTAATGGAGGCCATTATTTTTTTTTAAGATTTTATTTATTTATTCATGTGAGAGACAGAGAGAGAGAGCATGAGGAGTAGGAGGAGAGGCAGAGGGAGAGGGAGAAGCAGACTCCCTGCTGAGCAAGGAGCGAGACATGGGGCTCTCCATCCCAGGACCCTGGAATCATGAACTGGGCCAAAGGCGGACACGTAACCATCTGAGCCACCCAGGCGCCCAGGTGATGCCCTTATTGTTATGAAAGTACAGAGCAAATAAAAATCACCCATATTTCCCCCATCTAAAAATAACCACTATCAGTAACAGGTTGGTTTCTTCTCTTCCTGTATATATTTTTCTTTCTGTAAGTTTCAGGGTTTATTTCAGTGCATGCGTGAATTAACATTTAATTATAGTGATACTCTAAATAAATTGGAGATCACAATTTTCCTTGAGCGTTACAGCTGATCATTTTCCATTTATTGCAAACTCTTCGTCAACACCAAGTTTAAGAAATAGATAATTTCCCACTGGGAGACAAATCCTCATTTACTTGCTAATTATCTTATTCGGGGCACTTAAACTGATACCAAATTTTTGCTTTTAAAAATATTTCCTATGAACACATTTGCAAGTTATGACTTAAAAGGCAATTTGTAAGTTGGGTAAATAGAAACACTATGGAAACTCATAATAGAAGAGTTCACTAATTGGTCTTGATTGTGGAAAAGATTAAAACCTCTTTCTTTAGACTCACGAGTGGAATTTGAATAACTGAGGGTGGGGTTGTTTTTAGGGTTTTTTTTTTTGTCTTATCTCATTTTTTGACAATCAAAGCAAAGCACTGATGGGGAGTCAGGACACCTAGTCTCCCCAGTGGCTGCACCTCCGGCTATATGACCTTGGGCAAGTCACAAGGCCCCCGGTGACCTGAGCAAGTGAGCAGATGAGATGGTGCTGGCCCTGAGACCTCGGCACACTCTCTGGCACACTCTCTCTCCTGTGGTCACACCTCCATAGACAGCACCTTCATGAAGCTCTCCTGGATGGCCACGTTTGAGCTGCCTTCTGCTTCTGACCCCCTGGGACTCAGACAGCAGGCTGAGGACACAGGTGCCCCAGTCTGCAGGCCTGGGGCCAGATGGCGGTGGCGCCCCAGAGCAGAAAGCGCACTTGATGCGCAAATCATTAAAAATGATTCATGCTTCTTCCTCTTTACAGACGTGGAAAGATAAGCCAGAATCTTGTTATGCTGAAAGAAAGGAAAAACCCGAGGGGCAGAACAGGTGATAGCGTGCGATCCTTTGTATAAAAATAAAATAGAGCCGAAGGCACACATGTTCTTAAAAATGAGGAGCTCAGGACTAGGAAAGCAGCAGGGTGACACGTCACCAGCGACAATCACAAAAAGTGTGGGTACTCATTCCCCAGGTAATTGCTTTATTTTACACATGGATGAGAGTGTGCTCACTGAAGGGGTCCCCTGGGAAATGACAGGCATGGTTTAAAACAAAAAACCCTACAACCAAAAAGAGCTGGAAGGAGGGAGAATGAGGAACAGGGATGGGGAGAGAAGGAATGGGTATGCGGAGGAAAGAGTGAGAAAAAGAGAGATGTCGGCCATCCTTTGAACAACCAGGAAGGTCTTGATAAAGCTTCAATGATGTGTCATTTAGGATGAGCTTGTTACAGTTATATTCTTCTATTTTAAAGATTTATTTATTTATTATTTGAGGGGGGTGGGGAGCAGATCTTTTTTTTTTTAAGATTTTATTTATTTATTTGACAGAGAGGACACAGTGAGAGAGAGAGCACAAGCAGGGGGAGCTGGAGAGGGAGAAGCAGGCTTCCCGCCGAGCAGGGAGCCTGATGCGGGGCTCGATCCCAGGACCCTGGGATCATGACCTGAGCTGAAGACAGACGCTTAAAGACTGAGCCACCCAGGTGCCTCAGGGAGAGAATCTCAAGCAGACTCTGCACTCAGTGCAGAGCCCGACACAGGCCTCCATCTCACAACCCTGAGATCATGACCTGAGCTGAAATCAACAGTCAGACCCTCAACCAACTGAGTCACCCAGGTGCCTCTTAAAGTTATATTCTGTAAAGGCAACCTGCCCCTTGGGATGTCTTTCTATCTCTTAGCAGCTCAGTAAAGGCAGGGACTGTTCCTGGCTGGGATGGGACCAGAGGCCTCCAGGTCTGGTCTTTGTCCCTCCAACACAGCAACAGGGGGGCTGGCCCTGCCAGCAATTCAGCCTTGGGGAGAGCTCCACATGAGACCCCAGTTAGCTCACCTGCCCAAAGGAGCCGCTCCAAAAACCTCACAAAGCTTTAGAACAAAGCCACTGAAAATGCTAAGGCTCCCAGGGGGAAGATAAGAAGTAACAGAGTCAATATTCTCCAGATGTTTTTTTCTTATCTGCTGGGACTAAGCTCTGATGACAGAGCAATTAAACTGGACAGAACACGTGGGGCAATGAATATAAAGCAGCCGTCCTGGGGCGCCTGGGTGGCTCAGTCGTTAAGCGTCTGCCTTCGGCTCAGGTCATGGTCCCGGGGTCCTGGGATCGAGCCCCGCATCGGGCTCCCTGCTCGGTGGGAAGCCTGCTTCTTCCTCTCCAGCTCCCCCTGCTTGTGTTCCCTCTCTCTCTGTGTCTCTCTCTCTCTCTGTCAAATAAATAAATAAAATCTTAAAAAAATAAAAAAATAAAGCAGCCGTCCTGAATAAAAAGGGCAGGAGGTGGGAACTGAGGGGAGAGTGTGTGTGGACAGAGTCCTGCCCTGGTCAGCACACCCCCAAAAGGGACCCCGAAGAAAACCATTCTCTTGGGGCCTGAAAGCCACTACTTTTGAATCTTCTGGCTGTCATTTTTAAAAAAACTTTTTTTTTATATTTAAAGTTTTGTTGTTGGTGGTGGTTTTTTTTTTTTTTTGAGACAGAGAGGGCATGTGCAGAGGGTGGGGCAGAGGGAGAGGGAGAAGCAGACTCTTAACTGAGCAGGGAGCCCAATGCGAGACTCGATCCCAGGACTCTGAGATCATGACCTGAGCCCAAGGCAGACGCTTAATGACTGAGCCACCCAGGCGCCCCTCTTCTGGCTGCCATTTTGACAGCCTCTTCCACTCAAGAGAATGGAGAATCACTTTCTTGCTTTCTCCCTTCACTTTCTGGCTAGGGTCAACTCGGCTGGGTGGTCCAGTGGGCCCAGGGTGAGAACCCCCAGCAAGGAAACGTTGTGTACCTCCTAGCTTGCTTGGGAGTTGGCCCCAACTGGCCATCCTGTCACTGAGTTGCTGCAGCTTGGAGTCAGAAGCAACGAGTGTGGCCTCAGGTGACGGACACCCTGCTGACGTTTCATATCCTTGGGAGACGGCCCTCTCCACTCTTGCTTACCTCTCTTGACAGACAGGTCTTCCTTGAACCAAGCTAAAAGCCTCCTTCCTACAACATTCGAACCATGCCCAGAACTCTGCTGCTCTGGAGAGGTACAAACAAGAATTCTAGTCTTGTCTCAAGAAAACGGCCCTTCAGACAATTAAACCAATCCTCACACATCCCAAACCTGCACTGATCTGGTCTAAAGCCCCTCGTTTTCCCAAGTGCTGCCTATGTCGCCTGCTCCATCCTCTCATTACCCTTTTTGGGTTCCTCCATGGATGATCATTACGCCACCACATACCAGAGTGACAGCCATGTGTCCACTGGCCCAGAGTTCTGTCTCTACCCCATAATGATTCTCTCAAGTCCTCACTATAACACTGAAAAACAGACATCATGATGACCATGTAAGGAAGCTAAAGCTCAGAACTATAGAGCAACTTGTCCAGAGCCACACAGCAGTGTGTCAGTGGAACTGGGATTCAGACCCAGGTCTACCTGACACCAGGACTCAGGCTCATCTCACCAAACTTTCCCTGCTGGTCCTTCCTGGGGCTTTCCGGACAGCAGACACTCTGAGTGTCCCAGGAACAGTGGAACCTCCCTTGGCCTAGAGACCCTCCTAACCTAATCAAACATGGGATTGACATAATCGTTTCTATGATGGCTGAACTCATGAAACCCCATAAGGCCCAACCAGATAAATTCACCCAGAAGAAATTTTTCTTTTTAAAGATTATTTATTTATTTATTTATTTGAGAGAGAGAAAGCGCATGAGTGGTGGGGCGGGGGGAAGAGGGAGTAACAGACTTCCTGCTGAGCAGGGAGCCTGACCACACAAGGCTCCATCCCAGGACCCTGAGATTATGACCTGAGCCAAAGACAGATGCTCAATCAACAGAGCCACCCAGGGACCCCACTCCCAGAAGAAATTAACACTGCCACCTATTGCCCCCATCTCCCCCACTCTACCTTGGGGGTTGTAAGGATTGTCTGAGTTTCCTCCCCAACACTTTCCTGTTTTTGCCACTTCTTTTTCCCGCATTTCCCTTGGAACTAGCCTCGGATCCTTCGAATATATTTTATTATTTGGAAAATGCAAGCCACAGCCCTAGAAAGAAAAACTAAAGCAGCCCCTAAAATGATGAAAATATTCTGGAATCAGATAGTGGTAATTGATGCATAGCTTTGTGAAAATACACACACAGGAAAAACCAAAACAAAACCAAAGCAAAAAAAGCCACTGAACTGTACATTTTTTTAAAAAGATTTATTTACTTATTTGAGAGAGAGAAAGTGAGGGACAGAGCACAAGTGAAGGGGGAGGGGCAAAGGGAGAGGGAGAAGCAGACTCCCCACTGAGCAGAGAGCCCAACGAGGAGCATGATCCCAGGACCCTGTGATCACCGACGGAGCCACCCAGGCGTCCCTGAGTTGTACATTTTTTTTTTAAAGATTTTATTTATTTATTTGACAGAGAGACACAGCGAGAGAGGGAACCCAAGCAGGGGGAGTGGGAGAGGGAGAAGCAGACTTCCTGAGGAGCAGGGAGCCCGATGCAGGGCTCGATCCCAGGACTCTGAGATCATGACCCGAGCCAAAGGCAGACACTTAACGACTGAGCCACCCAGGCACCCCTGAGTTATACATTTTAAAAGGACATTAAAAAGGGTTATAAATTTTAAATTACATTTATGTGAATTATATCTCATACTCTATGGTATATGAACTATATCTCAAAAGAGTTATTAGTCTGGTGTCTTTTTTTTTTTAATAGCCCATTTTTTAAGGGATTAGAGTGAATTTGGAAAGGTCTGGAAGGAATGAATGAATATAAGCCTTGTGAAAGCCTTAAATGCGGTTACACGGTGGACATGTTCTATTTGTAGAAGTTGACACTGCAAAGCTTGCCATCCTTAACATTCTCTCATTACACAAAGGAATGTTCGTTCCGGTCATTGTGTGAAGTAGAGCAGGCTGGGGCAGCATGCTCTGTGAATCTGGGCTCATTACTAAGCTCGGGAATACCTGAAACCAGGGAGGCAGAGCATCCAAGTAGGAAGAGGTGGGGTCTGAGGACCTAGCAGGCTGAGTTTCTTAATACAGTTTCCACTTCTCACTGGTCTGAAGAATATCCATAAATGTGCCGTGAATACTGCATTCTCAGGGTGCCTGGGTGGCTCAGTTGGTTAAGTGTCTGACTCTTGATCTCAGATCAGGTCTTGATCTTAGGGTTGTGAGTTCAAGCCCTGTGTTGGGCCCCACAAAAAAAAAAAAATCACGTTTCCTCAAATCTCAAAAACTATGGATGTATCTGACACCATGATTGCAGGAACTTCTAAGAAAGAAAAAACATTGTTTTCTTATCTAATCAGCTGTAAGATGCATCCCAATTTCAGAAATGTTAACATGTGAGGAGAAACATGTATGTCTTTGAATCAATGGAATATAATAAAAGGCCTCAAGGTGAAATACATTTGGGAAACCTTTGAGTTAAATAGGTCTCCTTATTGTAGGACTCGTCAGAGCTTTTAGTATGCTCACATGCACTGTGAGTCTCTACAGAAAGGTGAGGAATGAGCTAGTTTCTGCATGCATTGGTCCACAGAACCCTTTCCACCAGAGCATCCCAGAGAAGGGGCACTCTGTAAGGTCAACCCAGAAAAATCCTGCTTTAAGGAAAAGAGGAGTATATAGGGACTCAGTCAAAAACTTGAGAGTATTTATATCTGAAGAGAAAACAATCAAACGTATGTTGGAAGAACAACTTTAGAAACAAGACTTTTGGAGGGCAAGGGAAGAAAGAAAAGATGGAGAGAAACACAGGAGACTGATACTTAAAAAGAAATCCAAGCTCCACCCTAAATGAGAGGGAGCATAACTCCCCATTTCCTAAGTGCAGGCTGAGCATAGAGCCTTCTTCCCAGAGAGTACTGCATGGGAAGGGTTGGGGCACAGAGAGAAACCTGACACACACCACCTCAGCCAGGCAGTCAAGATTAATAATATTAACAGTGCTAAGTCATGTTGACCACTTAGACCCTTGATAAGATGTGATGCAAATGTCATTTTACCTCTATGATCTTCCTCCCCCAAACTCACGAAGCCGATCTAATCCTTAGGGGGAGAAAACCAAACAAATCCCACCATAACTGTTCAGATTGTGTCACCCCGGAATGAATGACAGGTTGGTTCTGCATTTATGGAGTTTAATTACCATTGAAAATCACATCCTAGGGGCGTCTGGGTGGCTCAGTCGTTAAGCGTCTGCCTTCGGCTCGGGTTGTGATCCCAGAGTCCTGGGATGGAGCCCCGCATCTGGCTCTCTGCTCAGCAGGAAGCCTGCTTTTCCCTCTCCGCCCCCCCCGCTTGTGTTCCCTCTCTCGCTGTGTCTCTGTCAAATAAAATCTTAAAAAAAAAAATCACATCCTAGCAGTGCCTGGATAGCTCCATCAGTTAAGTGTCTGACTCTCTTGATCTTAGTTCAGGTCTCCATCTCAGGGTCGTGAGTTCAAACCCCACATTGGGTTCCACACTGGGTGTGGAGCCTACTTAAAAAATAAAATAAAATAACATCCAAAAAATCACCACTTGATTCAGTACAGAAACAAAAAGTTGGTTATAAGCACAGAAAGGCATGGAAACAAGGCAGTGGGCCACAAGTTAAACAGCAGAGTAGCAAATATTTGTCTTTACAGGAATGACCACAATTCCTAATTTTCTTGTGGTGCTATTTTCTTTTTTTTTATTTTTTATTGTTATGTTAATTGTGGTGCTATTTTCTAAGTGCTATGAGTCTTAAGAAACGGACCTAGAAGAAACAGAATGAGATTAGGCTGTTTTGTCACCAAGAAGTGTGCAAACGGAGAGCAGAACACACACCAACAAGGCGAGGGTGGGCAGAGGGACAACTGACTCCGCTGGGATGGTGAAGGAACCATCAACTGAACACAACGAAGGCAGGAGCGAATGATGCCCCTGCAGCTCAGGTCACGTCAGATGATAAGCACGTCAGACATCCAGCTGTCAGAGGCCGCCTGCTGACTTTGACCGAACTCCCAGCAAATGCAAGCTCAACTGAGCACAGAGTAAACCTCTGGGTCCGTGAAAAGGAAAATGCTAACTTGACCTTGGTATTCTTCCACTTGCCTCAAAATTACACTGACGATGGAGAAGTTCCGAGCAGTAAGAAGCACAGCGCCGTAGATTACTTCTCAGTGGTTTTGCCTTAGCTGTGTGTAAGATAGTGGTGTTTCCGGCCATGGGTGGAGCCTTTGGTTTGCTGAGATCTGCGATGTGTGATGGGGCGGAAAACAAGCTGTCTTCATTTAGGAAATACCTTGATAGGGTAAGTCTTAAGAATCTAAAGGCATTGGTGCCAAGGTAACACAGTGAACACCAACAGCAGATAACGTCACAAAAAGGAGACAACTGGTGGCTCCTGACAGAAGTCCCATCCCCACCTGTGAGTCCCCATCCCCACCCCATCCTGCTGAGAAAACCAGCGGCGAATCAGGTCAGGCCCCTAGATCCAAATACCCATTTACAGCAGCTATCCAAAGCACAGGAAATGCTAAGACCCTGAGAAATGTTACTGGAGAAAGACCTGGTTTCTTCAAAAATAAATTTTGAGGAAAAAAAAAACAAGAAAGATGGGGAAATTGATTGACTAAAATGGATTTTTTTTTTAAGATTTTATTTATGGGGCACCTGGGTGGCTCAGTCATTAAGCGTCTGCCTTCAGCTGGGGTCGTGATCCCAGGGTCCTGGGATGGAGCCCCGCATCCGGCTCTCTGCTCAGCAGGAAGGCTGCTTCTCCCTCTCCCACTCCCCCTGCTGACAAAGAGAGACACAACGAGAGAGGGAACACAAGCAGGGGGAGTGGGAGAGGGAGAAGCAGGCCTCCCACAGAGCCGGATGCGATGCGAGACTCCATCCCAGGACCTTGGGATCATGACCTGAGCCGAAGGCAGATGCTTAACGACTGAGCCGCCCAGGCGCCCCTAAAATGGATTTAAAAGACACATCATGGACTTAGTGATTTGCTTTCAAGGAACAGAGCAGGGAAAGGGGAAGATAGTAACTTTTTGGTGGAGGAGTCTAGAGATGCCGTGTAGCCAAGCGATGAAGGGAAGCACCACTGGTGATGTCGTGTGGATGCCACCATCACCCCCCCATAGGGAATGATGAGAAGGGGGTTCCACCTCTGTGGTGTTCTTACCAAACATCCACATCCCCTGTCTAATCTTGAGACAGTCGTCAAACTCAGATTGGGGGACATTCTGCAAGATGCCTGGCCAGCACTCAAGGCTGCCAAGGCATGAAGAACGAGCAAAGACTCAAAACCACTCACAGATCAGAGGAGACTAAGGAGATGTAAGGACTAAATGCAATGTGGGATCCAAGATGGAATCTTGGGACAGAGAAAGGATATTAGTGGAAAACCCGGTTGAAATCCAAATAAAGTCAAGAGTATAGCTAATTGTAAAGTACTGGTGTTAATTTCTCAGTTTTGACAAAAGTATCATGGTTTGCAAGATGTTCACATGAGAAGAATCTGGGTGAAGAGTACATGGCATTTCTCTGTGCGATTTTGGCAACTTTTCTGTAAATATAAAATTATTCCAAAATAAACAGTTTATTTAAAAAAACATACCAACCAACTGCGATACAAAAAAGTGGGTTGTTGGGTGAAAACTGGACAGGAACTGGGCAGGAGTTGGAGACTTGAAGTTGGATGATGAGTACATGGGGGTTCATAGTCCTGTTTTCCCTATTTTTGCATATTTTTAAAGTTCTACATAAGACAAAAAATTATAGTGACAAAGACAATGAGGCCAGTCTCAGTTTCCCCACTGGCAGATCAAAGAGGGACAGAGCCCGTGTGTGCATGAGACAGAGTAGAAGAGTCTTCCCAGGGGAGTGCATATGGATTGGATTCTTAGCCCATTCAGTGGCTGGGGGTGGGAAGGGACTGCAGGCAAGGACGTTGACTAATGGCTTCCGTGTTGTTTGGTTAACCCTGTCTTAGCCTGTTCTAGCCCAATCAGCCCAGTCTTAGCCCCTCGCAGCTCCTGAACTAGTCCTGGACGGGGCAGCAGGAACCTCAGAGCCTCAGCCACAACCCTTCCCCACCCCCTCATCCTTCTGAAGCCGACTTCCTATCCCCAGACCTGGCGGGGACCAGGGGGAGGGGCTTGGGCCATTCTGGGGAGGAAAGTTTCAGCCCAGCAGTGGGGGATGGAAGCCAAACTGCTAGGCGCTGAGTGTCAGGGGCAGGGGGTGCCATGGTGAGTGCAGGCAGAGGGCAGAGGGATGCTGGCCAGCCCCAAGTGCCGGCAGAGCTGGACCAGGATTATTTGGAAAGAACTCATGGGCTCCTGGATGGACATCTGGCTTCTCTGCTGGGAAGGTCACTTGCCGGGTGACTTGTGGCATACCCCTCTCTGAGACTCCAGCCAGCAGGAGGTGAGAACCAGATGAGCTCCAAGGCCTCCAGCTCAGGGATTATATGACTCAGTCCCCTCTCCAAGAGGAAGAAAATCCCTGAAAGCATTTAGAAGGGCCCTTCCCCTCTGAAACTCCAAGCAGAAACGTAGAAAAGAAAGAAGCAAGCCTGGCAAGCACAGGCTTGACGGGGGTATGGGTCATATCCGAGGGTGGTGCTCTCCAAGGAAGGGCAGGGTGCCTTCTTGGCCCTGCAGGCAACTGACTTACAAGGAACCACTTGCACAAACTTGAAGAAGGGAGTAGAGGGGAGCACAGGCTCCAGGTCCACACTCCTCTCTTTCTGCCACCTGACATTCACCTTAACCTCCTAGGTGCTACAATGGGGGGAGGTGATAGAATTATGTATCCCCGGGCTTCAGGTAACTCCAGGGTGAGCGCAACAGTGCTCCTCGCTGCCTGCTTGTGAGTCCCTGAGTCACGGCCCGGTCCACAGCCCCGTGACTACCTGCTCCTGCTCGAGGATTTTTCCTTCTTTGTCTTACTCATCCCAGGACTGAAATTGTACCACGTGGTTACCCTCAGGCAAATTACTTGGCCGGCTAAGTCATCTCCCCACCCCCACCCCCCACTCCCGCCCACGAAACACCCATCTCATCCCAGGACCACAGCAGACTCCTCTGTTTCAAGACTCACAAAGGGGCTTCTGCCCAAACTGTGCCTGGACGGTTTTCTCCCTGAAACAGTAGTCGGTGTTGCAATGATAGTTAAGGGTCGTTTGTGCCCCGGAAGAATCTCCACTTTGTTAACTGGCTTCATCGCCTGGAAAGCAAAGTCTCAGAGAAACTGCCTAATTCAGACAGATGTTCCTCCCACCCTCTGTTCACACCAGATGAAGTCCTGGCACACCAGACCCTGGCCAATCCCACAAGGCCAGACACCTGGCGTGAGCCACAATGGCCTCATTCTGGAAGCCAGGGACCCTGCCCCTTTTCCCCATGAACTGTGCATTCATCCTTTCAGGGTCCCAGTTTCCAGGAGCTCCCCCCAGGCTCAGCTGGCTGGGTTCCTGGGGCAATCCATGCATTCATTGGCTTGACGAATCCATTCATTCCTCAGCTATTTGTTGAGCGCTGATTAAGTACCAAGCGCTGTTTTGGGGGGCACCGGGAACATCCAGATGAGTAAAGCAGAGACACCTTCCTGCCTTGGGGAGCTGACACTTTCACGCTTGAATAAGACCGGAAGATGTTGGTCTCCAGACCTCTCTTTCCAGAACTCTCTCTTCCACCCCCATAGCTTCCACTACCACCAAGCAGAAACTCACTTTCCTGCCAAACCCCAAAGCAAAGGCAATCTCAGCCAGCTTCATTATGCATTTACCACGTGCCAAAGACTGTGCTGGACACATATTACAGGCACTGTCTCACGAATCTTTACAACACCCTAGGAAGGACACCCCCTCATAGCCCCAGTGTACAGATAAGGAAACTGAAGCACACAGAGTGGCACATGCTGGTGAGGAGCAAAGCCTGTATTTGAACCCAGGACACCTGACTGCAGAATCCACACTGGTAGTCGCTGAGTCATTGAACTTCACCCGCTTAGGTCAGGTTCTTTTTTGGAGCGAATCGGTTGGGTCTGCTCTCCCTTAAACATGCCACAGCACCAGAAAAATCTGCTATGCTTGCCTTAGGATGAGGTTCAGTTACAAGAGACTGGAAGCCCAAACTCACAGAAACTTTAAAACGAAAAGTTGATTCCTCTCTTGTGTAAAAACCCTGGTCAGTGTCCCGGGCTGGTGGGTCACTCCGTGGTACTGGCTCCTTGTCTCTTGTTGCTCAGTTGTCTGTGGATCGGGTGCCCCTGGAAAGCACAGGTACGCCGAGGTGTGAGGTGTACACGTCTCGGCCAAACACCATTAGTATTTGAGGATCTCATCCATAAAAGTAATGCTCCATTTGACTCCATTCTGTCCATCTGTTCCCTTGGGAGCGACCCCCACTATCCTTGGCCATGCATTTTACAACCTGACTCAGTCTGAACTCAACTCTGTGTTCTCTAAGCCTGGGGCACATCACCCTGGGGATTTCTTGCCTCTCCTTCCCATTGGGTATTGTGCTTCCTGTGTCCTGAGGCAAATAGACCACAAGTGAGGAAAGCTCAAAGGTCACTGTGCAGCCCCTTCCAAGGGCCTGTGAACCTGGTCAGAGGTTTCCTGTATGATTTGCAAAGGCACATATCTCAACCTCAAAAAAGTTCTCCCCACCTCCCCTTCATCACACTTCTCCTGATGCAGTGCAGCACTGAATAGCTGTGGACATCTGGGGATCTGGCTAAGGAGAAGTTGAATCAGAGATACACTTAATTGGGGTTTGGTGAGATATAATGTAACTGATTCAAAGTCACTTCCCTGTATAGTTAAATCATTACTTACCCTCATGTAGCAGTGACTTCCAGGAATACTCCCACATACTTGGCTGACTCAACAGGTGAGGTGACCAAAAGGAATAAGGTCAGAGGTGGTGTCCCATGATGAACCTGGCCTGCAGTGCCCAACAGGAAGTATGTGGATGGGGAGGAGGAGTCAAGTTTGACAAGCACAGAGCTGGAAGCCTGTGGAAAATTCTTCCAATTATCAAAACCAAAATTTTAAGCAGAATATTCAATTCTCATTATGGCTTATCAAAAAATTAAAAAAGAGGGGCACCTGGGTGGCTCAGTCATTAAGCATCTGCCTTTGGCTCAGGTCATGGTCTCAGGGTCCTGAGATCGAGTCCCGCACCGGGCTCCCTGCTCCTCGGGAAGTCTGCCTGTCCCTCCCCCACTTCCCCTGCTCGTGCTCCCTCTCTCACTGTGTCTGTCTCTGTCAAATAAATAAATAAAATCTTTAAAAAAATGAAAAGGTTTTTTTTTTTCTGTCAAGAAAAAATGGTTTCTGCAGCAGGTAAACTTATAAATGCACCATACTACTTTGTTCTTTATATTTAATAGAAATCACACAAATAGAATTTGTAAGAATTCCTGTATTTGTAGGGCACCACAGTGTAGAGTTTCTATGAACAGTGAGCATTTCTGTGTGAATTCAACACAATACATCAAGATGGTATCTTAGCTGATGCATCTTGTGATGAAGTCTGGCCGTTCCAGAAGAAAGAACACAAGTATCGCATTGAGGAAGCAAAAGGATTTGAAGAAACGAATGATATCAGGCTGTACCTGTGAGTTCATTGTAAAGACATCAGGTTATTTTGCTTGATCTTGTGATGTTGGTGGTATTTTTCCATTTTTTTTTCAAGTTTGTAATTTGTGGTGATTTCTTCCCTCGTTCTAAATAAATAGTCATTTTTCACCCCTGATTTGCTGGTAACTCTGTATTCTCTTTCTTAGGGTGATTAAGCTCAGCTCCACAAACCTATATCTACTCCTCTCTCTATTTTATGCATTTCTTCTCTTTAAAAAAAAAGATTTGATTTATTTATTTGAGAGAGAGAGAGAGAGCAAGAGAGAGCACAAGAAGGGGCAGAGGGAGAGGGAGGGAGAAACAGACTCCCCTGCTGAGCAGGGCGACCGACGAAGGGCTCAATCCCGGGACCTGGGATCATGACCTGAGCCGAAGGCAGACAACCAACTGAGCCTGTGTTTCTTCTTTTAATGGAACACAGCCTCAAGTATTCTCCTGACAAAAGGTGTGTGGGAGGGGCACCTGGCTGGCTCAGTCAGGGGAGCGTGTGACTCTTGATCTTGGGGTTGTGAATTCGAGCCCCATATTGGCTGTAGAGATTACTTAAAAATAATAGAATCTTTTATTTTTTTGTAAAAAAAAAAAGGTGTGTGGGAGTTTGATGTTTGGGGTTGTTTGTTTATTTTGTTTGTCTTAGATCTTGGATATCTAAAAGTGCCCTTTTTCTACCTTATACTTAATTGGGAGCATAGCTGGGTATAGAATTCTTGATTGGAATTTATTAAACCTTCAGCATTTGGAAGATATTGCTTCATTATCTTCTAGCTTCCAGGGCTGCTGTTAAGAAATCCAAACCCATTTTGATTTCTGTTCCTTTGCATGAGACCCATATCTTGCCTCTGGAAGCTATAGAATCTTCTCTTTGTTCATAGGTTTCTGTGCCTTGATGTGAGCCTATTTTATCCATTGTGCTGGACACTCCATAATCTTTAAATCTAGAAACTCAAGTCATGCAGGCTTGGGGGATTTCTTGAATTATATCACTGATGATGTCTTCTCTGTTTCATTTGCTCTCTCTTCTTAGAGAAAGAGCATTATCATTATTCAGATGTTGGGTCTCCTGAACTGGATCTCTAATTTCTTAATTTTTCTCTTCTATTTTTTTGTTGTCCTTTTGTTTTACTTTCTGGGAAATCTTCCAATGCTTCTCTTTATTTGTTAATATCAAATATCATTTTGGGGGGCTAATTTCCAAGAACTCTTTTGTGAATCCCTGAATCTTCATGTTTCATAACATCCTATTACCAGTTCATAGATACAATGTTGCCTGCTATCTCTCTAAGGAAGTTAGTAATTGTTTTTGTTTTGCTTTATTTTCTTCTCCTTATATAGTTGCTTTCCTCTAAGTTGCTTTTTTTGTGTTTGGCTAGCTGGTTGACTTTGACTCTATCATGTTAGAAGCTTTCCTCAGATGTCTGGAAATCCTAATTGGTCATATTTGAAAGAGAGTTTAAAAAGCTGAGTTGGTGGGGGTTATCCACTGGGAGCCTCATACCTGTGCTCTGGTTATCCTGCTGTTGGGGACAAATGTCCCCAAATTTAGCTCTCTCCTCTTGGGCTGCTCAGAGTCTCCAGGAGAAGACTCCATCTCCAGTATGGATGATAAAGCCCTCTGTGCTGCATTCTGGGAGGCAAGTTGGGGCCAGGCAGCTGGGGAATTCAGCATTTAGAATGCATATGCTCCTTTTATCTACCTGTTTTTCAGAATGATTCCTAGGCCTTCAGCTATGCCTGGCACTCGCGACCCAGATTCCTTGGGTTTTGGGGGGGTTTTTTTGTTTTGTTTTTTTATTTTAAAGATTTTATTTATTTATTTGACAGAGAGAGAGAGAGAGAGACAGCGAGAGAGGGAACACAAGCAGGGGGAGTGGAGGAAGGAGAAGCAGGCTTCCCGCGGAGCAGGGAGCCCGATGCGGGGCTCGATCCCAGGACCCTGGGATCATGACCTGAGCCGAAGGCAGATGCCCAATGACTGAGCCATCCAGGCGTCCCAAACATAAACATTTTAAAAGGGTGTTGGGGCACCTGGGTGGCTCAGTCGGCTGAGTGTCAGACTCTTGGTTATAGCTCGGGTTATGATCTCACGGTCATGATATCAAGCCCTCTGTGGGGCTCCTCACTCAATAGAGTCCCCTTCAGATTCTTCCCCCTGCCCCTCCCTGTTTGTGCCCACGCGTGCATGCATGCACTCTTTCTCTCTCTCAAATAAATAAATAAAATCTTTAAAAAACAAACTAGGGGCACCTGGGTGGCTCAGTCGGTTAAGTGGCTGCCTTCGGCTCAGAGCATGGTCCCAGGGTCCCGGGATCAAGCCCTGCATCGGGCTTTCTGCTCAACAGGAAGCCTGGTTCTCCCTCTCCCACTCCCCCTGCTTGTGTTCCCTCTATCGCTGTCTCTCCCTCTCTGTCAAATAAATAAATAAAATCTTTTTTAAAATAAATAAATAAATAAAAATAACAAACTAGAAGTATGCCTGGGTGGCTCAGTCAGTTAAGCATCTGCCTTCGGCTCAGGTCATGATCCCAGGGTCCTGGGATTGAGTACGGCATCGGGCTCCCTGCTCAGCAGGGAGTCTGCTTCTCCCTCTCCCTCTGCTGCTCCCCCTGCTTGTGCTCTCTCTCACACACACACAAGTAAAATCTTTAAAAAAATAAAAAAACTAAAAGGGTGTTTAGATTTTTCTCAAGATTTCTTTCTCTTGATGAGCTTGCCCTCAGTTCAGTGGGGAGAACCAAGCGCCTCCCTACTTTTCTCATCTTCCTCCTTCTCTCTAGGCCTCAGTTTCCCCACCTATCTGCCTGATGAGGAAAGTGGAGCAGAAGATGAGCTCACAGTTCAGGCCTTTCTAAGGCCTTCTAGGGAAAGGGTGGGTCCTGCCCTCAGTCTGGACATCTCTGCCTCCCTTGTGGACCATGGGCTCCCGAGTGCAGAGTTTGCTTTATTCTCATCAGGGAAGACACAAAGAAGGAAGGGCAGGAAGCTCCTAAGAGACGACTTCTCACCTGGTGCACAAGGAGCTCAGGGGCTACTGGGAGATGTTCAGTGCCCCCCAAGAATTAGGCAGAAGTTGGGGCTGGACAGCAGGCTGATGCTCGTGCATGTGCTCCGGTTCCTGTCCCAGCCCTCCTAGGCTGCTCTGGGTGACCCTGACCCAGCCTCTGGCTGCCCACAGGCACAGGTAGCCCCAGGGGGCCCCAGGGAGTCATTCTGGCAGACCCCTAGTCTGCCAGCTGAGTCCCCGAGCCATCTACTATCTTTCCCTGTGGCCCTGTTGCCCTAGGCTTGGTGTGTGGCCTATAGGGTGGAAAGAGAACCCACAGGGGCACCTAAGCCAGACACCCAAAGCACAAAGGCGGCTGGGAGGAGGCAAAGAGCCCAAGCCGTGGATTTTTACAGCCCCAGACTGGCTTGGATGCTACATGTCCAGACCACACATACTACTCCAGACACAAGGAAGGCGCGCTTGTGGACATGTTTGGATTTCCAGGCTCTTGCGTTCATTCACTCATTCATGGATTCTTCAAAGCAACTCTGCTGGAGGGAAACCCTTCCTGCGCTGTGAAACCCTGCCTCTGTAAATTCCTGACTGGCCTTGGGCAGTGTGTCTCCTCTGTAATGTGGAAGGGATGCCTTGAGCATTAGAAATGCTGCAGATAGGGGCGCCTGGGTGGCTCAGTCGTTAAGCGTCTGCCTTCGGTTCAGGTCATGATCCCAGGGTCCTGGGATGGAGCCCCGCATCGAGCCCTGCATCGTGCCGGGCATTAAGCCCCATATCGAGCCCCATACCGAGCCCCGCATCCGGCTCACCGCTCGGCGGGAAGCCTGCTTCTCCCTCTCCCACTCCCCCTGCTTGTGTTCCCTCTCTCTCTCTGTCAAATAAATAAGAAAGAAAGAAAGCAAGCAAGCAAGCAAGCAAGCAAGCAAGCAAGCTGCAGGTAAAGTGCCTGAGGCTGCAGACACACAGTTCTCGCGGCCCAATCAGGTAGGAGTCGAGCGAGCCCACGAGAAATCAGGGCTTGGCTGATCCACAAATATGATTCCCTTGCAAAATAGGGCTCACATGGGCTTTCTTGTCGCCCGGACGGTGAAGAGAAAGCTGATCGGCTTCCCCAAGAGCGACCTTCGCGCCTGTAGGCACAAAGGTTTGATCACTGTCCGGCTGGAGAGGGAAGACTAGCCCGGGAAAGCGGCGACAAGTCCCAGCACCCTGGGAGGGAGGGGCGGGCGCTGCGGCAGGAAGGGGGGGAGGAGACAGAGGAGCGGACAGGCCGGGCCAGCTCGGGCTCCCGGGCGCAGGGCGGAGTCCGGGGCGGCCCGCCCGCACGCAGGTGAGCTAGCCGGGGCGGAGCGCAGCGCAGCGCAGCTGGTGCCAGGCTCGGGCGCCCGCGGCCGCCGCTCGGAGCCACCGGCCACAGCCGATTTCCCCAGCGAGGCCGAGGCGCCCCGGAGCCATGGCCGGCCAGAACTGCGGGGTCACAACCGCGCTGCTCGGGGTCCTGCTGCTGGGTGCCGTGCGCCTGCCGCGCGGAGCGGGTGAGTGCGGTGCGGCGGTAGCGGGTGGCGCGGAGTGGTGTTGGTGGCCCGCGAGCAGGGTCCCGGCGGAGGGTGCGGAGGCGCCGAGGGTCGCCGGGTGCGGTGGTTGCTGAGTCGGGACGGGGGCGATGCAGTTGGGATGCACCAACGGCGCGGAGTCCCCGGGACCGCCCGGCTCCAGGGCGCGCGGCGTTGGGCGAGGTGGCCGTGCCCTCCTGGGTTCCAAGCGACCTCGTCCTGGGCGCAGGCCGTGGCACCTAGGAGTGTCCCCGGAGCGGGGAGCCCGGCGGTCGGGGGATGAGCCCCGCGCCGACGGCGCAGGAGGAAGTAAGAGCGCGCCCCGACCGATTCCCGGCGACCTGCGGCGCCCTGGGGGCCTCCCGCGGGTGCTTGGGGGCGCCGGGGCTGGGCGTGGGGAAGGAGCTATGCCCTCCTGGCCCACCCTCTACCTCCTCGCCGGGCCAGGGAGAAGGCGCAAGAGTACAGTGGTTTGGCGCTCGACAGCTCATCGGATCACCCTTGTCCCGGTCCGCACGCTGCATTCTAGCTCTCCCGAAGTTCCGGAACATTAATTTGAAAATGAAAGCGCCGGGCGGGAGAAGGCCGGTAGGATACCTCACCGCCAGGCATCTGCGCCGCGGAGGCGCAGCAGTCCGGCTCCTCGCGCCTCTGGGTAGAGTCTGCACTTGGGCCGCCGAAGGGGGTCGGCGAGGGGGCGTTCCAGAGAAGTGTGTGAATTTCCAGTTGTTCCGGTTGTGGGGAGGGACTGCCACCTCCCCGCTGCCTCTGCGCTGCGGGTGCCTGCGGGGAGGTGCCCTGCGGATCCTGCAACTATCAAAACACAGAAATAAGCAGCTGTACGAACCTGACTGGAGGCCTTTCCCGAAACTAGCACAGGTTTTGTGATTTTTTAAAAGAGCTATCCAGGAAGCGATTTGATTATTCTTTGCTGCAGCAGGAGGGCGGGGAGTTGTATTTGGCAGGTAGGTAGATTGTGTGAATTAAGTTAAGGAATAAAGCCAAGCGGGTGCGTTGAACTTTGGCGTTGTGGCAAATGCCACCATTACAAACCCACAGGAAAGCTTCCTTGTTCCTTCCTCCAACAGTGTCCGGTAACATTGCTGCACAGTTCATAGAACATTTTAAGACTTCATTTAAAACCTTGTACACGTATGCATATTTACTGTAGAACACATTCACTGTCAGACTGAATTTTCCAGATTTCCTTTGGGGAAGAAAAAAGTTTAAGAATAGAGTGATTTCGTGAGCAAAAATGTGTGTAAATGTGTGTGAGAAAAATGCGTGTCCAATCACACTTGGGAGCTGTATGGAAATTGGAATTGTTTGGGATGTTTTGCATTGTCTGTGATACCCAGAACAACTCCAGTAAGAATACAGTGTCAGTCAAGGCATTAGTCATGACAAGGATGACAGGCTGGCCTGAGCTGGCCTCTGTTAATGCGTCTGATTTCACCCGGTGGCTGCCATTTTGGTTCCTGGTAGCTCCAGCAGAGTCCCTTCCTTCCAGGAAGTGCCTGACTCTGGGAGCCATGTCTCATGGTACAGATATAAGTATGGGGAAGCCTAGCAACTTCCCATCTCACTTTCTTAAATCCTTCCTGTGGTCCTCAGAACTGGCTCTGTCCGGCCACATCTCTGGCCTGAACTGAGGACCGTGTCTTGGAGGTTAGAGCTGTTGCGGAGTAAAGCTGCTTTGCCTGAAGTCTTGGGGGTGGCCTAACGGGTATGGGCCTTTGAAGAGTTACTAGAGTCTGTTCAGAAAAGATGGAGACACAGTGAACTTGTTTTTTAAATCTCTGAACTCGGGCTGGGGTGCCTGGGTGGCTCAGTCCTTAAGCGCCTGCTTTCGGCTCAGGTCATGATCCCACAGTCCTGAGATCGAGTCCCGGATAGGGCTCCTTGCTCAGCGGGGAGCCTGCTTCTCCCTCTCCCTCTGCCCCTCCCCCTGCTCATGCTTACTCTGTCTGACAAATAAATAAATAAAATCTTTTAAAAAATAAATCTCTGAACTCTGTTAACAAAGACTCGGTAGCGTGAAGGTGAGGTTGGCATCTCTGCAGAACTGAACTGTAAAGGGAAGTTTGTGTCTTAGTGTGGTGTGTTGCGTGGGTTTGATGTAACCACCCGCCCTCCCACTTCCAAGAGTGAGGGACTAGTTAAGTTGGAATCATAACTTTGTTAAAACCTCAACTTGGTGACTTCTTAAGAACTGCTGAGATACCAGAATCTGGGTCAGTGACCCCATTCTTGCTGCCATTGTTTTTTGCCAGAACTGTGAGCAGTCATCAAACAATGTGTTCACTCACCCTCGATGAGTATGTGTGTTCATCATTCTTCAGATTCAAATGAGGAGCTGGCGGCTGTTGTCTGGAATGTGTAACTGGCAGGACTGAGGATTCTTCCTCACCCCCACAGATTTTCATGACTTAGGGTCAGAGAGGGGTGCTCTGCTGACTGTAGGGAGCTGCTCTGGTGCTGGCCCATCAGCCTCAGTGTTCACCTCAGATGCTGCCATTTTGTCTGTGAAGTCTGTACCCTGCCTGCACACACGCTCTTCTGGGGGTTCTCCCAGGCTTTCAAGGTAGGGGAAGGAAGTGGAAAACATCAATTAAAATGTTTCAAGTAATATATAGTTATTGTAGAAAAATTGGTAATAAATATAACCAACATGAAAAAAATTAATCTCTGAGCAAAGCACCTTGGTCATTTTGGTGCAGTCTTATCTCGGGGGTGTGTGTGTGTGTAAAACCAAATATGGGACCATCCATTGTATGGCTTTCACCAGTCCCATTGGACATTTAAGTTGCTTTCCACTTTTCCTGCTAAAAAACAGAACATGTCCGACAATAGGGGACTGCTTATATCAATTCTGATAGGTCCGTTCAGTGAAAAGTAATTACATAGCACAGGGACACCTGGGTGGCTCAGTCGGTTAAGCGTCTGCCGTCGGCTCAGGTAGTGATCCTGGGTGGGATTGAGTCCCGAGTCGGGCTCCCTGCTCAGCGGCGAGTCTCTTCTCCCTCTCATTCTCCCTCTGTACTCTCCCTCCCTCTCTCTCTCTCTCAAATAAATAAATAAAATCTTTTTAAAAAAATCTTTAAAAATATTACATAGCACAGATTCTATACTGACATAAAATGATGTTATCTTTGTGTTGTCGAGGTTATAAAATAGTATAAGCTGGATTAGCTCGTTTGGATATATCTGAGAATGTGTTCTTGTTCACTGTATTGTTCTGCACTTTCTTGACGATTCTGTCTGACTAAAACTCTGGAAATAGAATTGCTGGCATGAAGAATAGAGAAAATGTTCGGGCGGTGGATCTGTCCTCCCCCGTGGCCCCGTGGAGGGCTCATCCTGTGGTCCTGGTGTACATTCCAGCCGTCATGTGTAAGCAGCTGGTTCCCACACTCGCAGGCTGTCCTCACTGTTTCAGTAACATCTAGGGAAGAAGTTTTTTCCTCCCTCTAGGTCAGCAAGTAGGGTCTAAACAGTGTTCTAAGAATCTTAGGAACACCCCAGCTAGATGGTACTAATAGTCCAACAATGATTTTTTTTTTTTTTTTTTTTTTTGGCCAAAAACCAACCAACCAAACCAAACCAAACCAAACCAAACAAAACCCAGGGGGCACCTGGGTGGCTCAGTCAGTTAAGCATCTGCCTTCGGTGAGGGTCATGATCTCGGGGTCGGGAATCTAGCCCTGCAGTAGCGGACTCCCTGCTCAGTGGGGGTCTGCTTCTCCCTCTCCCTCTGCCCCTCGCCCCCACTTGTGCATAAATAAAATCTTAAAAAAAAAAAAAAACCCAGAACTGAATCACTTTGCTTACAACACAAGCCTCACCTGGGATTCTGCACAGCAGTGCTGACTTGGGTTTGGATAGGGGAGGGAGTGGAGTTTGCTGGTTGGAGGGATTCACGATTGAGCTCAAGGTGGGTGGGGCAGAGGGGGATGACAAGACCCCTGCTCTCGGAGACCTGGTGGCTAAGGCTCTCCACCTGACTGATTAAGAAAAGTTCATACCCTTTAATTATGATTCTAAATTATAAAAATTATCCCACAATCAAATTATTTCAAACCACTTCCAACAGCCTTGTAATTAGCCCTTCACCTTCTCCCAGGCAGCTGGCAATGCTCTTGACAACCAGGCCAGGAAAGCCAAGTTTCCTACCTCACCTCCTTGTAGCCTTGAGTTTGTATTCAGTACATCATTCTTAAAAATCACTAATTACTTCTTGTCATAGTTAACACATATGGAGCATCTGCTCTGGACCAGCCACTCTTCTGAGTATTTTATATGTAAGCATGTCTCACTTACCATCAGTAATTCATTCTTTAATTTTTTTTAAGATTTTACTTATTTATTCATGAGAGACAGAGAGAAAGGGAGGCAGAGACAGAGGGAGAAGCAGGCTCCCTGTGGAGCAGGGAGCCTGACGCCGGGCTCGATCCCAGGACCCTGGGATCATGACCTGAGCCAAAGGCAGACGCCTAACCGACTGAACTACCCAGGCGCCCCTAATTCATTCTTTAAAACCAGACATTCTGCATGAAACACAAACTGATGCCCTACGTCTCATTATTTCATATGGGAAAAACTGTAACAACCCAAACCCCCAACCATTTCCAAAAGCATAAACACAGAAAGACACCCATCTGTAATTAACCGATTCTATTCAGTGTGAAAGACATAGGATGTCACTTCCGGATTGCCAAACCGTTTATGTGGTTCTTGGCGGACAGCTGCTTTGTGTGTAGTAACTTGCTGAACCCCCCCTTGTCGACACTCGGGGCATCTCCACCAGATCCTGACACTCCACCTATTGTATTTGCAACTTAAGTCGAGACCTTCTATTATTTTGTTTAAAATGTTGTGTTATGTTTGGAGCTGTAAATATTCCTGTTTCCTCCCTTTCCCCCAGAAAGAACTATGATAGATGAAACAAGGTTTGAGTCATAAAAACTAAGCTAGGGGCGCCTGGGTGGCTCAGTAGGTTGGGCAGCTGCTTTAGGCTCAAGTCATGATCCAGGGTCCTGGGATTGAGCCCCTCATCAGGCTCCCTGCTCAGCGGAGAGCTTGCTTCTCCCTCTCCCTCTGCTGCACCCCCTGCTTGTGCTCTCTCTCTCTCTGTCAAATAAATTAATCTTTTAAAAAAATAAAATAAATAAAAACTAAGCTGCTTTCTCCTAAGAAAATGTAAATTGAGGAGGTGTCTTTGAGGAAACCTGCTAGCATTTTACCTGTCCATCCTTAAGCAAGTACCCCCACGAAGACCCCTGTGTTGAGGGGCACAGACAGGTGAAGTCACTTGCCCAGGGTTACCCAGCTGGTAGGGAATGATGCTAAGATGGCGGCCCAGGTAGCCTGACCGCAGAGCCCGGCTCCTGTCACCAGTGCCCAGTAATAACCCCGGTGCGCAGTGGGACTCCTGAAGACTGCGTTTGCTAGTCCTCTCAGAGACAATGTCTGTGCTCCAAACATGTCCTTTCATTTAAAACAAAACAAGCAACACTTAGTGCTGTGCTCATATTTGTTCTCTATGTGCTTTTAATATTCAAAGAATTTCAAGACTGTGCTTCGAAAACACCTGGACGCGGTAACAAAAATTCAAAGAGTAGGAAAGGGTGTGTGGGAGGAAGCATGCCCCTGTCCACCTCTGACCCCGGGTTTTCTCCCAGAGGCAGCCATGGTTTCTTAGGCATTGTTCCTGAGCTGTTCTACACATGTCCAAGTTTATAAACGTATGTACCTTCCTTCTTTACACAGCAGGAGCGTAACCATAGTATACAGGATAGGATGTTTCTCGCACGTGTCTTGATTTAGTTCACTTCTTGTGATTTTATCCATCTTGGGCTCACTCCAGATTGGAACATATGGGGGCTGTCATTCTTTTTGACGGCTGCCTGATATTCCTTGCTGTGGGCACAACATGTTACATTTCACCAGCCCCTTACTGGTGGATTGTTTCCAGTCTCTTGTCTTTATTTATTTTATTTTATTTTTATAGGATTTTACTGATTTATTTGAGAGTGAGAGAGAGAGCATGAGCAGGGGGAGGGGCAGCGGGAGAGGGAGAAGCAAGCTCCCCGCTGAGCAAGGAGCCTGATGTGGGACTCGATTCCAGGACCCTGAGATCGTGACCTGAGCCAAAGTCAGACCCCTTAACCCACTGAGCCAGCCAGGCACCCTGGTCTTTTATTTTTATAAACAGAGCCTCAGTGACCATATTTGCAGTTGACTTCATTAAGCATATAGGCAAGTTACCTGTGGGTTAAAATTCCTGGAGGAGGGAATTACTGGATCAAAGGATTTGTACAGAAAGTAACAAAGAACAGATGGAGCAAAGTGAGTGACAGAAGTGAGACAACTTGCCCAAGGTCACAGCTAATGAGCGGTGGTGCTTATCTGTGAATCCGGGCAGACCCGTTTCAGAGTGCAGGCTCTGCACCTCCCCACACTGCGGTTTACTCCTTCCTTTCATCTTTCCAGCTGAAACTAACCATACATTTTCAGCAAGAGAAACGTTTTAAACTTCCTTTTAAATATTTACTTTTGGCTAAGGGCTCAGTGTGCCTGGAGTCCTGGGTGTCAGGAAGACTGAGGCCAGGCATGGGTTCTGGTGGCACCTCACGTTGATAGTGAGGAGTCATTTGTTCTTACTGACTTTTTACATAGGTGAGTCTCATGGTTAAGGTGTAACACACTCTAAGGTGCTGTAGCACACAGACTCAAGTGTGGGTCATGGCTCAAACACAACAGATGCATATTTCATGCTTATGTAAGCTCCCAAACAGGGGATCCCCTCCAAGCAGTGATGAGGACCCAGGCTCCTTCCGCTTTCTTGCTCTGACATCTTCAATGTGTGGTCATCCACATCAAACTGACAGAAGACAGCAGAACACAAAGGGACTCACGTGGGAGGTTTTTATGGCCCGAGCATAGGAGTCATTTCAAATCATTTGTGCTGCCATTCTTTTGGCTAAAACTCAGTGGCATGGCCCCATCCCACTGAAAGGGAAACTGAAATGTAGTCTAGATGTGACCTTGGAAGAAGTTAGCATTGTCCAGTTGGCAAGGCAGTGGGCAGAGTGGGCAGAGCACCAGACTTAAGAGTCAGGACACGTGGTGGTAACCTCAAGTCTCATCAACCATGAGCTTTAGGACGTGGGAAAGTTGCCTCGCCTCTCTGGGCCTCGGTTTTTCCAATCTTTAATGTAGGGGCTTGGACCATGCAGAGGAAGCACCAGCCCTCATGTTTTATGAGCTGATTTTAAACCAAAGATGATCTGCGGGCTTCCTGGAGACCCCTGAGCTAGGAGAACAGCTCAGGCAGGTTCATATCCAATTCCCATGAGCTTAGTGGCCAGAACGGACCCTGGCACTTAGGTAGCATGTAATAAATTATACGTGGAATGAACAGATGGGGACTCCAGGTCAAGCCTCGAGCCGAGTCTTTTTAGGAGGGAACGAGCTCAGAGAAGGTAGGTGACTTCTTTGAGTCACACTGTTGGAAGGGGCTGAGGGCCCGAAGTTCTAAACCTCAGGTCTTCTGGCTCCAGATCTGATGCCGATCAGACAGAAGAGGAGGGAGAGGGAAGCTCAGTCCTGGAAAGTAGAAAAAAAGAGAATGTGGATTGACAGAGGGGACCACGGCTTTCTGCTCCTGCAGAGGGTGGAGGAGACCTCTCTGACGGTCCAGGTTCTAGGCGTCACACCAGGACCTGGGAGCGTCACCGCATAGAAGACGAGCTCAGTCTCTGCTGGTCCCCTGAACGTGGGTTCAAGAGGCAGTGGGTGGGGGTGGGAGTGGGTCCACAGGAATGCAACCCCACTGCTGGAAACTTTCAAGGGAATCACCAGAAAATGATGAGGACTTGCTTGAGATACAGCGAAGGAAGCAGGGAGTAAAGCCATGTGTGCGCGTGCGCGTGCGCATGTTCAGGTGGGCAGCACGACTCTTGTCATCTTGCTATCTTTGTGTCTCACATGAGCTCAGGAAAAGAGGCTAGAAGAAAGGAAGTCCCACTGCAAGCACCCAGCCTTGCAGGTGCTCAGCAGAGTCCCCCTGTGTGGAGGACTGTTTCTTGGTGGCAGGAATGATCGTGACAAGGACTCTGTATTGTCCTGCGTGATCTCCCCCATTTGAGCCACATTGCCCCCACAGCATCCTGACCGGGTTGGCATGGTTTGGTTTGGTTTTCTCTAAATAGTGATGCTGAATCTGTGAGAGAACACAATAGAAAATCAGATTTTGCTTTACAGACATTCACTTTACAACTTGTATGAAATGAAAAGTTCTTTCTTCAACTACTGGACTTAAAAAAGTAATCGGCACTTCTCAAGTCTCTCCTGAGCAGAGGAACCCAAGACCAGGGCACCAGTGAGAGCCTAGCTGGTCTGACTTTGCTGGGGAGGGTCTGTCCTCTCGGACCAGCCGTGCATGCTGCCTGATGCCAACACACCTCAGCAATATGACTCCAACACCAGTAAACGCCTCACTTCAGAGTGGGAGCATCTTTAAGTAATGAGTTGGGAAATATCTCAAAAGAATGAATTAAAACTGTTCCATAAGCACAGATGATGTAGCTTTCTTTAAGTTTTAAGTGAAATGCCGATACTCCTGACCCTCCATGACAGAAGACCAGAAGATTCTGGGTGAAATGTGCCATTTCTGCAAAAACGTACAAAGTACCGATCTGCTGTCTCTGTCTGGGATGATAAAAGATAGTCTCCAGAAATGAGTTTCATCAAAGTCTAATGAGTCCCCAAATTACGTGGAGTTTAAGCTGTCGTTTGGGGGGTGGGGTCCACCATGTGGCCACGCACGATGCCACACAATGCTTGGAGCCCTGAGGAGCCTTCTGTAGCCCTTGACGATGTGTGGTCCAGCTGGGAGCTGGGCAAGGATGGTGTCCATCCTGGCACACACCGATCCATCCAAACAGATGCCTTATCTTCCGGTACTCGTCTGGGGGCAGGAACATCAGGCAGTTTCAAACAAAAATGTTTGGCTAAAGCAGTGTTGAGCCTGAAAACAACTCACAGATGTTTGGTGAGAGGTCCGGGGACACCATGAGGGCTGCAGAGATAAAGCCCCTGAGTGTGAAGGGCTCGGGGCATCTCCTGGACCCAGACAGACATCTGGCTCTTATGCAGAGTGGCACGCCACGGTGGGGGAGAGGCCAAGAGCCAGAAGCATGGAGGTAGGCACTACGGTATGCTGCTGCTCCCGCTGGAGGCCCCGGGCAGCTGGGAACACTGTCTTCGGGAAGATTCAGCAGCGGTGATGGGCTATCCTCCTTGCTGAGCTCCAGGGAGGGGGGCGCAGAGAAATGGAAGGAGTTGAGCCAGAGGTCTAACTGGGCTCACGGTTACCTGCTAGCTTTTTGGAAGCAGTCTCATTCAGACAAGCGTTGGGATAGGGCAGAGCTTGGTTCAAGTCCTGACTCCCCCACCTCTTAACTAGACGACTTGGGCTAGTTACTTAGCCTCCCTACGACTCAGTGTCCTCAGTTCCAAATGGGGACATGGCAGCACCTCATGGGTAGCTGGAGGTCTGTATGAAATCACATCTGTAAACCACTCAGCACCCGGTCTGGCCGAGAACAGATTCCTCAGTTAATGAGAATTGCTATTTCTTTGATTATTTGAGTTGAGCCCACGAAGAACTTGGAGATTTTCAAGAGCAGATGGTCTGGATGGAGGTGCCAGGTCATGGTCTGCATAACCAGGTTGCTCGTGGGAGACAGAGGTTGTTCTCTGGTCTCTGCTACCACACGCTGTGCTTCAGTTACTGTCCCCGTGCAGGTGACTTTGGGCAGGTGTGAGGACATCTCATGGGAAGTTTCTAGAAGTGAAGCTGCTGGATTAAAAATGGCAAGAAGTCGGGGTGCCTGGGTGGCTCAGTCAGTTAAGCGTCTGCCTTCAGCTCAGGTCATGATCACAGGGTCCTGGGAACAAGCCCCACGTCAGGCTCCCTGCTCAGTGGGAAGCCTGCTTCTCCCTCTACATCCCCCCACCCTGCTCGTGCTCTCTCTCTCACTCTCTCTCAAGTAAATGAATAAAATCTTAAAAAAAAAATGGCAAGAAGTCATTCTCAATGACACTAGAACAAATTTTTAAAAATTGTTTGCAAGTGAGTCCCTATGCGTGCGTGCACACACACACACATATTTTCTGTTAGCCAAGAAACTGACTAGACCAGTTTTATGTAACTTTAATGCCATGCCCAATTTATCTGCGAAATGAATGAGAACACCCAGTAGGCTTCTGAGGGTTATAGTATTCTTGTGAGCAGGTGTCATACACCAAGACTAAGCTAGAATGTGCCAAGCCGTGGAAACAGAGCTGGACCCCTGCCTTTAATCCTCCCCCCTCCACCCAGAGCTGAAGAAGGATTACCCAACCGGCCCAGAAGTCGCTGACAATCTTATCAGGCACTTCAGCCTTGGGCTAAATCTGTGGGGAGCAAGTTCTCAACTTGTTAGAACATAGAAGACGTTTTTCAAATTGTAAACAGTAGGGCGCCTGGGTGGCTCAGATGGTTAAGCGTCTGCCTTCGGCTCAGGTCATGATCCCAGAGTCCTGGGATCGAGTCCCGCATCGGGCTCCCTGCTCCTTGGGAGCCTGCTTCTCCCTCTGCCTCTCTCTCTCTCTCTCTCTTTCTGTGTGTGTCTCTCATGAATAAATAAATAAAATCTTAAAAAAAAAATTGTAAACAGTGCTTGGGTCATGCAGAAGCCCATCACCACCCAATGCAGCCGAACACTGCCATCCAAATCTTTCAGCCTCCCTGGTCTGTGCCTGACCTGTGTGGGGAATACAATACAAGTTCTAGCCAGGGACCTGGGACCCAAGGAAGGTGTGTCCCACTGGCACCTGGAAGCTCTAGATAAGCATCTTCTGCTCCTTGTCCTGGTAGTTGGAGACTGGAAACAACCCAAATGTCCTTCCTTATAAGCCTGGTTAAGTAGATGATGATAAATCCCAACAGTAGAATGCTACATAGCCATTTAAGGCAATTGGGTAGCTTTCAGTGTACTGATATGGAGTAACCCCCAAGATATATTACGGACAGGAAAGTGTGAAGTTCAGAACAGTGAGTATAGCGCATTGCCTGTTGGCAAAAGGAACTGAAATAAAATCAGGGTGACATACAGATATATACTTACATATTCAGAGAGTACCTGTGTGAGGACACACAAGCGGACATCACTGGTTGCCCCTGACAAAAACCCCAGATGCAAGATAAAAGTAAGACTTTTTACTGATCAAAACTCTTTTTTTTTTTTGCTTTGTGCTTCATGTATTACTTATCTAAATGTAAAATATATTTTTCAGCTCTATTATGCTATAATATACTGAGCACAAGATTTACCAATCTCAATGGCACTGTTCAACGAGTCTTGTCAAATGCATGATTCAACATTCCCACCACCCTGCAAAGTTCCTCCAGACCCCTTTGCAGTCAATCCCCAGGCAACGTTTGATTTGCCTTTTGCCTTCTAGCACCAAAGTTTTGCCTTAAAAATAGTCTTAAATTAAAAAAAAAATTTTTTTCAAAGCCAGGTATGAGGATAGCAATCAATACTTTTGTTAAAAAACAGATTTTGAGGGGCGCCTGGGTGGCTCAGTCATTAAGCGTCTGCCTTCGGCTCAGGTCATGATCCCGGGTCCTGGGATCGAGCCCCGCATCGGGCTCCCTGCTCCACAGGAAGCCTGCTTCTCCCTCTCCCACTCCCCCTGCTTGTGTTCCCTCTCTCGGTGTCTCTCTCTCTCTCTGTCAAATAAATAAATAAAATCTTAAAAAAAAAACAAACAGATTTTGTGAATGTAAATACTGTCTTCAAAAAGTCTACAGTTGCTTCCTGCAAGAATTTGGTTGTGTAGAAGGAACGGAGTAGAAGGATCAAGTCCCTAGGAATTGGAGAACTCATGACCAAAGCTGTCTTCTCCACGTGGAGTAACTTTTCTTGAAGAGGAAATTGCTGCATTTCTCGCCCTATCCACTCTTAGAGCCTAGCACTGAGCAGGCCTAGAGAATTTGATTTTTGGCTAGGAAGTCTTTGAAAGATCTAGCGCAATCTGAAGCCATTAGGTAATAAATCCCATCCATTCCACAGATCTTGGAGGCCCCCTGTGCTAGACGGTCAACATACAGAGGTAGGAAACCCCAGTCCCTTGCTCTCCAGGGACTCACCATCCAGAAGGGATTCAAACAGGTACACTGAGGGCTACAAATTAGAGGCCTAGAGGCCTTGACCCAGTTCTGTTTGGTGTGTTTTGAAAAAAGAAAAAGCTGAATCACAAAGTGTTTAGTAAAGCATGCACTTCGGATTCAGCAAATACCCTCTGTTGGCCTTTCTCATTTACATCGCCTGCTTGGGCCCCAAAAGCATGAGTTTGAGACACTGTCCAATGTGATAAATACACTTAAAAGATACATGTATAAAAACTGCAGTTGGGGATGATGGAGACTAGCTTTTGTAGGCAGGAAAAGAGGAGGAGCAGCACAAGGTGTTCTCCCGGTGTCTGATGTCTGTGGGACATCGTAACAAACCATGAGGTTGACTCTGGGGTGGAAATGTGGCTCTGTCATTCATTACCAATAATCCCACAGTGTTGTTCTGATATTTCCAGAGCATTTTCCCATCATCTCTGAAAAGACAACTTGCTAAGTGATCCACTATCTGGAAAAATGTAATTAAGGGTGATCCTTCAACTCCAGATGGCCAACACAAAAAGATGCTCAGCATCACTCATCATCAGGGAAATGCAAATCAAAACCACAATGAGATATCACCTCACACCAGTCAGAATGGCTAAAATCAACAACACAAGAAACAAAAGGTGTTGGCGAGGATGTGGAGAAAGGGGAGCCCTCTTGCCCTGTTGGTGGGAATGCAAACTGGTGCAGCCGCTCTGGAAAACAGTATGGAGGTTCCTCAAAATGTTAAAAATAGAACTACCCTAGGATCCAGCAATCATACTACTAGGTACTTACCCAAAGAATACAAAAGTACTAATTCAAAGGGATACGTGCACCCTGATGTTTATAGCAGCATAATCTACAACAGCCAAATTATGGAAGCAGTTCAAGCATCCATCAATTGATGAATGGATAAAGATGTGGTATATACATATACACATATACATATTTACACTACATCTTATTTATATATGATACATATATATCATAGACACACATGCACATGCATACAATGGAATATTAGTCATAAAAATGAATGAAATCTTGCTGTTTGCAACAACATTGATGGAGCTAGAGAATACTATGCTGAGTGAAATAAGTCAATCAGAGAAAGACAAATACCATATGATTTCACTCATATGTGGAATTTAAGAAACAAACAAGCAAGCAAAAGGGGGGGTGGGGAGAGAGAGAGAGAAACCAAGAGAGAGAATAAACTGCTGGTCACCAGAGGGGAGATAGGTGGGGGTGGGGGAAATAGGTGATGGGGATTAAGGAGCGCACTTGTCGTGATGAGCACGGGGTGTAGTATGAAAGTGTGGAATCACTCTATTGTACACCTGAAACTAATATTACACTGTATGTTAACTAACCGGAATTTAAATAAAAACTTTTAAAAAATAATGATCCTTCGATATACGGTTTATAACTGGAGACGAGCTATAGGAGCAAAACAGAACGTAGTTGAATGAGGATTAAATGCCTCCTTGCTCTGGGGTTTTCTAGCTGGTTTTGTTCCCATCCTCCTCTTTCCTTGATAATAGCACTTAGCAGTAGGACCAGCTCCTGCTGTAAGGAAGGAATATGGTTCATGAAAAGGAAAGTGCTCTGAACTACAGTCTCTTCTGTCCCTTTCGGGAATAACCATCTGCTGTTTTCTTCCACCTGCCAACACGATGTGCTTTGGGGCCAGGCTCCTCAAAACCCTCGTCTCAGCATTCTCGGTCCCCCAACCTTGTTTTTTATCTCCCTGAATTTTTAGCATAATGACCTTGAGATCACCGGCTGGTCCCAATACTGGCACTGTCCAGGTGCCAATATGACCATCCTTGTTGATGGAATTTGTTCCATGATGGCTGAACCCCCTATAATATCCATTCTTGTTGATTTAAGACCTTCCATGTCAATATCTTCTGCAACATCCATCCTCATGGACATAACACCTTCCGTAACAACCGTTCTTCTCTAGTGGCCCTCCTCAGTGAGGAGACATCTTCCATAACGGTTGATCATGTTGACATAACACCTCCCATAATCACCATGCTCTAGTGTAACGTATTCTTTAATGGCCCCCCTCATTGACATAACACCTCTTGGGAACTGTCCTAGCCCCTGTGGGTGAGGAAAGCATGTGTCTGTCTGGCCCCAAAGATTTGCTGAAGTGTGCAGCCTTCCTTTGCTGACCTGTTTTACCCGAGGTTTGCCAGAGAAATCACTTTGTGGGCCTGGCCTGTGGTTGTTTGAGAGAGCTTCATTTGGAGACTTGTTGTCCGAGCCAGGCTGTGTGGGTTGACACCCCCCTGCCCTTTAAGAATGCTGGAAACATCGATAACAGCAAGGGGTACTGATCCCTAATCCCTAAAACAAGAGATTCAAACAGTTGGCTCTCTTGGCTCCTGCGAAGGTGATATACCCACCCTCCCCCGTTATGTCCCCCCAAGTAACCAAGAATTTGGGTCTTTGCAGTTAAGAAACTGGCAGCCCTAAGGCCCCCCACAAAGACCCATTTTGCCCCTCTTTCGGCCACCACTTGGTGAAGGCTGATCCCCTGGCTGCAAATGCTGCCATCTGTCCTTCTGGTTGCAGCAAGGCTGGAGTGAGGGGTGAGTCATCCGGTGGTCATCCTCCAGACAGAGTATCAGGAACGAAGTTACGGAGGGAGTGGGGGAAGATGTCAGAGGTGACAGCAGGAGCGGACGTCATCCCTTGCCCAGGACTTGTCGTTCATGAGGAGAGTTGGGATCAGGGCTCTGAGGCGGGTAAGATGACAGGCCAAGAGAGGGGCTCAAACTAGGCAAACAGGCTTGTTTTGGATGGCTAGGCTCCTGCCTCCCTACCGAACACAGTATACCGTCACAGGGGCCTCTGTCTGCACTAGGGCGAAGGGCAGCGTTGATACTCAGAGTGGGTGTTGGAAAAGCAAACAGGATACTTTCTCTCTGCATTGATGTTGAGTGCTACACACTGAAGCGGGTCCCCCCCTAGCTGTGGCTGGGGCAAACGCTTGGGCCCCGGCTGGCTGCCCAGCAGCCTGTGACCTTGAGGGTGGACATCTTGGAGCAGCAACCATGCGTGGGCTTTGGAGTCAGGCGGTCCTGGGTTTGGATCTCAGCCATGCATCTTCCCAGCTGTGAATGTGAACAGTTTACCTAAAGCATGTGTGTAGGAAGTACCTGGCACGTGGCAGACGCCGAACACATCAGGGTGGTAGGTTATGGCCATCATTCCCAGAGGCCACCTCCCACCAGCCCCCAGCTTTGGCCAGCCCCTACACAGCCTAACACTTCTGGACTCTTGGGGTGTTAAGGCCAGGCTTCCCACTGGCTCTCTCCCTGACGTCTGGTTTTCATCTGAGGACCCTCTTTTTACTCTCGCTCTGCCCACAGGGCCAGGTGAGATGACCAGCCATGAGCTCTCTCGACCACGGCATGAGCTTCCCTCTGATGCCCTCCTCCACCTCCCTCCCCGTCACCTTCCAGCATCTGGGCACTGAAGTTTTACAGTAAATACAATGAGGTTAGACATCCTCGTGGATGTATACTTCCAGAAAAGCTGTCCACTTGACATAACACCATAATGGTAACTCAGCTCAGAAGGGAAAGCTCCGGAGCGCCTGGGTGGCTCAGTCAGTTAAGCATCTGGCTCTTGATTTCCACTTAAGTCATGATCTCAGAGTCGTGAGATCAAGCCCCACGTTGGGCTCCGCGCTTAGCAGAGTCTGCTTCTCTCCCTCTGCCCCTCCCAGCACACTGTCTCTCTCTCTCTCTCTGTTAAATAAATAAATCTTTAAAAAAGACGGGAAGGGGCGCCTGGGTGGCTCAGTCGTTAAGCGTCTGCCTTCGGCTCAGGTCATGATCCCAGGGTCCTGGGATCGAGTCCCACATCGGGCTCCCTGCTCAGCGGGAAGCCTGCTTCTCCCTCTCCCACTCCCCCTGCTTGTGTTCCTGCTCTCGCTATGTCTCTCTCTGTCAAATAAATAAATAAAATCTTTAATAAAAAATAAAAATAAAAAAAATAAAAAAGAAGGGAAGGATCCATGTCCTAGACAATACCATATACTCACCCAAACCCCTTTCCTTGAGCAGCTCAGCAGGTCCTGCCTGGTACCCCATCTGGTTACAAGTTCTATACTAGTTTTCTACTGCTGCATTACAAATTAGCACAAATTTAGTGGCTTCCAACAGCACCCATTAATTCACTCATAGTTCTGTAGGTCAGGAGTCCAGATATGATGTGGATGGGTTCTCTGCTCAGTCTCCCTAGGCTAAAATCAAGACATTGGCCAGGCTGTGTTCTTATCTAGAGTTCGGGTCCTCCTGTAAGCTCACAGGGTGGTAACAGAATTCAGTTCTTTGTGGCCATATGTCTGGGGTCCCCCTTTCCTCAGTAGCTGAAAACTGAGCCTGCTCACAGCAATTAGCTTCCCACACCCACACTCCCTGCCACCTGGCCCCCTCCATCTTCAAAACCAGCTACAGAGAATCCACCTCTACCAGTCGAATTCCTTTCACACTTCAATTCTCTTTCTCCAGGAAAAGCCCAGACTTTTTTAGGTTGCTCAACTGATTAGGTCAGGCCCACCAGGATAGTGTTGACCTGGCCCTACAACACCATCTAATCACATGAGTGACATCCCATAATATTCAGAGTCCTTCCCACACTCAAGGGGAAGAGAACACACACAGCACATGTCTTTGGGGCCATCTTGAAATTCTGCCCACCAGAGGGTTCAGAGGCTCAGGGGCTTTGTCCCCTCTTGGGGGGGATGGAGGCGATGGTGGCCATCTCTAGATGAGGGCCTACCACCAGCGCAGCCTTGTTCTTTGCACTTTACACATATAGTATCACTGCAATACTTGTAGAAGTCCCGCGTAGTCAATGTTTGGGGCCAAATAGTACAGATGAGAACCCTACAGTTTAAAGAAGTAAGATGGCTTTTCCCAAGCAGAGCAGCCAAGCATGGCCCCAGGGATGACTGGAGAGACTTGGCTCATGAGACAGAGTGTTACGTACATCAGGCTGAGTGGTGGAGGCAAGACTCGAGTGGCCCCAAGCACAGGTCAGGCCTTAATAGAAACTTCCCTCCTGCTGCCCCTCCCTGCTCCCCCAGGATCGGCTCTTCAAAGCTGCAGGCTGAACTGCAGAAATCAAATGTGGATGTTTTAATAATGAAGCATTTCCCCATTGCCCTCCCAACCCCATCTCTTAACATTAGCTTTGAGGGATGGTGAATAATAAGGTAGAAATGGGCTCATATAACCTTCTGGAAAAACCCATTTGAAACTAAATTTATTTTTAGTTTAACCAATTCATGGTTTATGTTCAGACAAGAGAGTTTTCTTGTCTATTGTTCCTAATCGCCAAGGAATGCAGGCCTGTTAGAACGCTGGTCATGGTAGCCCATCATTGGGTCTGCAGCACCGAGAAGGTCAAGGTCACTGAGCGCTGATGGCTAGCAGGCTGAGTGACTTTCTGACCAGCTGCTCACTTTGCAGAGAAATGCCCCTGCTTCTTTTTCATACCCTTCTGCCATCTTTTGAGTTTTCTAGTTATTGACATCATTTTTCGCTTAAAGAAAAATTTCTCCCCTTCTCAAAAGCAAATATTGTGTGTATGTATGAATTGAAGACTATGTGCCATTTTGCTCAATTTTTTGGTGGTTGTTCAAATCAGTGGTTAGCAATTCTCGGGTTTAGAAGTGAAGCACACCGACGTGATGCTCCATGAAATAAGCAAGACACGAAAGAACAAATACTGAATACCTTGTATGAGGTCCCCAGAGGAGCCAGATACATAGAGACAGAATGGTGGGTGCCAGGGGCTGAGGGAGGGAAACAGGGAGCTGGTATTTAATGGGGACAGAGTTTGGGAAGATGGGAAAGTTCTGGAGATGGATGTTGGCAGTGTTAGCAGAATAACGTAATTATACCTAATGTCACTGAACTGTACACTTAAAAATGGTTACTGTGGTAAGGTTTCTGTTATGTATACTTTGCCACAATTTTTAAAATGGGAAAAAAATATTTGTGGGGTTTATTTGTGGGTAGTGGAAGGATGAGTAGTCTCTTCTCTTTTTTCTTTTTTATCACAAGAAAAAAAATCAGTGAAGCGCCTTTCGATCCCAAGGCTTGCTTTGTAAATGTCCTTACCAGTGGATCTGCTTCTAACCCTATCCTCAGAAGAAGCCTTGCCACACACCCCACAGGGTCCCTCGGGCAGGGTCCCACAAGCCTAACTCACCGCACGCCTGGTTCAGACCCCTCAGGCTTCAATCCGAGGCCAACAGGATTTTGTCTGGGCAAACACAGTTGGTTGTAGCCAGAAGTGTGAGGCTCTGCAAGAGTCTAGGACCTGGAGGGCAGAGATTTTTGAATCGTTTGTGAATGAGACCCCGTGACCAGCACTCTGCAGGCACAAAGTGGGACTCGGGATGGGTTCAGTGCATGCCCAGAAGGACAGAGAAGGGGGGTTGAGCCTCTCATCAGGGCAAGTTTCAAGTAAACTTTTTTTTTTTTGAGTTTTAAAAATTGTTTTATTGAGGCATACAAGAAAATATATAAATGTTAAGTATACAGCTTGATACATTTTCCATATGTATATACCTACACATATATACGTGTGCATGTGTGTATACCCTTCTGGTACCCCAGAGTTGTTCCTCTTACCCCTTCCTAGTTAATACCTGTCTCCCTGAGGATCACTGTTCTGACATGTAAGCACAGATTGGTTTTGTCTTCTGGAACTTGGTACAAATGGAATCCTACAACATATAGTCTTTTGTGTATGGATTCTTGTGCAACCATCTCCCTGCCAACTTTGTATCCAAAGGACCTGAACAGCTAATCTCTACTGGCAAGGTGGGGGCCATTGGAACAAAGTGCTCTAGGGCTGAAACACTGAAGAAATTGGAGATCCAGCGGCTTCTAAATGTGAGCACACATACAGAGGGGTTTTTCGATCTGCTCCTCTGATTCTTCCCCCACCCATCCTTGTGATCTTTAGTGACTTTCACGGTCCTGGTAACTCACACTTCAGGGTCTGACAAAATGAATCTTTTTTAACATTTCATAAAATGTAAGTGTGATTTAAGCCGGCCTTATAGCATGTTAGCATATCATGAATTATTCACAGCAGTCATCAGCTGAGTTATGTTGTTGTTTAATTCTGCAATTCCCACGTTCAGTCCGTTATGATGCAACTTTTTCTCCCTCTGTGGCCCTCTTTGAAATCATTCCTTCATCCGGTGCAGTTTGATTCGATCTGAAGTGAAATGTGAAAGTCCGCATTTTGGGTTGGCCACAGTCCCAGAGATTTATACAACAATGTATCCATTTGCTCCAGACTCTGGCCCTGACAGTTGGCAGCCTGGTTGTGGGTCTCTAACTTGCATTTCTAATAGGGTGTGTTTTCTTTGATCATAAAAGGGAAGGATACAGCAGAAAGGTTTGGATTTGCACACGCATCACCACTTTAGAGAAATAATTCAAAACACAAGCCCTGCAGACAGTTGCTTGCTAGTGTCCCCTTCAGAGGATCGTTCAGTTTCTTTAGAAAATAAACAACTTGCATCAGTGAGCATCAATTTCTTTCCTAAAGAGTTTGGGGATTTAGAGTAGGAAGTGAATGGGTGGACCTAACGGTCCCCTGTTTTGATAAACTGTTCCAGCAAGTTGGATTGACTAGGAAGACCCGTGGGGTTGCTTTTAACATTGCCCTTTGAACTTTAGGTTACCATGTCCTCTAGGATTGCTCTCAGAGCCATGGAAATGGTAAACTATTTTAAAGAGAACTATGGGTCTCTTTCACCCAGGGGGTGGAACGTGACTTCCTTGGAACCCTGAAATCCCAGGATGTGACTCAGGAAGGCGGGCCCAGCCTTGTTCTTCTTTGTAGACTGGCATCTGCTGGACAGCAGCTCACCATTACCTTGCATCCTGTGGCCGGAATCCGCCTTCTTCCCTGCCCTGACCTCCCCGGTGCGGTCCTGTGTCTCAGTTCCACCCTTTCCCTGGTGGGAAGTGGCACGTATTCATCCCCAGTCCTTTTATTTTTAACTGTTGTCAATGTCCAGGTAGGCTAGCTGATCACTGCAGCATTTAGCGCATGAGGTTGAAGTGTGACCCTGACCTTTGGAGAACCCATAAACTCTAATGGGAGCATGGTGGGCAAGTTCTTGTGGCTACCCGTGGCCCAGCATCCTCAGTTGGGAGGTGCCCGTGCTATTTGGAGCTGGAGAATGGCCACCTGTCCCGTTACCCACCTCTTCCTCCAGACTTCCCACAGTAGCTTGAAGCACCCCCCCAGCCTGGCCCCGACCACCACCCTTGCCCCAGCGTCTTCATGGGGCTGCCTCGTGGGCGGCCATCATTCCACATCCCTTTGTCCTGCAGCAGGCTGCTTTGTCCCAGCCAGGCTGGGGAGGGAGGCCGGAGGCGTGGAAAGGGAGACAAGGTGGTGGTGGGCAGTGTTGGTGTGCCTTATCAGGTCCTGCTTGATTTCTACACCACTGAAGAATGGGCCAGAGTCTCTACCCAGGAGCATTCATTCCCTGCCACGCCAAACTGGAGGCCTGGGTTGAGATTCATCCACTCCAACTAAACGAGAAGGAAGTTCAGTAGATGGGGATTTGGGAGCTTCTCCTCAACTGAGGTCTGATTTTTGCCTCTTGAGTCTCACTGACAGTGGTCTCAGGAAGTGAGCCCACAGGTCAGGACTTCTGCAGGTGATTTCCCTAAAGACCTGGCATTAGCCCTTTATTCCCGGTGCTCTCTACCAGAATCATGGCCGCTCTTCCTTTGCCACCAGCTTGGCCACGTGCCTCCCATCCCACAAGCCCCAGGCAGACCCCCCCAAAGCAGCAGAAGAACCGTTAGCACCTAAACATGCCAATTTCCCTTCCTCGCATCCTTGTGCTGGGACCTGTCCAAAAAGATGCACAAAAAAGGAACCACACCCCAAACATTTCGAGTTCCAGGGAACTTTAAATCTTAAGTTTAAATTCAGGCGACGGTTGCCAATTATTTTGACATGACAAATGATTTCGGTTACTGCAGAGTGCCTATTTAGCCATTTTAAACAAACATCTTTCTTTGCCTGTTGACATCCCGGAGATCCCTGGAGAGCCAGCATCTGGGACATGCTTTATTCCGTCCTGATGGACCGGCGGTGAGAACAAACCATTCTCATCACGAAGTTCGTGGCTGAGTGTGGAATTCCTCGGGCAGGGCCAGCTCTGCGGAGTGGTCAGCGGTCCGACTGCTCGGACACAGGACCTGGCCCTGACTCTTATTAACCATATACGCCTGGACAGATCGCTTAAGCTCTCAGCCTCAGCTCCTTTGTTTGCAAAATGGGCATTGATATTAGAACCCACTCTGTGGTGTGGTGGTGGTATTTAGAAATACTTTTACCGAATACAAGAATGGAGACTGCACATGGCAGATCATTCATTTGGTGTTCATTGTAATTATGATGGAGGCATGCCCAGTGCCTAGACTCCAGAGGCTTCTCAGCCAAGCGAGATGGATTAGTTCCTGAAACAGCAACTTGTGTCTTGTTCTGTTTTGTGTGAATGTGAGCAATTAATTCTTCCCAGGGAGGCAGATGGGCGACTCCCTGCCATTGTAAGACTTTCCCTTCAGTTCACCAGGATGTAAATAAACCTGGCCAAGTCGATGCCAGATGGGCTTAGGGTGTCTAAACTAGGTGTCCCGCCTCTGCCTGCAGGCTTCACTGCCCCAGGCCCATGAGATGAGTAAGACTCTGAATTCGGTGGTACGACAGTCTGGCACCCCATCCCCACAGCAGACCCCACTGAATGGGTTGTGTTGGTGGTGATGCCCAGGTGTAAATCAGGAACTCCATGCACCTCCTAAAAACAGTGGCACTTCCTCCCTTCCTGCTGGCTCACTTGACCTTGGCAACTTTTTAGAGGGCAGCCTAGTGTGGGACCTAGGAGAGTGGCCAGAGCAGGGGTGCTGGGGTCAAACCAGAATGTCCCCTCTGCTTCCTGTGCTCAGCAAACGTGGGGAAGTGAGGTCACATCTCTGAGCCGCAAAGGGTTGCTGGAGTCCCATGAGTCAACACAAATAGAAAGGCTTTGATAAGCAGTGAATAGGGCCAGGCCAGGGCAGGGAAGCCTTGGAAGCGCTAAGGAGGCCTCCAAGCTTGCACAACCCTGAGAGTAAAGGCCTCCTTCAAGTTTGCCCCAGGGGAGCCTTACCTGCCTCCCCCTCATCCCTGCCCAGCCCTGGGCTTTACACGATCAACACTACTAACAGCTGACCTTGATTGCTACCTGGCACCATTCTAAGCAACTTCATAGGTGTTAACTCTTTCAGTCCTTACAACAACAATGCCAGTATTATCCCCGTTTGCAGATGAGGAAAGTGAGGCACAGAGAAGCTAAGGAATTTGCCCAAGGAGACATAGCTGGTGAGTGGTCCAGCCAGAATTTGATCCCAAACAGATTCTAGAATCTAAGCTCTTAACCATTATGCAAAGCTGCTAAGTTATGCTTGTTCCCCGGGGAGGGGGGCCAACTCCAGGGCCGTGACCACACCCCTTCCCAGCCCGTCCCCTGCCTCTGTCTCCCGCCTCTTCTACTGCATGTTCCTTGCCCTCCAGCCAAAACACCGCCATGGAGTGGCTCCGAGGGAGCCATGTTCTTCATACCTCTGTGTCTTTACACTTGCTGTTCCCTCCACCTATCCACCCTGAAACCCATCTCACTAGCCCTGGCTGGCAAACTCCTATTTATTTTTCGAGACCCATCTTAAGTTAGGCCTCCTATGCGAAGCCTTCCTTGACCACCACCCCTAGACAGTGAATAGCAGACCCTCAGTGCCTTCAGAGGACCTTGACTTTCCTTGGTGCCTTCAAGTTGCTGACTCTCAGGTGGGGTCTGGTGGGGCAGACCGGCAAATGTATACTGAGCTTACATGAATTCAGCAACTGCTCTCTGCAAAGACTAAAAGCAGAGGAGATCGTATAAGCGGCATGAGTGTCCCCCCAGGGTGGACGTGACTTGGACAGGTGAAGCGCCGTCCCTTGTGTCACTTCCTCAGGCTCTCATGGTCTGAGCGTGCCATGCTCTGAGGGATCACCCACAATTTAACAAAATGTATTTTGCAAACCTGGCACCTAAAATTGAATCACTGCTTTGTCTGGTGCTCAACCTGAGAAGCAGGGATCCACTCCACGGATGAGCAAACAAAACTGCTGTAGCCAGTAGACTTGAGAGAGGGATGTTGATGTGCAGTGAGACATCTCCCTAAGAGAGGACGGGGCTGTTTTGGCGAGAAGGACTCTTCCCCTTAAAGATGTGCTTTGGAATCTGACTCCCACCCAGGCAGTGACTGATCAGCCATGCTGATTCACGATTATACCACTCGGCTTCTGCGTTCTGTCTCCCTCGACATCCTGGGCTCTCCTGCAGGGCATCATCCGTCTTAATAGGTGTCTCCGGGTGCCCAGGCTGGGCCCAGGCCCTGCTGGGAACTGTTTGGTCCATTTTTGGTGGACAGAGAGTGCCTGGAAGCCAAGCCCCCCGGGGAACCATACCCAGAATTGAGGCAGCTAGTTCTGACCCATCTAAAAATGTTTAAATCATGTGTGTCGGTCTTTTAAACTGTACTTGACAAATCTGAGAGCAAATGTGTATCTGGTGGAATCCCCTTCTTTGAGTTTCTTTTCCTTGCATGTGCTTCCCTTGCAAAGAAATAGGATGGCAGGGAGAAGAAATAACAGGGCTATTTGTATAATATCCTGTGCTATGGTGATTAATGAATGGTGAATAATGAATGGTGATTAAAACAATTGGAAATTCCCGCCACTGGTGAGGCAGAAACTAGCAAAGTTGTCCTAATAAGGAGAGGTCGGAAGGCAGGAGAATGAAGAAGAGAGGTGTGATTCATGAGCACCAGCTTGGTGCCTGGGAGCCTGCCCGAACACTCAGAGCCTGGGAGCCCACGCGCTGCTTCCGCAAGGCTTGGCTTGGATTTCTTTCCACCTGGAAGACCTCAAAATCACACCAGAATCTGGAGCTTTGTCTGAGTTTCTGGCAACCCGGGTAACGGATCTTCCAAAATATGACACCAGAGAAATACCAAGTTCCTGGGGAGGCAAAAGCAAGAGATGCTAAAGGAGAAAACACCCAACCACTTTCTTTAAATTACAGTGCATTTGTCAAGCACTCACCTGCGCTGACTCGGTTGGGGGTGGCTGTGGTGGGCAACTGAGATTTATTCCAGTGTTGGGATTTCCAGTTTCAAGGTATGATTAATGATGGTGAGTGTACAAGAGGGAGATGTGCAAGCAACATGTTCGTTCTCAACCTCAGAACATCTGCGATGAGTTACAAGTTATTTTACTCAAGCAACGAGGGTCTCTCTGCTACTGAGTGCTAGAGCTGGGGGGAGGTGGGGAAGGGGAGTCCAGAAATCAAGCATGTCCATGGTTGGGTCATTAGCCTCTCACCCCCCATCCACCCGCTCTGCTAGTATATACATCATTGAGGATGAGGGGGGCAGTCCTGTGGGTGATGTGTCCTTGGCTGTGACCCCAGGAAACAGCCCATCATGTAAATCATCCCCTCCTGCTGCAAAGGTGGGTGGGCTTGGGCTTTACTGCGCATGTGTCTCCTCTGGACAATGAGCTGGGAAGCTGGGTGGGGATTCTCTGGTGCGGGGTACCGAAGGAGACCTGTGAACTGTGGCTGGGCAGTGGAACGTCCTGGGTTGGCTACCTGGGAGCGGAACAACGGAACATGGTGAGATGATAAAAGTATGCTCACCTGAAGTGAGCCATCGCTCCCTTTCAAACATTCATTTTCTTGGTTTGCAAAATGAGTTCGAATGAAAATCTGGGTTATTTTGACCCAAAATAAAAAATATAAATAACAGGTAGCATTAGTGATGCGTGAAGGAAGGATTGGTATGTTCAATCACCAGAGTTGGGACAGTTGACTTTCCATATAGGAGAAAATAGTAAAAGTGAATCCCTACCTCCCACCACAGACGAAACAAAGTGTTTCCAATACAGATTCCCAGATCTCATGGTGGGCATCCTGGACCTTGGGACCTCATCATTCCGGAAGCCCTCCAGAGACCATTTAGAAACTCCTTGCCTGGGGGCACCTGGGTTGCTCAGTCAGTTGAACATCTGACTCTTGGTTTTGGCTCAGGTCATGATCTCAGGGTCCTGGGATCAAGCTCCTCTTCGGACTCCGCCCTCGGCGGGGAATCTGCTTGAGATTCTCTCTCTGTCCCTCTGCCCCTCCCCCTGCTCTCTCTCTCTGTCTCTCTCTCTCTCAAGTAAATAAATAAATAAATCTTTAAAAAACGAAAAAACAAGAAGAAACCCCTTGTCTGGACTATAAACTCCCTGGGGGCTGGGACCCCAGCGATTTTTGTCATTAAATCATTTGCACCAGGTATGGTCCCCTAGAACATATTATGAACCCTGACAATGTTTATGAAATGAATACACGATTTCAAAAATTCTAAAAGAAAAAAATGTTCTAAAAAAGATCATCCATTTTTTCTTTGACTGTCATCAAGAATAGAATAGATTGTTTGGGGGGTACCGACCTGCCTGCAAGCAGGAGGGAAAGCTGAGCGGAGGCATCGTGGTGAGATCAGCCTTGTTCCCGAAATCTAATTTAAAGATATCTGAAAATATTACACACACCATGAGAGAAACAAGGCCCACCCCAAATATTAAGCCATATTTTAACTATGGTCGTGACAACTCCTGTTTCATTTATTAAGTGCCTGCTTTGTGTAGAAACACAATCTTCCTAACACGAGTCCTTCCCTCTTTTTTGTTTATTAAGGCATAACTTACATATAATCAACTTCACCAATTTTAAGTGTACAGTTTGATAAATTGTGGCATCTGTGTACAATGTGTAATCACCTCCACGGTCAAGATACGGAAGGTTCCCTGGTCCTACAAAGGCTCCTCCACCCCCCCACCCCCCCATGCCTCCATCCCCTGCCCCCACCTCCCCCGCAGGCAACCACTGATCTGCTTAGGGTCTAACACTTAATTAAAATAACAATAATCGGGGCGCCTGAGTAGCTCAGATGGTTAAGCGGCTGCCTTCAGCTCAGGTCATGATCCCAGAGTCCTGGGATCGAGTCCTGCATCGGGCTCCCTACTCGGCGGGGAGCCTGCTTCTCCCTCTGCCATTTTCTCTCTCTCTCTCTCTCTCTCTCTCTTATGAATAAATAAATAAAATCTTAAAAAATAAAATAACAATAATCATCATTGTAGAGTCAGGAATTTTTTAATTTATTTTATTTTTTTATTTTAAGAGAGCCATTTATGCACATGGGGGAGGATGGGGGGAAGGGGCAGAGGGAGAGGGAGAGAGAATCCCAAGCAAAATCCCCGCTCACATGGAGCCTGATGTGGGCTCCATCTCAAGACTGAGATCATGACCTGAGCTGAAATCAAGAGTCCGACGCTTAATTGACTGAGCCCACCCAAGTGCCCCCTGAGTCAGGAATTTTTTAAAAAATGCTGTGGCCAATGGATGTAAACACAGAGGAGCAGTAAGAATGGGGAAGAAACTGATAACCTAGCTAGCCGGGCTGCAGCCCTGAGACTGGATGCAGCTTCCCTTGACCGTGAATTAGCCCCACTGGAGCCCCAGGGTTGGAGGCCACGAGGGAGCGTGCCACACTTTCCGAGACTGGGTGTTCCAAGAATTTTATAGCACAGTAAGACATTTTGACGATTGCAGAAAGAGAACATAAGGTTGACATAGACTGCTTGGCTAGCAGTCTGACAACTGGGTTTCTGAACACGCAGCTAGATTCTTTTTTAATCTGTTGTCTTCAAGAACCCCCGGGCCTCCAGCTCTCTATCTCTCTGAAGATTTTTAAATGGCTACACTGCTTGAAGATGAAGCACTGGAATAAATAAGCTTCTGCCTGGGAGAGTGTTTTCTCTGTCTGAAGCTGTTGATTGAGAAGCTCGGAGCCCCTGGTTCCCACCAAGATTGATTAGCCCAAACTGAAATCCGGGGGTGGTGGTATGTCAGTGAGATATACCCAAAGGCAGCTGAGGCGAGAATATGGGGAGGAGAGTTTTCCTGGAGCCACTGAGAGGCTCGTGACTTCTGCCTCCACACGGGCACCAGGCACTGTCTAGATCCCGAGGCTACCACTGAAAAAGGCAAGCAAATTTCCTGCTGCCTTACGGTAGGAAGGAGCTCACATTCTGATCATGGGCGGCAAGAACAAATGAACAAGGAAGACGATGCGCTCAGGCAAGGACTAGAGCAGGGAGGGACACAAAGCAGGAAGACTGGGGGTGGGAGGTGAGGGGAGCACTTTAGGGGGCTGCTCAGGGAAGGCTGCTCTGAGGAGATGACCTTTGAGCTGAGACTGGAATGACAAAAAGGACTCGGCTCTTGCTAGAGAAAGAGCGTTTTTAGAAATCAGGACCAGCATGTGCAAAGGCCCTGGGGATGGGAAGGAGGTTAGTGTGTTCAAGAAGGAAGGCAAAGGAGGCCTGAGCATAGTGACCAAAGCAGAGAGGGGTATAAGCTGAAGTTGGAGAGACAGGACATTTTGCTCCAAAAATGCAAACTTAAGCCAGCTTGAAAGCCAAATTGGGAAGGCAACTAAGCAGGTATCCCGGTGTGTCACTGCTGGGCGGTGCTGATAGTTGCAAAGTCACTTCTTCCTTAGTCAGGTACTGATCATAGACTGGGAGCTGGCAGGAAATGTAGAATTATTCTAGCCCAACCCCCTCATTTTACAAACAATGGAACAGAGGCCCAAAGAGGGTAAAGGTCTCACTGATAAAATGGAGAAAATATTTGCAGTTCATTATCACAGACTGACGGATCAATTTCCACTACTATATATAAAGAGCTGCTGGCTGGTCAGCCTAGAGCAGAGCGAACAAGGGGAGAGAGAGGTTCAAGAAGAGGTTGACAAAAATCCCAACATATGATCACACACAGCTGCTGGCCCGGGGAACGCAGGTGCGCCCATACCTTCCTGTGGCGGGGGTGCGGGAATGCACAGAACTTTCATGCCGGCTAGCAGTTTTGATAAAATTAAAGCACATGGCTGGTCAAAAACTAGAAGGCACTCAGATGTCACTCAACAGGTGCGTGGATAAATAAAGCGGAGTTTATACAGACAATGGAATACTACTTAGCAGTAAAAAGAAACGCATTACTAATCCCTGAAGGAACATGGATTAAACTCACAAACATGCTGAGCAAAGAAACCAGGTACAAAAGAGAATATGCTGTAGGATTCTGTCTATATGAAGTTCTGGATCAGGCAACGGATAGTTTTCTGGGACCAGAAGCCGAGGTTGACCGTAAAGGGACATTAAAGGAACATTTAGGGGTGATGAAAATTTCTTATATCTTGACTGTTGTGGTAGTCATGTGTATATCTTAAAAGGAGTGGGTCCTTTTTAATGTATGTAAATTATCTCAATAAAGTTGGTTTTAAAAAATAAATTGTTAGGGGCGCCTGGGTGGCCCAATCAGTTAAGCGTCTGCCTTCGGCTCAGGTCGTGATCCCAGGGTCCTGGGATCCAGCCCCGCGTGGGGCTCCCTGCTCAGCGGGGAGTCTGCTTCTCCCTCTCCCTCTACCCCTCCCCCCTGCTCGTGCACGCACTCTCTCTCTCTCTCTCAAATAAATAATATCTTTAAAAAAAATTTTTTTCCCCAGCCTCCACTATTGTATATATGTATATACTGGGCATGTGAAGCGCTCAGGGGAAAAGACAGCAGCTCTTTGCAAACAAATACGTCCCTGTAGAGAGAGACGGTTTCTGTATGTGGACTTTTGTCTACAGTCATATTGAAAAGGTGTGGCAGTTTCTCTGATTGCTATTTAATGCTGCACAGGTGGGGTACAAACACATACTGCTCAAAGCATCTAGGCTGTGGTCTAGTGGTTTTAAGTTTTAGAAAAATTAATAAAGCAAACGAGACACTTGTCAACACCCATCAGCAATAGGCTGCTTCTTTCCCATTGGTAAGGACAACACTGTCATGTTAACATCACACCCCCCGCCCCCCCCCCCAGACCAGGAAGGACAGAACAAAGGTGTCAAAGAGGGCATCGTTCCTGGCCCAGCAGAGGGGACGGCAGCAAGTTTGGAGACCTAAATAAATCATCTTGCTCACTCTGTTTTTCCTCCTTCCTCCAGAAGCTTCTGAGATTGCCCTGCCACATGGAAGTGGCATCACGGTTTTCATAAAGCCTGGGACCCCACCTCTGCCAGTGAAGCCCTGTTACATCATCAGTTCTAAAAGATATAAAACCTCGTTGACCATCAAACCTGGAGAAAAAGAAGTCTTTTCCTTCAGCTGCCACAACCCAGAGAATCACTTTGTCGTTGAGATCCAGAAGAATATTGGTAAGTACACGCTCACGAATGTTTGGCCTCCCTGCTTCTCTTTCTGGTGCTAAACCAGCCTCTAACGCCGAAACCCCACACTCTGTTTAGCTGTGATGTGGCTGTTCATGGTTGTCAACGCTTTACACAGGTTACGTTGTTGAATCTCCAAAACAGCCCTATGAGAAACTCGCAAAGACGGTGACTTGCCTAAGATAGCATAGCTAATAAGTAGCAGCAGGACAAAAACCCAGGTGCTCTGCCTCCAGGCATTGCCTGCCAACCACTGTGCCACACTGTTTCTTGACGGAGCTATGGATCTTCCTTCAGGTCTGGGATGCTCCAGCTGATGTGCTAAGTTTTTAAACTGAAGCTTAAAGTTTTTAAATTAAAACTTTAAAGCTCATTTAATTCAAATTTAAGCTAATTAAATTTTAAGCTAAAATGTTGCTGATGAGGAGCAAAAAGCAAGGGAGTCGGAGGACAAAGAAATTGGAGGAACACCTAGGTGGCTTAGTCGGTGGAGTGCACGGCTCTTGACCTCGGGGTTGTAGGGTCGAGTCTCACATTGGGTATAGAGATTACTTAAAAAAATGCTTGGAAGGAAGGAAATTGGATGGTTGACGACATAAAGGTGGGGAAGTGGGTCCAGGAGGTATAGTGGTGAAAACAGCAGCTTTGAGGCTGAGGGAGCTGGGTCTGGCTTCAAGCTCCAGGCTCCTGATCATGTAAGCTCATCATGTGGCTTTAACTGAGTCACTTAACTGCTTTGCGACTTGGTTTTTTCTTCTGTACAATAAGAGTCATTGTACCAACCAACAGGGCTCTCTTGAGGGTGATATAAACTAATGGACTAATGTTTGACACACAAGGTAACAAACTATGGTTATTTGGGATTAGTGTTATTCCTCATAATTTTGAATTTGGGATAGGAGATTGACATAAGATATAATCACCAGGCAGAAAGAATTAAACGTAGAATATCCCAATTGCTTTTAGGTGGGCATGCCAGCTAGTAGCCTGGATATAGTAACAACGAGGAGAACACGATCTGGGATCCAATCAAAGCCATACCCAGAAAATTCTTTTGCCTTTCATTGAAAATAAATGAATTGGGCAATAGATAAGCAAGAAAAGGGAGTAAAATGAACCTTAGGAAGAAGTTCAGAAAAACAAAAGGAGGGCGCCTGGGTGGCTCATTTGGTTAAGTGTCTGCCTTTGGCTCAGGTCATGATCCTAGGGTCCTGGGATCAAGTCCCGCATCAGGCTCCCTGCTCGGCGGGAAGCCTGCTTCTCCCTCTGCCACTCCCCCTGCTTGTGTTCTCTCTCTCTCTTTCGCTCTCACTGTCTCTCAAATAAATAAATAAATAAATAAAATCTTTAAAAAAAGAGAGAAATTAAAGTACTTAGCAGCTTTAAAACTACATCTGATAACTAAAGCTAAGGCATGGTTCTCTATAAAGACAAATAGACAAATCTCTGACTAGTCCCCTGGAAAAAAAGAAAGAGAACATACAGATATACAGCATTGAAAGGATAAATGTTGATTGAATGACATTTACAGAGGCAATTTCCTTTTTTTTTTAAAGATTTTATTTATTTGACAGAGAGAGACACAGCGAGAGCGGGAACACAAGCAGGGGGAGTGGGAGAGGGAGAAGCAGGTTCCCCGCAGAGCAGGGACCCCGATGCGGGTCTCGATCCCAGGACCCTGGAACCATGACCTGAGCCGAAGGCAGACAGACGCTTAACAACTGAGCCACCCAGGCGCCCCTTACAGAGGCAATTTCTAAAATAGACTATGTACAATATTATGATAATAAGTGTGAAAATCTGAATAAAAGGAATAATTTTCAGGGAAAATGTAATGAGCCAGATTGACTCCTAGAAAGTTAGGAGACCTGAATAAATAACCAAGGAGGCGATTGGAAACCATGTCCAAGATGGAGGCAAGCAGGGTTTGGGTTAATTAGACATGGTTTCATAGAGGATCCTATAAAACTTCACGGAGAAGAGAAGTTTTTATATTTAAACCATTCCAGAGGAGGGTTGGGAAACCTTTTCCGTGAAAGTCTGGGTAGTAAATATCTCAGATTGTCTCTTTCCCAACCACTGATCTGCTGTTACAGGATGAAATCAGCCACAGATAGTAGGGAAACATCTGGGCAGTGATGTCCCACATGTTTATGCTTGGTGGCAGGGATTGGGCTGGACTGGGCCCATTCGCTGTGATTTGCTGACCCCTGTTCTAGAGCACCAAAGGAGGTGGATTTACATAGTTCATATAATAAGGCTCTTACAACCCTAATATCAAAATGTACCAGAACATTAAAAAAAAAAAACAAACCCCACTGTCTAAAGAGGGTTAAGAGATCCCACGAGAGCCCAGCAAGAGCTAAACCATATGGCCCTGGGCACATTGGAGGTGTGGCTAGAAAGCCCTGGCAGGGGTGGCTTTTTTTTTTTTTTTAAGATTTTATTCATTTGAGAGAGAGAGAGCATAAGCAGGGAGAGGAATACTGAGAGAGGGAGAAGCAGACTCCCCAGCTGAGCAGGGAGCCCGATGCGGGACTCGATCCCCGGACCCTGGGATCATGACCTGAGCCAAAGGCAGACGCTTAACCGACTGAGCCACCCAGGCACCCCAGAGGTGGCTTGATATAATGAAGTTTTTGTGAGCTCCTAAAAATAGGTCCTATCTTTACCCACCCACAAACTCTAACTTTAACCACTTTTGTCACCTTATCATCTGACCCCATTTCATGGATTAATCAGCACGACGTGTTGGCAAGAACTCTGATGGACCAAACACAGCCTGGGCTTTCGTCCTGGGATTGCAGGCACTGCAAACACACTTGTCACCCAGACTCCAGGACCGCCTTGCAAAATTGAGAGCTCAGGTGGGAATGACCTTGGAGGTCCCAGCCAGCTCCAAAATTCTCCCATGATCCCACTTTGCGTTGGTGGTCCTTCCAGACCCCCCACTGGAGCAGCACTAGGGGTGAGAAGATTTCCTATCCAGTGGCCAGAAGGCACTGCACATTCAGATTCCCTGCCTGTATACAACAAAGTGTCCCTGTTCTGTCTGCCTTCTATCACTTCTTCCACAGGCTCATTTCCTCCTTGAGAGCAACGTTTTGTGCTTTGTTTTAAAAGGCTTAGGAAACAAAACACATCAAAGGATGTCATTAGCTGTTTGTCTTTTAAAAAAAATTTTTTTTAACTGCACTGGTCATAAAACAGCCCCGAGGCAGAACGATAACTGCCTCCGGGTTCCAGCCATGAAGGGGGTTGTAAGTTCAGAGTACTAGGTATGTTGATGGGTACGTTGATGGAAAAACCAGTCTTGAAAGGCGGAGCTGGGCACCGTGCCTTCGCAATTGTGAAACCGTGACTGTCTCAGACCCCGGGGTGGGGGGGAACGTGGGGTATCCTACAACCTGGGTTCCACTGCAAAGGGCATCCATCTGGCTTACTCCAGTCTGGAAAACACAGTAGTTAGGAGGTGTCTTGCGTCTGGTTCCCTGGAAGCAGAGCCTGACATGGGGATTTTTTAGTCGTTTGTCCAGAGGGTGCCCTTGGAACGAGGAAGCCATGAAAAAATAGAGCCAAGGGAGGAAGTAAGAGAAGGTGTGGTCTTAGCTGAAGTGTAGCCACAGGCCGATGCGGACAAATGAGCGGCATCACCAGGTTGTGTCCCTTGAAACAAGGAGGTCAGACTTGTTCACCCCTGCCTTGGGGAGCAATGATTGGCTGTGGGCCGCTACCCAACCTGGGAGGGGAGGAGGTGCAGTTGGACCCTTCAGGCTCTCTGGGCCAAGGGGGCTCCCCCTAGCCCCCCAGTTCCCCCCAAACACCCACACTGCCAGGAGATCATGCCTGGGGGGGGGGGCAGCATCTCCTCCAGGGGTCAGGAGAGGCCCTGAGTGGCCTGGTGGCATTTGTGACCAAGCTTGCTTTTGTGACTGTGTTTCAGACTGCATGTCAGGCCCCTGTCCGTTTGGGGAGGTCCAGCTTCAGCCCTCCACATCGGCGCTGCCCACCCTCAACAGAACCTTCATCTGGGACGTCAAAGCTCACAAGAGCATTGGTCTAGAGCTGCAGTTCGCCATCCCTCGCCTGAGGCAGATCGGGCCAGGGGAGAGCTGTCCGGACGGAGTCACCCACTCCATCAGCGGCCGCATTGATGCCACCGCGGTCAAGATTGGGACCTTCTGCAGCAACGGCACTGTGTCCCGCATCAAAATGCAAGAAGGGGTGAAAATGGCATTACACTTGCCCTGGTTCCACAACCGAAACGTCTCCGGCTTCAGCATCGCAAACCGATCTTCTATAAAACGTGAGCAAGCCCCTCCATCCCCACTATTGGCCGAGGCTGAAACCTACAAACCCCACCCCCTGCTCTAGGTCAGAAATGGGCAGATGTCCGCACTATTGTATGATTCAACCTGAATACCTCGAAGGAAGATCCCACTCTTCCGGAGGTGGTGCGGATCTTCTGGTGTGAACCCACCCTTCTCTATTAAATAAACTGTGTGGCCACTCTCTTTCCTCGGTCCTCTGTGCCCGTGAGGTTTGTTTTCAGAACACGAATCGGCGTTGGCTCTACAGACCTCCCTTGATTACCCCGTTGCTGACGACTTTGTCCCGTCTTCTAGCCCTTTCACATTTCTAGTAATTGTATCCTTGGTGTGCCGAAGCCGGTTCACACCCATTCATGACAGCTGATGGTTGAATGTTCCAGAATTTTGTGGGCTGATGCTAAACATTCATAGAAATCAAATGATGTAAACTTACAGTTAGGATAAATTCATTTAGAAACAAAGGTAATAGACACTCAAAACTCATCACTTCCTAATTATTTCGCTACATTTACTGTTATCTGTGCTCTTGAGGTTATTGATGTCGGTAGTACCTCTGTAGTGGGAAATGCCATACAACCGGGGACTACTGCCCATCTGCTCCAAACTCCACATTCATATCATGTTGGTGGCTTGAAATCAGCCATGTTGCGTGTATTTACAGCAAGGAAATGGGCAGACACTACAAATTAGGGCTTTGTTTTCCCCCTGCTGGGTGGGTCATTCAACATTTAGTCACCCACCACTGATGTATCCTTATCGGGGGTAAGACCACACCCAGAGCTCAGGACCTGAGCATTGCTCTCAGGTTCCTCTCTAAGCCTGCTGCCTCTCAGCCATGGACAGCAGGGGCAGGGTCTAATCACCTCTTCTTCTTTCTCATTCGGGTCCTACTACCGACAGGACTGTGCATCATCGAATCTGTGTTTGAGGGTGAAGGCTCGGCAACTCTAATGTCTGCCAACTACCCAGATGGCTTCCCGGAGGACGAGCTCATGACGTGGCAGTTTGTCATTCCTGCGCACCTGCGGGCGAGCGTCTCCTTCCTTCACTTCAATGTGTCCAACTGCGAGAAGAAGGAGGAGCGGGTTGAGTACTACATCCCAGGCTCCACCACCAACCCCGAGGTGTTCAGGCTGGAGGACAAGCAGCCCGGGAACATGGCTGGGAACTTCAACCTCTCTCTGCAGGGCTGTGACCAAGATGCCCAAAATCCAGGGATCCTCCGGCTGCAATTTCAAGTTTTGGTCCAACATCCACAAAATGAAAGCAGTAAGTGAACCCCATTTTCCTTTCCCCTCCTCCTCCAGTGCCTTCTTTCCTTCCTGGGTAGTTGGCTCGGCGTGAGGTTCCCCTCCTATTCCTCATCTGTGGCTTCGGGAACACTTGGACTCTGGACTCTCTTAAGAGTTTCAGGAAGTGCGTTGCCAGAGGGTAAGACAGGCTTATTGGTGAAGGCCTGGCATGCCGCTCCATTTCAACACAGTAAGAAGCAGATGGGAACTTGCATTCAGGCTGTTGTTTTTAACAAAGGTGTTGGAAGGTTACTTTCTTTCTTTCTTTTCTTTTTTCTTTTTTTTTTTTTTTTGAGAGAGAGAGAGAGCATGAGCAGAGGGGGTAGGTGGTGCACAGAGGGAAAGAGAGAGAATCTTAAGCAGGTTCTACACCCAGCACAGAGCCTGATGCGGGGCTCCATCTCATCACCCTGAGATCATGCCCTGAGCCAAAATCAAGTGTTGGACGCTTAACTGACTGAGCCACCCAAGCATCCCCAGAAGGTTACTTTCTAGATCACATGTCTTGACCCTCAGTGTGAATCAGAATGGCACCAGCACCGTCATCGATAATGACAATGAACCCTGTTTAACTGGCCGAGTGCCCCACACCATGCACACACGCTCCATGCCAAGCCCTGACCTAGCATGCCACTTAGCTTCAGCTAATCCTTATTACAACCCTATAGGGGAGGCAGGAGGCAGGAATTATCCTCAATTACTGGTGAAAAACCAGGAGGTTCAGAGAGCTTTTAGAACTAGCCCAACGTCACATAGCTTGTCAGGAGCAGAGCAAGCTCAGAACCCAGAGCCTGTGCTCTGGACCATTCTGAACCCCAGGTGGGTTGATGAGAATGCGGTTGCACGTCACTCTACACACATTTACTAAGATGCCATGAACCCAGAAAAGGTGAGTCAGGGCCAGGACTCGGGCAAAGTGCCCAGCATGCAACACTGAAGGAGGCACCCCCTCTGAGGCGCTTGCTCTTCTGGAGGTGCTCACCCTCAGGGTCGTGTGAGTACAAGGTCAGCCCCTGAGGGTGAGTGCCTCCTTGAACTTTGCTCCGTGGGGACCGGTGTGGATCTTGAAATCAATGGTACGAGATGAGTTCAGAGTGGCTGTTCCTGGGGCCCATCTGTAAACTGGAGTGTGCGAAGGAGCAAGTGTGTGACTAGTGGTCTTGAACCCGTGACATGGGCTCAGGATGAGTTCTGTCCCGAGGACTGATTCTCAGCCTTGGTTTGGTTAGTATTTACTTATGGGAAGTAGGTGGGGCCAGGCAGAAATGGTTAAGTGGAAACATGACGTTTACTTAAGTAGAGCTGATAAACATCTAGAAATCGACAGTGTGGGACCTGCCCCAGGGGTTGCCCGGCTGGTGCTGCCTCGGGAATACTTTCTGGGTTTTTACGGAAGCTGCAGCCCCAGCATAACCAGACTAAGACGCCTTTTGATTTACAATAACCCTGTAGAAGGTGTCAGCCTGTGTGTGTGTGTGTGTGTGTGTGTGTGTGTGTGTGTGTGTGTGTGTGTGTGTGTGTGTGTGTGTGTGTGTGTGTCCGCTGACACATTTTTATGATTCTGCTGTCACAATTGCATCATTACAATGTTGAAAACAGCCACGCAAGCATCTGGAGATGGTGTGGGTTTGAGTTTAGGAGACCGAGGGATTTGTTTCTCATCTCCCCTATGGTGAGTGCTGCCGATGTATTGCATCTCCTGGAATAAGAGCTGAGTTCTGCAACTCATCAAATTGTTAAACAGGCTTTAACCAGTGTCAAAAAGGGTCTGGCTTTAGTTGCCAGGTAAGTAAAGAGCGGTTAACTGTGTTTAATGCTGTTTGGTGGTATCACAGCTTCACATAAAGTGTAGGGTCTGCCCGCGGGGATTTGAATCCCGGTTCCCCTACTTACCAAGTGACTGTGGGCAAGGTACCTAACCTTTGTGTGACTCGGTTCCTCATCTTAAAATAGAGAGGATAGGCCCACCCTCATAGGGGTGTTTTAAGGAAGAAATGAGGTACACGGTGCCTGGCAGGTTTGTAAGCGCTCTTTGAGTGTTATCCAGCAGGGTTCTAGATCAAGGAAGGGATACAGGGTTGAAAATGACACAGCGGGGGCGCCTGGGTGGCTCAGTTGTTAAGCGTCTGCCTTCGGCTCAGGTCATGATCCCAGGGTCCTGGGATCGAGCCCCGCATCGGGCTCCCTGCTTGGCCAGAAGCCTGCTTCTCCCTCTCCCACTCCCCCTGCTTGTGTTCCCTCTCTCGCTGTGTCTCTCTCTGTCAAATAAATAAATAAAATCTTTAAAAAAAAAAAATGACACAGCACTTGTCCTTCAAGGTGGACTACAACCCAGAGAGAGATGCGGGAGATCACTCCCCAGGAGTTTCACTGGTGTGGTATGGGACTTCAAGGCAGGGAATGCACAGCAGGCTGACAGGAATTCCAGGGGGAGACTCTTGGCAGAGTCTGGCGCTTTCCAACCTACCCCGGAGGCCCGGATGGTTGATGCCCCTCATTGCCACAGTCAGAGGCTCTGTGTCCTGTTTCTGCTCTTTCTTGGCCTTGGAAATGAGAAAGAAGACGCTTTGGAGTGGGGGGGAGGTGCTTCAAGAGACTGAGTCCCTCAGGTAGGAGCCTCTGCCCTTCCTTCCCCCAAGAGTGTGGAGGCAAACTCCTGCAGCTGGTTCCCCATGGAGGCCTACCCCCTGCTGTGCCTCCCTGAGCAGGGAGGGCCTCTTGCCCCTCGCTTATCCGCCTTTGCCCCCAGCAGAGGAACAACTGCCCAAACCAAAGCCACTACTCCGAGAGCGCACTTGGGGGCAGGGTTTGCATTCATCACACACCATGTTGTATTTATCCGTCTGCAGGTCTGTGTCCCGCCAAATTGCTCCCAGTCAGGAATCTGTCTTATTCCTCTCTCTTCCCACACCCACCAGTTTCTGGCACATTTCAGGCCTTTTGTAAATCCTTATCCTAATCTCAGGGGGCAGCCTCTTGCCCAAAGTGGCTCAAGAACCAGATGCACCATCCAATGGCACAGCCCATTAGAAGGGGCAGGTGGCTACGCCTCAGTGGGGGCACCCAGGAGAGTGGCTGTCCCAAGAAGTCAGATGAGGGGAAGAGCATGAGAAAGAAGAGCAGGAGACCTTCTCAAGCCTAGAGATTGGCTGTCAACAGCAACCATGCAAAGCCAAAGCCCCGGCAAGGGCGGAGGCAGCCATCAGAGCCCCAGCCAGTGCCCAACACCCTCATCATCCACAGCAGGACCTGACGACAGTGGGCCCACACTGCAGGAAAAAACAAAATAAAAACAATCTCTGAAGGTGATTGAAACAGTCAGGGGTTACCTTGAACCTAATTGTCTGCTCCCAAAAACCCTACTATCAACCTTCTCTCTACTTTGCTCAAGAATATCAGACAGGCTCAAACTAGACCCGGAGTAGACCTGGAGGAGTCCTCCAGGGGTGTCTTTCCATGACTTGACCACAGACATCCTATGTCGTGGGATGAGGAACGAGCGCTGCCCTGGGCCTGAGGAGTGACCCATCTGGCCTGCTGTGACCGTGTTTGTGAGCACTGACAACTGATGCTGTCCAAAGCACGCAGCTCAGCCAGGTTCGAGAGCTCGATTGACGTTCATCTCTACCAAACAGATCTTGTTTTTCAGTGTTCTATTCTGCACTCTCTTTTTTATTCTTTATTATTTGATAGTACAATACAGTTGACCCTTGAACAACACGGTTTGAACTGCATGGGTCCACTTATACACAGACTTTTTTCCCCAATAAATACAATATAATACCTTAAAAGTATTTTCTTTTCCTTATGATTTTCTTTTCTTTTTTTTTAAGCTTTTATTTCTTTATTTGACAGAGAGACACAGCGAGAGAGCAAACACAAGCAGGGGGAGTGGGAGAGGGAGAAGCAGGCTTCCTGCTGAGCAGGGAGCCCGATGTGGGGCTCGATCCCCGACCCTGGGATCATGACCTGAGCTGAAGGCAGACACTTAACGACTGAGCCACCCAGGCATCCCTCTTTTCTTTTTTTTTAAGATTTTATTTATTTGACAGAGAGAGAGCAAGCATGAGCAGGGGGAGGAGCAGAGGGAGAGAGAGAAGCAGGCTCCCCATTGAGCAGAAAGCCACCTAACCGACTGAGCCACCCAGGCACCCCCCCCTTATGATTTTCTTAATAACAATTTCTTTTCTCTAGCTGACTTTATTGTACGAAACAGTATGTCATACACATGACATACAAAATATATGTTAATCGACTATGTTATTGATAAGGCTTCTGGTCAACAGTGGGCTATTAGTAGCTAAATTTTGGGGGGAGGCAAAAGTTATATGAATATTTTCAACTGTGGGAGGGGGTCAGCACCCCTACCCCCTCACTGTTCAAGGGTCAACGGTACTACCCTGTCATACCTGTTATTAGTGTCCCATCACTTCCTGGAACTATACAAAATAATTTTGTCCCCCTTGGAGTTTCATCCTGATAGTCACAGTAGAGAAACAACGTCTCTATTGTCCCCTGCGGCCTGTTCCTCTTTTTATATCATTTCTGCAAGTGGCCCTGCGGATACTGATCACACAAATTAATAGTAGTCTGCCCAAATATATGGTTCTGTTTAGCCAGAGCGGACCGCTAGCCTGCTGCTTTCTGCATCCTCCTCCAGCTTTTCGAAGGTATTTTCACTTGCTCTGAAAATACCAGACAGACGAGTATCTTCAAAACCCATGGGCTTCTGGGTTATCAACCAAGGTAGATGAACAGGAGTTTCCAGCTTGTTATACTGTGTGCTTCCGTTAACCAATCTGAGTAAATGCTGGTTGGGGAAGCAGTCGTATTGCTTCTTTTTCAGCTTCTGTAGACCCCCAGAAGCTACCTGGAGCCCTTAATGAAATGTTCACTTGGTTTTTGTTTTTGTTTTTTGTTGGGTAACTCAAGCTCTGTGAGTCTTATGTTTGTCCTGGCAGAGTCGACATGTACTGTAGCCTCTGACTTATTCCCCTGGAGCCTGTTCTTATTTTAAAGTAAGAAATCTGGGGCTCCTGGGTGGCTCAGTCATTAAGCATCTGCCTTTAGCTCAGGTCATGATCCCAGAGTCCTGGGATCGAGCCCCGCATCGGGCTCCCTGCTCCACGGGAAGCCTGCTTCTTCCTCCCCCACCCCCCCGCTTGTGTTCCCTCTCTCACTGTGTCTCTCTCTGTCAAATAAATAAATAAAAATTTTTAAAAAAATAAAGTAAGAAATCTCAGGGACGCCTGGGTGGCATAGTCGGTTAAGCATCCAACTCTTGATTTCAGCTCACGTCATGATGTCAGTGTAGTTAGATCAAGCCCTGTATCCAGCTCTGTGCTTCAGTCTCTCTCTCGGGGCGCCTGGGTGGCTCAGTCAGTTGGGCATCTGCCTTAGGCTCAGGTTGTGATCCTGGGGTCCTGGGATTGAGTCCCACAGCGGGCTCCCTGCTGGGCAGGGAGTCTGCTTCTCCCTCTGCCTCTGCTTCTCCCCCTGCTCCTTCTCTCTCTCACTCTCTCTCTCAAATAAATAAATAAATGAAATCTTTAAAAAAAAAAAAAAAGATCCTCTCTCTCCCTCTGCCCCTCCTCACCCCACTCGAACACACACACTCTCTCTCTCTCAAAAATATAAATAAATAAAATAAATAAATAAATAAGAAATCTCTACAGATTCCACAAAAATCATTAGGGGCCTTTCAGAAACTTCAGTCAATAAGCTAATTCTGTCAAGGGTTTCCAGTGTCAGTAAGTAGCAAATAGTGAAAGGTTGTCTTTTTGCGGGGGTGGATGTCTTTTCAAATCTCCGGCTCAAGTGTTTATTACAGGAAGGAAACATGTGCAGTGTTGTAGAAAGCATATGGGATTCTCTTGTGGTAGGAAACTATCAGTTAGGTTCCTAGCCTTGAGCAAGTACTTGGAGCCTCTCCAAGGTCTCTTTCAGCTGTAAATTGGTAACTGTCACACCTACCCCTCCTCCTCCTCCTGGTGAGGGTAGGATAAGGCCACTTGTCAGAGCACACAGGAGACACTGAGTAAAATCTGCCTTATCTTTCCATAGATTTACGAATGTAGATAGTGACATTTCCCTTTAAACCACCCCACGTGTGACAGGTGAGGGCTGCACACTTTCCTCTTACCTGGACAGCTGAAGCCTTAGGCATCATGGGAATTTACCATGTCTACCCTGAGAGCCAACCAAAACTGTGGAAAGAAGCCACATCAAATGACCAACGAATGGGATGTGTCTGCAGAACTGGAAAGCCGGACACATGGGGTGTGTGAACACGGAGGCCAGGGTCCTCCTGACGCTCCCCGTGGAGCAAGGTCCATCTTGCCTCAGAATCAGGATTGTTTTCCTCAACAAACTCCACTCTCTGTTTTGGCTCAAGTGCGGGGTGTCTCATCACCATCCCTTGACCGCTCTACAGTGACCTTCAAAGGAGATATGAACCGTAAAACCACAGTACCATTCGACACCCACCAGAATAGCTAAAATGAGAAAGACTGGCAACACCAAATGTTGGTGAGAATGTGGGGCACTGGAGCCCGGACACACGGCTGGCAGGGGGGTACAAAGGCTCAATCACTTGAGAGAATCATCTGGCAGAAATTTTCCTCCTAGCTAATTACCCTAGAGAAATGAAACTGTAATCTACTCAAAGATCGATAAAAGAATATATATACAGCAGTTTTTTTCATCATTGGAAACAACCTAAATCTCCATCAATCTAGGAACAAACGAATGTGGGATATTCGTCCCGTGGAACACCACTCCGTGATGACAAGGAAAAAGCAACTGATATCCATAACAACATGGATGAGCCTTAAATACATTTTCCTGAGGGGAAGAAGCCAGACAGGAGAGTACATACCATATGATTCCATTTATAGGAAGTTCTAGAACAGGTGAAATCTGCAGTGATAAAAATCAGAAAGTCATGGCCTTCGTGGGGCCATTCAAGGGGAATTGATGAGAAAGGGGCACAAAGGACCTTTCTGGGATAATAGGAATGTTCTAGATCTTGCTCTGGGTGATAGATACAATGGATATATAAAGTTGACAAAACCCATCACACTGAACACTTCAGATCTCTGCATTTCATTATATGTAAATTTCATGACCAAAACGTCAAGGGAAGCTATAGCCAGTGGTTAGCGGATTTGGGAGCCGGACTCTGCTACAAGCAAGCTGTGTGACCTGGGACAAGTTACCACCTTTCTAAGCTTCAAATTTGTAGTTTATAAAAATCGACATGATGAAAGCAGTATACCTTAAACACATCTAAACTTTGAACTTTCCAAAGGAAAGTTCCATTTATGGTTGTAGACCATCCCTGGAGTACAGTGTGGGTGGTAAAAGCAGGTCCTCCATCAATATTTGAAGAACTGTCCTTGAACTAAAGCAAGTCTGACAAATTCGGTGCATTTCTAATGCACATCAAGGGACAACTTTGCTCTCGTCTTGGGATCAGATGGCTGTTGGTGGTTTTTTTCAGAGGGAGCATCATCCCTATACGAGCTTCGGGAAGCCAGGTCCAGGGTTCCCACGGTTTCTTGTCTCCTCTGCACAGCCACCGGCTAGAGAAGAGGAAGCTGGGGTCCACAGAGGCCACGAGCATTATAGAAACAGCGCAGGCTTTGTAATCCAGAAGATGTAGACTTGAATCCCAGTCCCGCCACCATCTCCTGGCCTTAGGTTCCCTGTCTGTCAAATGGGGGTGAGGAAGCCTACTACACTGGATTGTATATTTGTTCCAAAATCTTCACCATCCCTTTTGGGGGAGGATTAGATTCGTTACCCCACTGGCTACAGGCTTGGCCATGTGAGTTTTCTTCTATCAATGAAATATGAGCGGAAGTGAGTGTACACCCCTTCTAAGCAGAAGCTTCAGCACCCATCCTGTGGTTCTCCTTTCAAACTCTGTCAGGAGACTGATGTGTCACAGACCGTTCTCCTTCAGCCCAGATCTCAGAATTAAAAAGACATGGGGCCCCTGGGTGGCTCAGTCGGTTAAGTGTCTGCCTTTGGCTCAGGTCCTGATCCCGGGGTCCTGGAAAGGAGCCCCATGTCAGGCTCCTCGCTCAGCAGGGAGCCTGCCTCTCCCTCTGCCCCTCCCCCCACACCCCATCCCCCACTCGTGCTCTCTATCTCAAATAAATAAAATCTTAAAAAAAAAAAAAATTAAAAAGACATGCCCCAGTGCTACAGCCAACTCACAATGGATGGGTAAGGTGAATGAAGAATGAATCTTGGTTATTCTAAACCTTCAGATTTGGGGGACCATTTGTTACTGTAGCATAATTTAGCCTGAGCTGACTGACACACTCCCTCTCCAGGATGTATGAGGATTAACAACCCAACACATCATGGACTCTTGACTATGTGCCAGATAAGCAGGTTATGGAGATCCCTGAAGTTCACTTTCTGATGAGAAAAACAGACAACTAATTGGAAAATAAGGGCTTCCCATTAAAGAGACATTTGCTTCCTTCTTAAACCACACTGTAATGGCATTTAAAACATTTCTAAAAGCATAAATTCCAAGGGAAATGATAAATGGAAAGGAGAAAATATTCTTTTTTTTTAAAGATTTTATTTATTTATTTGAGAGAGAGAATGAGATAGAGAGAGAGAGCATGAGAGGGGGTAGGGTCCGAGGGAGAAGCAGACTCACTGCTGAGCAGGGAGCCCGATGTTGGACTCGATCCCGGGACTCCGGGATCATGACCTGAGCCGAAGGCAGTGGCTTAACCAACTGAGCCACCCAGGCGCCCAGGAGACAATATTCTAACATTTCCCGGCATGGACGTATAGGGTTAACTGATTCAGCAGACCCAAAAGTGCAGAATCTAGGGCGCCTGGATGGCTCAGTTGGTTAAGCCACTGCCTTCGGCTCAGGTCATGATCCTGGAGTCCCGGGATCGAGTTCCGCATCGGGCTCCAGTTCCGCATCGGGCTCCCTGCTCAGCAGGGAGTCTGCTTCTCCCTCTGACCCTCCCCCCACTCATGTGCTTTCTCTCTCTCATTCTTTCTCTCAAATAAATAAATAAAGTCTTTAAAAAAAAAAAAAGTGCAGAATCTAATCCCACAGTGGGAAACACCAAGAAGAATCTTTCAAAGGCAGGAATTAGCAACACGTCACCTTCAGAACGAGGGCTAAAAGTGGGAGAAGCCACTCCAGCCCCAGATCCACCAAGCAGCCCGGGGATGCTCCTCCCGCAGGCAACAGAAGATAGGAGTTCCTTCCCTGGAAGGGGAAGTTTTTGAACCAAAGATCCCAGTTGCACTGAAGGTGAAGGCGCTAAGCTGAACACAGGCAGCTTGAGCTTGAATAAGGTTGATGTGCTGACTCTCGAGGCCCCAGCCTACTTCCTTCGTGGGAAGCCCCAAGTGTGTTTCCTCCGTTTGGTGAATGGCGGGCTCTTTGAGGGAATCCAATCAACCCAAGAGAAAAGGTTGAACATGAAGATGTTGCGGGTTCCACAGGAAGCAGTCTGGTCAGAGCACCCTCCAGAGAAGCTCAGTCAACAAGCAGAGGTATTCCAAATAGTGTGTGGCGCCCCGCTCTTGGCTCCTTTCCTGGGGTAACCACAGTTATGGATTTGTTGTATTTCTCTCCAGATCTTGTTTCTCTTCATTTACATACATAAGTATATACACATAAAAAGAGTGATTACATTTGATGCAGAGATCGTATAATCGGATGGTGTCATAGTCTACATTTGTTCTACACTTGCTGTTTTAGTCAACACTGTATCTTGGAAGTTCTTAGATCAGTATATTTAGATCTCCCTCTTTTTTTTTTTAAGATTTTATTTATTTGAGAGAGAGAGCCCTTGCGCATGCGCATGCACACAAGTAGGGGGGAGGGGCAGAGGGAGAGGGAAAAGCAGGCTCCTTGCTGAGCAGGGAAGCCCGTCGTGGGGCTCGATCCCAGGATCCTAAGATCATGACCTGAGCTGAAGGCAGACACTTAACTGACGGAGCCACCCAGGCCCCACCCCTAGATCTCCCTCTTTCTTTCTAACTGCTAAATAATATGCCACAGAGGCCACGAGCATTACAGAAACAGCATAGGCTTTGAATGTTCATGAATGTTCATGAATGTTCCACAGAGTATTTAACCCTTCCCGTATTACCTGGTGTCTGGTTTGCCACAGTTCCAGAGCTGCGGTACAAACATGGGCTTATATTCCCCAGTTACACCTCTGGGGTCCCAAGGGTGCAGGCTTTCATCTTCACCGTCTACACTTTGTTTTAATTTGCTTTTCTGTGATGACAAGTGATACTGCAAGTGATACTAAGAACTCCTTATATTTTGAATATGTGAACATTTCAGTTTCCCTTTTTTGTGAACCGCTCAATCCATCTTTCTTACAAATATTTTCTCCCGATGTGTCCCTTGTCCTTCAACATTTCAGTATCTGTTATCAGACAGATACCTAAATTTTTTTTCTTTTATAATTTGCACTCCACATTTATAAGGATATTCTCTTTGCTTTGAAATACCAGCCTAATTTTATTCTTTTGCTAATGGGAGAGAGAGTTCTAGCCAAGCCAGGAGTGGTTCGTCTTTTCCTCACTTATTTGAAATATAGCATTTATTAGAGACTAAATTATAATATCGATGGATATATCTGTGAATAATAATATCTATGAAGAAATGTAATATCTATGAATCTTCTATCCCCACGCTAATACCACACTGTTGCTAATTACTATTCATAGCAGGAGAATACTTGAATAAACAATGGTAAATCTCACTTGTTAACTATCACGCAGCCACTAAATTACTGAATATTTTCAAAGACTCGTGAATATGAAAACTGTATGGAAAAATAAGTAAACCTGTGTAAAGTAATAAAGTAAAAGCTGAGTATAAAATTATATATATACTATACTTTTAAGCAGTTGAAAATATGCATGCATACGAACAAGGACTAAAATGAATTTGAAGAAGTAAAAGCGGTTAAATACGGGTGGTAGAAATTCAGTCCATTATTTTTCCTTTTAAATTTCTCCTAGAGTTCTTGTATGTTCTTTTTTTTTTTTTTAAGATTTTATTATTTGAGGGGCACCTGGGTGGCTCAGTTGGTTAAGCATCTGCCTTCAGCTCAGGTCGTGATTTCAGGGTCCTAGGATCGAGCCCCGCATCAGGTTCCCTGCCCAGCGGGGAGCCTGCTTCTCCCTCTCCCTCCCCCTGCTTGTTCTCTCTCTCTCTCAAATAAATACATAAAATCTAAAAAAAAAAAAAAAAAAAGATTTTATTATTTGAGACAGTGAGAGAGCAAGCACAAATGGGGGAAGGGGCAAAGGGAGAAGCAGACTTCCTCAGCTTCCTGACATGAGGCTCAATCCCAGGACCCTGAGATCATGACCTGAGCCGAAGGCAGATGCCTAACTGACTGAGCCGCCCAGGCACCTGCTTGCATATTCTCGTAATAATAAAACATATTTCCAATGCTCCGCAGCCATGAGACTTTTTATGCTAATTTTTGCCCCTTCACAGGGTGGCTGCTGATCCATGCTTCAGACCTATTTTCTCTTCGTGGTTTCAGACAAAATCTACCTGGTCGACTTGAGTAACGAGCAAGCCATGTCGCTCACCATCGAGCCACGGCCCATCAAGCTTAGCCGCAAGTTTGTCCCTGGCTGCTTTGTGTGCCTGGAGTCTCGGACCTGCAGCACCAACCTCACCCTGACGTCTGGCTCCAAACACAAGATCTCCTTCCTTTGTGATAATCTGACTCGCCTGTGGATGAACGCCGAGAAAACCATAAGTACGCCCCCTTGGTTAGCACAATCCTCCGGGGCCATGGGCAGGTCTCGCTGCCCCGCCCTATCTTTTTAGTGGGGTCCGCTGGGTAGGCTGTAAATCGTATGATCAGAGCTGTCTCCCGCCGTGCGGGGTGAGCAAGGGCAGGCAGCGGACAGTGAGGTGGAGATGTGCCCCTCTAGGACCAGAGCCTCAGTGAGCACGGGCATCCTTCAGAAGTGCATTGCACTCCCAAGCTCATGCCTGCGCCTCTGCCCAGCCTTCCAGCATCTCTCCTGAGATCCTCTCCTCTGTGTAGCCTCCCTACCCCCCAACACCCCTCACCCCCGCCTCCAGGCTCACCACACACTTGACTCCTCTTGCCTGACCCTGAGAGTCCTGAGGTCAAGAACTGCAGCCTGTTCTATTTTTTTTTTTTTTTTTGGTCCCTTTAGCTCCTGGGGGTGCTGGACATGTATTAGTCACATACTAAATGTTTGATGAATGGAGGGCAGCAAAACCCCTAGTCCCCTCCCCACTGGGCCACCATGACCTCCGACATGGATGCTCTTAGGGTTTCCACAGATGCAACAGCTGAGGCCACAAGATTCGAGGCAGCCTGCCCACTTGGAGGTGGCAGATACCTCCCCAGCTCCATGCCTGCTCTGACCACTGCACCAAGCTACTTCCCCACAGTCGGGGACACTGGGAAGCAGGGCGAAGGAAAAACCTACGCCCTGCCCATACTGAGCATTTGAGACTCAGAGCCACAGAAGAGAGGCTGACACACAGGAAGAGGACATTTCAACCCTAAGTACTCCCCCAGAAGTCGGTCTGCCAATTTAGGGTGGAGTAAGAACGTGAGAGAGCAAGAGGGGCGGCTGGAAAAGAAGCATCAGGGAGCCCAGAGTGGGGGACGGAGTGGGAGAGGAGAGACCAAAGGGAAAAGCAAGAAAGCCTGGGCGGTCTCTCCAGCTGGGGAGGACGCAGGGCCGGTCCCCTCCCTGCCCGGTACCACGAGCCCCTCTTTTCCAGGCTGCACGGACCACCGGTACTGCCACAGGAGGTCCCACTCCCTCCAGGTGCCTGGGGACATCCTCCAGCTGCCTGTGCAGCTGCATGACTTCTCCTGGAAGCTGCTGGTGCCCAAGGACAGGCTGAGCCTGGCACTGGTGCCCACCCAGAAGCTGCAACAGCACACGCAAGAGAAGGCCTGCAACACGAGCTTCAGCTACCTGGTGGCCAGTGCTGTCCCCGGCCAGGACTTTTACTTCGGCTTCTTCTGCCCTGGAGGCTCCATCGAGCAGATCCAGGTGAAGCAGAACATCTCGGTGACCCTCCGCACATTTGCCCCCAGCTTCCGACAAGAGGCCACCAGGCAGGGCCTGACCGTGTCCTTTATACCATTCTTCAAAGGTAAGGAGGTCTCCCTCTCTATCCCCATCTCCCTGCCCCTTTCTTGGCGGGGCATCCCTCTTATTTTGCTTCTGGGATCATCTTCATTAAGTTGTCAACTTGAAGAGTAGGGAGAGCTGAGTGGGCTGGTCTTCTCACAAGAAATCTGAAAGATGTGTCCTGATCCGGATTCCACCATTCACCTAGTGTGGAAAATCCCGGGAGTTAGAAATAAGACTCTGGGGGCACCTGGGTGGCTCAGACAGTTAAGCGTCTGCCTTCGGTTCAGGTCATGATCCCAGGGTCCTTAGGATCGAGTCCCACATTGGGCTCCCTGCTGAGCAGGGAGCCTGCTTCTTCTCCCTCGCCCTCTACCTGCCGCTCCCCCTGCTTGTACTCTCTCTCTCTCTAATAAAAAATTTAAAAATCTTGGGGCGCCTGGGTGGCTCAGTTGGTTAAGCGACTGCCTTCGCCTCCGGTCATGATCCCGGAGTCCTGGGATCGAGTCCCACATCAGGCTCCCGGCTCAGCGGGGACCCTGCTTCTCCCTCTGACCCTCTCCCCTCTCATACTGTTTCTCTCTCTCTCTCTCTCTCTCTCTCTCTCTCTCAAATAAATAAATAAAATCTTAAAAAAAAATTTTTTTAATCTTAAAAAAAAGAAGACTCTGACAATGGGAGGTAACAGTTGGCAGGCAGCAGGACAAAGAATCAGGTTCAAGCCTTTTTTGGAAGCAGGCAGGGGCTTCAATGAGAGCTAACCAAATATTCCTGAGTCCCAGATGTTTAAGGCGGTAGCATAAAAATCCTTATTCAGACATTTTTGTGAGTCAGCTTTGACAATTTAGAACATGGCGTGGAGTGCACAGAGGAAGGTGGACTGGGGAGGGTCTCCAGAGCACCAGGGTCCTGTTCTCAGCACAGGGGCTCAGCCCCTCCTGCAAGGCTAGTGTTTGATCTTCAGGGTGCTGGGCAGTGAGCGGGGTCTGAATCCCTCCCAATGGTGAGCTCTCCATGGTTGGTTTTCAAAGTCACAGTCGCCATTACAAGTGGCTCAAAGTCAGAGGCCGTTTAAAAATTGACCAAGACTTTTATCTGAGGTTTACTTCGTACTTTGTTCCCAGAGACCTGAGTGGGGAAGGAGAAGAATCTTTGGCCATAAGATTAAGGTCAGTCCAAGCTGCCTGATATCCCCACAGCTCCCCAAGAAACTCCTCTGGGGAGTCTTGGAAAACAAGACATACCCTCCTCAATGTGGAACATTGGAGTTTCATCTCACCTGAAGGTCAGGTGACATGTCTATCGGAGGTCTTCAGCTTTGCATTTCTACCATTTTTCCCAGAAATGGAAGCAGTTTAACCTTGGGAACAGAAATTGCTCTGTACCAGTCCCACCATGAAGCAGAGCGTCAGGTGAATCTCAGCTATGTCGAGGGTGTTTCTGAAAGCAAGCTTTCAGAGATAACCAGTGGTTTGGTGAACTAGCCTGGGTTTTTTTGTTGTTTGGTTGATTGGTTTTGTTCAAAAGACCTGAGCACGTAACCTGAGACTCTAATCTTTGTACTGACCAACAGTCACTGGCCATGTGTGGCAATTTATACTTAAATTAATAATAAAATTTAAAATTCAGGGGCGCCTGGGTGGCTCAGTTGGTTAAGCGACTGCCTTCAGCTCAGGTCATGATCTCAGGGTCCTGGGATCAAGCCCCGCATCGGGCTCCCTGCTCAGCGGGAAGCCTGCTTCTCCCTCTGACCCTCCCCCTGCTTGTGTTCCCTCTCTCGCTGTCTCTCTCTCTCTGTCAATTAAATAAATAAATAAAATCTTTAAAAAAAAATGCTTTGTTCTTAAAAAAAAAAAAAAATTTAAAATTCAGCTCCTCAGTCACATTTGAGCACATTTTGGGTCTTCCACAGACACACCTGGTGATGGCTATGTGCTTGGGCAGTGCAGATATGGGTATCCAGGAGAGTTCGGTTTTATTGCAGGTTCGGTTCCAGACCACCACAATAAAACAAGTGAAATGAGTTTTTTTGTTTCCTGGTGCATATAAAAGTTCTCTTTACACCATACTGTAGTCTAGTAAGTGTGCAATAGCACCGTGTCTAAAAAAAAAAAAAAACAATGTACATGCCTTAATTTTAAATTCTTTATTGCCAGGGTGCGTGGCTCCCTTTGTTGGTAGAGCATGTGACTCTTGATCTCGGGCTTGTAAGGTCGAGCCCCATGTTGGATGTAGAGATTACTTAAAAATAAAAACTTTGTAAGAAAAACAAAACAAAACAAAAAACTTCCTTGCTAAAAAATGCTAACCTTCATCTGAGCTTTCAGCAAGTTGCAATCACTGATCACAGATCACCATAACAAATACAATAATGAAAAATTTGAAATGTTGGGAGAATCACCAAAATGTGACAGAGACACACACAAAAAAAATGGCAAATGCTATTGGAAAAATGGTGCCACAGACTTGCTCAATGCAGGGTTGCCACAAACACTCAATTCTTAAAAATTCGCAGAATCTGCAAAGCGTAATAAAATGGGGTGAGCCCATGGAGAACTTTTCTGTCATCACAGAAAACTCTAGAAAAGTCTAGACAGGTTAACGTCCATTTTGATTCAGTGAAACATCTTGTGTGGATTCTCTCCCCTTTCCTGCAGAGGAAGGTGTTTTCACAGTGACCCCAGACACAAAAAACAAGGTCTACCTGAGGAGCCCTAACTGGGACCGGGGCCTGCCGTCCCTCACCTCAGTGTCCTGGAACATCAGCGTACCCAGCAACCAGGTGGCCTGCCTGACCTTCCTCAAGGAGCGGACTGGCGTTGTCTGCCAGACGGGGCGTGCGTTCATGATCATCCAGGAGCAGCGGAGCAAGGTGGAGGAGATCTTCAGCCTGGAGGACGAGGTGCTTCCCAAGCCAAGCTTTCACCACCACAGCTTCTGGGTCAACATCTCCAACTGCAGCCCTGTGAGTGGCAAGCAGCTGGACCTGTTCTTCTGGGTGTTGCTTACCCCAAGGACTATGGGTAAGGGCCTGCAAGGTCTTGTGGGGGCCAGGGTGTGGACAGCAAATTGGCAGCTGAAGGGTAGGGGGCAAACCTGGGAGGCAAAAAAAATCCAGAAAACATGGATTTGAGTCCTGGCTGTCCATGAGTCAGCGTTTGCATCAGTAATGCTCTATAACAAACCACCCCAGAACTTAGTGGCTTAAAGACAGCCATTTATTATTGCTTACATCTTGACTAGGCAATTCTGGTCTGAGCTGGGCTTATCCGGGTTCACTCCCTCATGCACCTGTGGGCAGCTGCAGGCAGCTAGAGGACTCTGGTGGTCTTAGCCATGCACTCTCACACGTCTGGGCCCAGCCGCAATCAGCTGAGATAACTAGCTTCCTTGGCTCTCCTCCCCACGCTCCCTGACACTCCAGCCTGGGCCTTGTTCTCATGGCAGAGGCAGAGAGATCCAAGAGAGTCTGGAAGAAGCATACAAGGTCTCTTGATGCTTGCATTAGGAACTCATAGCATCCCTTCTACAGAATTCTTTGGGCCTGGCCAAATTCAAGGGGTGGACAAATAGACTCCACCTCTTGGTGGGAGGAGCTCCAGAGTCACATAGTCTAAGACATGGTTGTGGGGAACTAGGGCAATTTTGTCATCCATCTATCACTGTCATTTACTATTACTCTCTCTCTGGCATAGGGGAAGGTTCTTCACTCTCTTAACCTTCCTCGTCTTAGAGGGTAAATGGTTATAACGACCTCATAGAAGTATCATTGGGAATTCAAGTGTTGGGGATTCAAATGCGGGGACCTGGAAAGTGTGACACAGAACTTGGCACTAGCATTTTTTTTAAAAGATTTTTATTTATTTATTTATTTATTTGAGAGAGAGAATGAGATAGAGAGAGAGCGCATGAGAGGGGGGAGGGTCAGAGGGAGAAGCAGACTCCCCGCCGAGCAGGGAGCCCGATGCAGGACTCGATCCCAGGACTCCAGGATCATGACCTGAGCCGAAGGCAGTCGCCCAACCAACTGAGCCACCCAGGCTCCCAGCACTGGCATTTTTTAAGATTTTATTTATTTATTTGACAGAGACACAGCAAGAGAGGGAACACATGCAGGGAGAATAGGAGAGGGAGCAGCAGGCTCCCTGCTGAGCAGGGAGCCCGATGCGGGGCTCGATCCCAGGACCCTGGGACCATGACCCAAGCCGAAGGCAGACACTTAACAGCTGAGCCACCCAGGTGCCCCAAACAAGCAAGAACTTCTAAATCCCTGTTTGGTGCAGGGCTCCCTGTCTGATTTATTTCCTTTGTCCTTTGTACAACTATAAAAAAAGCTCAGCACATATGAAACAACCCTGTCCTTAGCACCCTCACTTCTGACTTTGCCTCCCTGCTTTCCCCTACAGCCCTCTGCCCCTCTCTCCCATGTAGGCGTGGTGCCTGGGTGGACACACCTCACGGTAGGCCCAGAGTAGACTTTGGAAGGGATCTGGTAGGGCCTGTAGTTTGTTTTAGTTCTCTGTCACCGCCTAACAAATAGCCCCAAGATTCAGTAGCTTAGACAACAGCCATTTTGTTTGCTCACAATTCCATGGGTCAGGAATTTGGACAGGACACAGCCACATGGTTCTTCTCTGCTCTTAGATATCTGGGGCTGCCACCAGATGCCTCAAACAGCTAGAGGGTGGCGGGGATGGGTCATCTGCAGCCTTGGTACTTTCAGCCAGGTTCCTGGGTCCATTTCCTCACAGAGTCTCCACGTGGTTGGCTTGGGCTTCCTCACAGCATGGTGGCCTCAGCATGGGCAACCTTCTTACACACTGACTGACCCGCTGCCCCTCAGACAGAAAGTACAAGAAGTTACCAGGCCTCTAAAAGGCCCCAGCACCGGCAAGTCAAGAAGAGTGAAGAAGAAGAAGGGAAATTGGCTCCTCTTGATGTGAGGAGCAGCATGTGTGTCTGGGGAGGGAGGGGAGGGATGGCGGCCATCTCTGGAGACTGTCTGCCCCAGTTCATTGTCTGCCTGACCACCCCCATGTCTCCTCATCCCTCTCCCTCGTGTCTCTGCTCACAGACCTGACTGTCATCATCATCGTGGTCGTGGGAGGTGGCGCCTTACTGCTGTTTGCCCTCGGACTCATCATTTGCTTTGTGAAAAAGAAGTAGGTGGAATTTCTCAAACTGTCTTCCGCCGATCTGACGCCTCCTTAGATCACACAGACCAGAGCTGTCGTTAATTACTGACTTCTTTTCTCTCTTCCCATTCCTCTCCCAGGGATGGGTATTAAATAATATTGCCAGATGTGAGTTATGCTTGGGTGGGGGTGGGGACAGAAGACGCAGCTGGTGACGTGTTAGCCTGCGGTTTTTACGCAGCTGTCTCAGCAGGAGTCCCCTGGAAATCATTTACTGTCTGCCCATCAGACGGTGGTCATCCGGAGATGATCTTAGCAGGAAAATGCTCACGTCAGACCCCACCGCCACCCCCAACCCAGGCCAGGGCTCTGAGCCTGCGTCCCCTGTCACTTGGAGAGCAAACACATGCCACCCCAGCTGGTTCTCCTCCGGTTTCTTAAATTTTTTGCGCTTCTTTATTGGACTCCAGACAGGCACCAAAAAGCGAGCCCTGTGGGCGAAAGGAAGGAAGGCCCAGTTACCTGACTCATCTCACCTTCCACCCCCTCAGGATGAGAGCTGCTGTTTTATGAAGGCAGAGGCTTGACCTTTTGAGACAGAATAGGGACGCCACCAGATTTTATCAATTCTGCACGTATTTCTGATTAAAGCCGTGAGGGAGAAGGAAATTGCTTTCCTTAGCGCGATTCAACCTTGGAACAAGCTAAAGAGAATTTTTTCTTTTTTATTATTAACTGGGGCAGTGAGCAAACAACCAAAATTCCCGACCCACAGTGAGACTGTCTAGAAATGTCTCCACTGATGAGGAAGGGGCTGCCCGCGGCAGATCCAGGGAAAAGCCTTTTCTCCGTGAAATGGAATTTCCCCACACAGGGGGAAAGGACTTCTTTCAACAAATTATTTTATGGTTTCTCTAGGAAACTTTCTTGTCTGGGGTGCAGTCTCTGCCACCCAGATCAGAAAGCACGGTGTTAAGCACACACTTCTTCCTCACTGGGTGGGAACCAGGCAAGGGGAGGGTCCACCTCTTGCCTCCATCTCTAAACTGCCCCGGTTCTGGCCTGAGAAGAACAGTGGTGGGGACAATCAAGGCTCCATGGAGCACAAAGGAGGGGCATCCATCTCAGGGCTTCAGGCAGGAGCCTTTGGAACCCATCACCCCAGCCAGACACTCAGTGTTACAAGCTAAATGTACTGCATTATTTTTATCTCAGAAAAGGACAGGAAGCCTGTCCACAATTAGTCAGCCTGTGCATTATAGTGTCCATTATGTTAATTGAACTAATGTCCTCCATTTGAATCACTGGTCAGCTAAAAAGCCAGCATCCCAGGCTTTTGGCTCATGGAGATGGAGGGCGAAGCTTTGTTTTCCGTGGCGGAGAGTGCTAATGCCCATCCACACCCAACTACCAAAGAACATTACAAAGCAAAGGTTAATGGTGTTATTGAGGAGCTCTGGCATGCCCCAGCCTGAATGCTGTCTTCTTTTGAGCTCTGTCCCTTTATGCAGGATGTTCCCCTTATGCAGGCTACTGCGTGAAGGGACTGGATACCTCTGCTAATACTGAGTCCCACTGTCCCCAACTCCAGCTGAAAACTAAGATACAGCCTCGCATCCCGAGTCTCCTCTGTTACATCACTTAGAATCCAGATGGTCAGAGCTTCTACCCATGCAAAAGAGGGATGAAGCATTAGCTATGGGAAAGACTGCATCCTAGAGCGTTGGCGGGGGCACGACCACACCGGATGTGGTCGCGCTGGGGCAGCACCCTTTCTCATAGGAAAGAGGGGCTGGTTATCAGCTGTTCCCACCCCTGGATACCCTGCATCCACTGTGAAGACTGGAGACAGAGCTAGTCCCTTCTAAATGCTCCCAAAGGACAGTAGTTTCAGTTCCAAGGGCTAAGGGATTTGAGGGCCTTGGGGGAGACGTGCGAGAACCCCGAAGGGCCCCAGTTCCTGTAGGGCTATGCCAATGGAGCGCAGCTAAGATCCTGCTTTTCCTGACTCTGTCTTGTTCCCCTTCTTTCAGTAGGAAAAAGAAGAAAAACAAAGGCCCACCTGTAGGCATCTACAATGGCAACATCAACACCCAGATGCCGATGCAGCCAAAAAAGTGTCAGAAAGGACGAAAGGACAGTGATTCCCACGTGTATGCTGTCATCGATGACACCATGGTGTATGGGCATCTGCTACAGGATTCCAACGGCTCCTTCCTGCAGCCAGAGGTGGACACCTATCGGCCCTTCCAGGGCCCCACAGGAGACTGCCCCCCCTCCCCGCCCCCCATATGCTCCAGGGCCCCGACTGCAAAGTTGACCACAGATGAGCCATCCCCTGGCTTCCCTGCTGAGTCTGAGACCAAACTATATACCTTCTCCCACCCCAACAACGGGAGCACAGACATTCCCTTGCTGGACACCCATGAGCCAGAGGAGCCTGGGGAGTAACTTGGACCCATCCCAAAGACTTTGCCTAAAACAGGGCATTGAGACACCCTTTAGGGGTCTCAAGCAGAAATCCTAAAGAGGAATTATATGGAAGGAAGAGCAGGAGGTTTTTCAGGACACCACCGACCTCTGATTTCCAAGGGGATTCATTCCAATGATGGGATGTTGGAAAGTGATGAATTCTGACCTGGATACAATCGTCACAGTTCATGTCCTTCTAAACTCGGGTTGGGTTGTAAATCAGCCCATAATGAGAGGGGAGGGCTATGAGTCACCACATACAAGGTTGCAACAAGCTCTGGATTTGGATTTGGACTTGGACTTGGACTTGGACTTGGACTTGGACCTCTTCAGGGCAACAATTCCAATCCCTCGGAGCCCATCCAAGGTCCTGTTCCCGCTGGAGCCCCCCGGATGAAAATGATAATGTGCCTTATTATTTTTATTATTATTATTATTATTATTTATTTGGTGGTCCTGTATATTTAAGGAGTCGAATGCATAACCACGTAGCTCTTTTTACCTGACATGGTGACAACTCATGCGAACTGGTTGGATGGCTGGGTTTTGACTTCTACCGACCACTAGATAAACATGTGCCTGTCCCCTGGAAGGTGGGAATAATTTGCAGTCTGTCCAGCCAAAACAGGGTGTGTGTGTTTGAGGGCATTGATAAGCGACTTCCTGGTTCTCCTGCTCCGCGTGTGGTTATCCCACTGCACAGATTTATCTTGAGTCCTAGAAGTAAGAAAAATTTCCTTGAATTGCTGTGTGGCTGTCCCCGCTCCAGCAATACTTCGGCATTTAAAGAGAAATCTAGAGAGTATTTTCAAACTCTAGCAATGTCTAAAAATACACCAGAGAATGGCCACGTGTTAGCTCCTTGTTGCTACTGTAACCAATCACCTCAAACATGGCAGCTCAACACAACATAGATTTCTTATCTTAGGGTTCTGGAGAGCAGAAGGGCAAAGTGGGTCTCCCTGGGCTAAAATCGGGGAGTCAGCAGAGCTATGCTCCTTCTGGAGGCTCTAGGGGAGAATCGGTTTCCTTGCCTTTTCAAGCTTTTAGAGGCTGCTCACACTCCATGCCTCTGTTGGCTGGTCACACTGGGTCGCCTGTGCTGCCACGTGACACTGATGCTCTGCTTCCTTCTCTGCCTTATATGGACCTTTCGCTTATGAAGCCCACTCACTCAAACAATCCAGGAAAATCTCCCCATCTCCAGATCTGTAATTTAATCACACTGAAAAGTCCCTTTTGCCACGTAAGTTAACACAGCCTCAGGTTCTGGGGGATCAGGACATGGACATCCTTGGGGACCCATGATTCTGCCTATCACACCGTCCTGCCGCTGCAAGAGAGACTGGGAAACAACCCAGCCCGCAGGTGTGTTTTGTTTGGCCTGCAGAATCTTTTTGGAAGAATTTGTTACTAACATTTAAAATTATACAATTTTTGCATAAAAATCCAGATCAGGAGATCTGGCCGTTGCTGGGGCTCACACTGTCACCTGGCGGAAGCTGGTGGGGTGCCTGGTTCCCCAGTTCACCCCAGTCCCCACCACTCCCTCTTGCCTCCCTCACTGATGCTGAGCATCTGTGGCTGTTGATCAGTGCCCCCTCCCCACCCCCGGGGGGTTGCTTTGTTCATAATGAAATGGAAAGTTTAGGACCCGTATGTGTCTCTTATCAAAGGATAAGATGGGCCTCAAGGCTGGTGTGTGTTTCACGAAAGTTTTTTCTCATACGCGGCCCACATCCCTCATTTATACAAATGACCAGCCCAGCTCCCACGAGGCGGAGTGTTTGCCTCTGTGGGCCCTGATCAATTCTGGGAGGAGAGGGATCCTGTTCTGTCTTGTCGGCATGGTCCAAACGTCAATGTTTCTGTGGCCAAACCTCCTTTAAAAAATAAATGCCCTTCACTGTGTTCAGTGAATTCACCTTGGAAAAGCACTGCCTAGACTTGCTTGCATGTGCTACTTTGCCTCCCTGAAAAGGAGTTTTGCAATCTCCTAAATGGCGTGTATTCCAAGGCCTCTTGAACTCTTTCCAGAAGGAAGAGTTTGTTGTTTGGCTGACACCCTGGGTGCAGCCCCTGGCACCTTTCCCTTATAAAAGGCGGGCTCCTGCCCAGTTACCTTCGGACTCTTGACCCCCTTCCCATGAAGGGCCAGAGGAGGGCTGGGGCTTCCTCCCCCCAACTGCCATTGTATCATGACTTAAAACCACTGCTGGAGACCTGGCCTCAGTGCTCTGCATCCCACGGCCACGGAGTGTGGCAGGCCACCCTTGGCCTGGTGTCACACGTTCTGCCCTTACTTACAAGGGCCCCATGGGGCCATTTGCTTTTAACCGAGAGCTCCAAACTCCAGGCCCAGTTGCTACCTTCCTGAGACCTCAGGCGAATTTCATGTTTTCTGAAGCTATGCCTCCTGGAGGTGCCAGCCCAACATACTTCTGACTCTTCTCTTTAAAGCCCAGACCCTACTTAGGTAAAATACGTCAGGGCCGCTGGAAACCACTTGGACACATTTGCTGACGCCTACTGTGTGCCCTGCCGCTGGGTCTGTGGACCCCTGGGCTGCCTCCACGCCCGTCCACAATGCTTGTGGGGAAGCCCAGCTCATACAGGATGGGGCTTAATGCTATAGTCACTTCGCACAGGAGGGGAAAAGTCTCAGGAAGAGTCAGAGCGGGGGGAAAGCATATAAGTCCTTGGGGAATGTAACCTTGGTCAATGTTAGAGGACCGGTTTGTGTGGATCTGAAATGCGTAACTGGGAATAATTTATTTCGTTGTAGATACTTTTTAGGTACCATTTTATTCATTTCCTACACTTTTTTAAATAAACGAATGTACAGGAAAGAAAAATGGGCATCGAGTTGTTTAAATGATTGGGCTATTTGTCCCCCGGTTCGGCTGAGGCCCAGATCCCCCAGTTTATTGTGACAGGCTCAGCAGGGGCTCAGCAGACGCTTGTCTTTTCTGTGTGTTTATGGTACCAGATGCCAGGCTTTGGGCTGCCAGTGGGTAACTCAGAGACCAGAGCCTGTTCTGTTCTGTCCTTGTTGAGTCACCATGAGCCTCTCTGTGTGGCCACTCCCAATACCCCCCTAGAGGTCTTGGGCCACCGTTGCCATTGACTGACATGGAGCCCTAAGCCCCATTGAGGGTCACCGACCACCAGAACAGAAGCAAAGGGAGGCTGGGGGGAGAGGGACGCTCCAAAGGGCCCCCCACCGTTCACCTTGCCCTTGGAGAAGAGACCCAAGTGCGCCGAGGAGACAGGATATTGTTGCATAACAAAACACCCCACACTTTAGTAACTTAGGAACAGTCTTTATTTTGCTCACAAATCTGAGAACTCATCAGGGATGGCGTACCTCTCTGGGCACCTCACCTGCACTCTCCTTTCAAGGTGGTGGCATCACACAGCTGGAGAGTCAATACTATGCTTTGACCAGGAGCTCTGATTCTTCCTCCCTTGGACCATTCTACAGGACTGGGGCCTTTTTCACAACACGGTGGCTGTGTTCCAAGAGCGAGTGTTCTCAGAGCAGAAAGTTGGACCTGCCAGTGTCTGGAGACTTGGGCCGGAAGCCGCATGGTGTCCCTTCCATTCTAGTCTCTGGGCACATTCATCACAGAGCCTGCCCACATTTAAGGGGAGGAAGCAAAGACTCCGCATCTCAGTGGGAGAAGGGTTAAAGAGTTTGCGGCCATCTACTTCAGTGGGGCTGGGGAGATCGGAGCCAAGTGTCTAAGCCCCTAGACAGCACTAACCAACCCCTTTTCTCTTGATCACTGCGTTCACGTCTGGGCCACATCCCACCTCTCTGGCCGCCCTTTCTCCTGGATCCTGTTCTTGGACGTCAAGCTTCAGTCTTGGGGCTTCTGGCCTTTTGTCTCAGCACATTGCCCCTTGGGGTTCTAACCGTGTCCTCTGTTCTATGATGAGAATGCCCACCCCCCCAAACCCTAGCTGATACCTCCCTGGGCCCCAGACCCACATTTTCAGCAGCCTGCTGGATTCATCAGCTCATACGTCCCCGTGTGCCCCAAACCTGATCACCCCAGAGGCAAATTCCTTCCCCATCCCCTTGCACTAAACCTTTAACATGAGTTCATTTCCTGACTCGGCCCCTAACTAGTTGGGTGGACTTGAGTTGGGTTCTGTTTCTCAAATGTCTACATAAGAGTAAATCGCCCAAGGTCACGTCCATCTCCAAAATGCTTTGACTCTTCCAGTCACCCAGGCCCGGATATTGGACCAGACTTTGGTTCATCCCTGTCACTCACCCTGATTGCTTTAGATTCTTCTCCTCTACCTTCCCACTCCCTCCCACCATACGTCATCGGGTAACGCCCTTGCTCTAACAACTGTACCTTCAGATTTGTCCCTCAGAATAAAATCCTTGATCTCCTGCTGAGGTATGGCACCTCCAGTTTCCCACCTGGTCCTCCTCAGCTCTCCAGGTCTCTCCCTCCATTGAACCCATGACCTCAGAGCTCCATCCCAATGGCACTCAAAGCCCTCAGGGGGCATCATGGGCACTCCTGCCCAATTGTTGGCTCATGCCACTGTTCCCAGACAACACTCTACAAGAAGCTGTGCTACCTACCTCCCCTCTCTGTGAAAATCCTACCAGCACTTCAGTCTATCACAGAGCCCACTTCCTCCAAGAAGCCCTCCAGCCCCACCAAGCTCTCCCTCTAAATGGCAGTCGTCCTTAGGATGCCTGATACTCGGCACTGAGGTACATCAGTCTCATTAGTTGGGAGTTTGTACTTGCCAATGTCTTGCTCAGCACGGTTGTGCTTTTCTCGGAGGTAGGAGTCCATGTTTTTGTACTTAGTTCATCCTCCTCATGTTGCCCAGCACAGCGGGTGCCCGGCAAGAACATCTGTTACGTTCATGGTCAGAATAGAGACATACTGTACTTCAGTGACGACATTCGGCAGGTATCATACTGGAGACGGCCAGACGGAGGGAAGGAATTCAATGCCAGGCAAAGACCTTATGCTAGAAGCTTTCAAGCCTTCGCTCACGGTAGCCTCTGAAGATTGCAGCGGCAATGTTCCATCTCCAGTTTACTGGTAAGAAAAGGAGGCCCGGTGAGATGGAGTCACTTACCCAGGGATGCAAACACGCAAGAGGCAGGGCAGCAAATGTACAGCCTTTCCACCTGCTGTGTGGCTCAGTGCAGCCCCGGGGGGTGGGGGGTGGGAGGGGACAGCTCCTAGGATCTGGGAATGAGGTAAGGGGCCACCAAAGTGGCTTGGGCCTCCCATGTGTGTGTGTGTGTGTGTGTGTGGTGTGTGTGCTGTGTGTGTGCTGTGTGTGGTGTGGTGTGTGTGTGGTGTATGTGTGTCTGTGTGTGTGGTGTGTGTCTGTGTGTGTGCGATGTGTGTGTGTTGTGTGTGTATGTGTGTCTGTGTGTGGTGTGTGTGGTGTCTGTGTGTGGTGTGTGTCTGTGTGTGCGATGTGTGTGTGGTGTGTGTGTGTCTGTGTGTGGTGTGTGTGTCTGTGTGTGGTGTGTATGTGCTGTATGTGTGTCTGTGTGTGTGTGGTGTGTGTGTGGTGGGTGTCTGTGTGTGTCTGTGTGGTATGTGTGTGTGGTGTGTGTGTCTGTGTGTGGTGTGTGTGGTGTGTGTGCATGCATGTGTGTGTGGTGTGTGTGTGTGTGGAGTGTGTGTGGTTGGTGTGTGTGTCTATGTATGTCTGTGTGTGGAGTGTGTCTGTGTGTGTCTATCTGTGTGTGGTGTGTGTGTCTGTGTGTGTGGGTGTGTGTGTGGTGTGTGTGTGTCTGTGTGTGTGCGTATGTGTGTGTGTTACACAGTACCACCTTCCGTGAACTGGATGCTTACTAGGTACGGAGAACTCTTCAGAAGTGTTTCTATGGCCAGTTTGACGAGCAATGAGCACCATCTCTCACTCTCTCCCCATTAAGTATTTTTTCTCTCATGGCCATGACAGCTCCAGGCTTGCTGGTTTTCCTCCTTCCACTCTGGTCTTCTCCTCAACTTTCTTCACTGGCTCCACCTTGCCTCCTGCTCTAAACATCAGAGGGGCCCGTGGTTCAGGGTTCACATCCCTTTTTTTCTCCGCACTCACCCACTTGGTGACCTTCTCCAGTCACATGATGTCTACATCTACATCCTGATGGCTTCCAGGATGGACCCACCTCTCCCTTGAATTCCGACTTAATGTGTCCAACTCTACTCAACATCTTCTTTTGGCATCTAATGGGCATCTCAAATTCAAAACATCCAAAACTGGGGTGCCCGGATGGCTCAGTGCATAGAGCGTACAACTCTTGATCTCAGGATCGTGAGTTTGAGCCCCACATTGGAAGTAGAGAATATTTTTTTTAATCTTTTTTTTAAAGATTTTATTTATTGGGGCGCCTGGGTGGCTCAGTCATTAAGTGTCTGCCTTCGGCCCAGGTCATGATCCCAGGGTCCCGGGATCGAGCCCCGCATCGGGCTCCCTGCTCGGTGGGAAGCCTGCTTCTCCCTCTCCCACGACCCCTGCTTGTGTTCCCTCTCTCGCTGTGTCTCTCTCTGTCAAATATTTATTTATTTATTTATTTATTTATTTATTTATTTATTTATTTGACAGAGAGAGAGAGAGCAAGCACAAGCAGGGGGAATGGCAGGCAGAGGGAGAAGGAGGCTGAGCAGGGAGCCCAATGCAGGACTTGATCCCGGGACTCAATCATGACCCCAGCCGAAGGCAGATGCTCAACCAACTGAGCCACCCAGGCATCCCCCCTGCAAAAAAAAAATCTTAAAAAAAAAAAACCTAAATACCCAAAACTGACCTGCTGCTATTACCCCTCAAATCCGTTCCTCCCATTGAGGGTAAGGGTGGAGGAACCAGTTTGCTCCAACTCTGTTGATGGCGGATCTCTCTCTCCAGTTGCTCAGAGTCCCTGAGATGGAGCCCCACATCGGGCTCCCTGCTCAGCGGGGAGCCTGCTTCTCCCTCTGTCCCTCACTCCTCTCTCACTCTCTCTCTCTCTCAAATAAATAAAAATCTTTAAAAAAGAAGAAAAGCTCTACTGACCAAGCCAGCCAGGTGCCCTTGGGCCACCAGTAATTTTAATGGCTCTCCCTAGTATCCAGGATCCCCCACCCTCCTACCTCCACTGCTTTCACTAGGGTCCAAGCCACCATCACCTCTCACCTCGATGATGCTGTCACCTCCTCATCAGTCTCTGTGCCTGCACCTTTGTCCTCTGCTGCCTTGTCTCAACACAGTAACCACAGTGGTTCTGTTCCTATATAAAGCAGATCTCATGACTCCCCTGCTCAGAACCCTCCGCATAGCCCCTTCTCATTCAGAGTAGAAGCCAAAATCCCTCCTACTACCCGTGAGGCCCTGCTGGACCTGGCTCTATCACTTCTCAAACATTAGCTCTTAATACCTACACCACCCACGCCAAGCCATTGTAATTCTTGAACATTCTGGCCTCACAGTGTTTGTGTTTGCTGTTCTTTCCAACTAGAAGGCTCTTCCACCAGAAATCCCTCTGCTCTCTCCCTTACTTCCTTTAGGTCTTTATTTTTTTTTTAAGATTTTATTTATTTATTTGATAGCGACACAGCGAGAGAGGGAACACAAGCAGGGGGAGTGGGAGAGGGAGAAGCAGGCTTCCCACCGAGCAGGGAGCCTGACGCGGGGCTCGATCCCAGGACCCTGGGAGCCGAAGGCAGACGTTTAAGGACTGAGCCACCCAGGCGCCCCATCCTTTAGGTCTTTATACAAAGGGCGCCTCACTACCTCGGTAAAATCCCACAGGGTCCTTGGCTACGCTCTAAAATGTTAAGCCTTCCCCAACCTGCACACTTCATATCCGCTCCCTTGCTTTATTTGTACTCCTTAGGCATTGGTACTACCTAACAAACTATTTTTATTTATCTTGTTTATTTTGCTCTTCCAACTAAATTATAAACTTCATGGGGCACCTGGGTGGTTCAGTCAGCTAAGCGTCTGATTCTTGATCTCAGTCTAGGTCTTGATCTCAGGGTCAGGAGTTCAAGCCCTGCATTGGGCTTTAAAAAAAAATTATAAGTTTCATGAGGCAGGAACTGTCAGTGTATTTTCCTCATCTTCATTCCTAGTACCTGGAACAGTACCGGACACAGGGTAGCTTCAAGTTCATATAACAAAAAAGCAATAGCTTAAACAAGACAAAGGCTTATTTTGTCACATATAGGACATTCAGAGGTGGGACCTAGGTTCCCATCTTTCTCTGTCACCATCCTGGCTGTGGCCAGGAAGAGGGAGCCTGCTTCTCCCTCTCCCACTCCCCCTGCTTGTGTTCCTTCTCTCGCTGTGTCGCTATCAAATAAATAAATAAAATCTTAAAATTTGCTTCATGGTCTCATTATGGCTGCTGGAACTCCAGAAGCCACATATACATTCCAGGCAGGAAGCAGAGAGATGGGGAGTAAAGAACTTTCGTGGGAGGGCGCCTGGGTGGCTCAGTCAGTTGAGCGTCTGCCTTCAGCTAAGGTCATGATCCCAGGATCCTGGGATCAGGCCCTGTGTCGGGCTCCTTGCTCAGCAGAGAGCCTGCTTCTCCTTCTCCCTCTGCTGCTCCCCCTGCTTGTGCTCTCCCTCTCTCTCTCTCTCTCTCTCTCTCTCTCTCTGTCAAATAAAAAAATAAAATCTTTATTAAAAAAAAAGAGCTTTCCTGGGAGCTCCACTTAACTTTTTTTTTAAAATATTTTATTTATTTATTTGACAGAGAGAGAGACGGGGGAGTGGGAGAGGGAGAAGCAGGCTTCCCGCGAAGCAGGGAGCCCGATGCGGGGCTCGATCCCAGGATCCTGGGATCATGACTCGAGCCAAAGGCAGACACTCAACCGACTGAGCCACCCAGGCGCCCCTCCACTTAACTTTTTATTATATCTCACCTCTCTCTTCAAGGATGACTGAAAAATTAGCTAGGCACATTGGTAACTCTGGCAATGTAAAGGTCTATTAGAGGGGAGAAATGAGAAAATGGATACTGTTTAGGCCATTTGGCAACTTTGCTTTGGTGCTGGTTTTTTATGTAGTTGTTTATATTTGAATATGATTATAAATCTCTCAAAAACATGCAGTGTTTGTTTCCAGCATAATGTGGCGGCCACATCTGATTTGATGGCTAGATCTTCTTCACTCAGACATTTATGCATTCAGCTCATTTCTTTTCTGTTTCCTGCCTTAGCAATTTAAGAACCTCTAAAGAGATTTCCCCCTATCCTATCCCTTTCCTTAGCTGATTAGAGAGCTTGCTAAAAGTCACTGTATGTTTTAGTTTTATCTTGTCCCTATGGACTAGAGAAACGTCTCCATTAAAAAATATCGTGCCTTTTGGCATTTAAAATGTTTTTCAAGAATAAAAATGAGCATTTTTTTGGCAGGCTTCAAATGAGCGCTATCATGTAATACAAACGTAGCCCATTGTAACACTGTAGAAAGATCTTGAGTCTAGCTGTAACATGATGATGTTTTGTTCTGTTTCGTTTTGTTTCCATAAGGGGCATTAACTAACCTCAAAGTACAATTAGCCACTGAAAGTCTATGCATGTGACATAGAGCAATGGTCACCAAGGAGGCCCAAGTGAGCTGAGCTGGACAATAAAAAAGCTAATTGGAGCTTTCCATTTAAAAGCTTTCATATGGGGCACCTGGGTTGCTCAGATGGTTAAGTGTGTGCCTTCGGCTCAGGTCATGATTCCAGGGTCCTGGGATCAAGCCCCAGGTCAGGCTCCTGGCTCAGCAGGGAGCCTGCTTCTCCCTCTCCCTCTGTCTCCCCCCCGCTCATGCTCTCTCTCTATCTCTGTGTCTCAAATGAATAAATAAAATCTTAAAAAAAATAAAAGCTTTCATATTATAGATTATAATAAATTATAATATATTTCATATTACAGTTCATTTTTATTTCTCCAATTCCAAGCAGGGTCTGAGTCTGTTGAAACTCAAGGCCTATAGAAGCCTTACTTGGGTACAATATTTGCCCTTGTGGCCTCAGTGGAAAAGAAAACTTCTGGATGTTTTCTGCCCTGCTCCAGCTAATGTCCCATTCCAGGGCCCAGAGTGTCTCAGTGTGATTTCTGGAACCTGTGTCCAAATTGCCGGGAGTCCTTAAATCAAATGCAAATTCCCAGGCTCCATACATAACTACACAGTCAGGATCTCTGGGACTGGAGTTCTGACGTTCTCAATGAGCTTCCCAGTCTTTGGCCAACTGACTGAGTCTTTTCTTCAGAAAGGAGACTCACAAATGAGGAGGCTGGGGCTCACATTCCAGTCCATTGTGCCACTGTTTGCTGCTCCTTGAGAGACCTCGGAAGACCAGTTGGGGAGTGGGCTGGTCTTTGAGGGAGCCACTGCTGCCAAGGCCCGTCACTGAAGAGTGTTCCAGGAGCAAACCCACGGAAGAAGCCACAGCCACTCGTCCACCATGTGTCAAGGAGACAGTGCAGATCTATCAATTTGTGCACACAGGTATGTATGTTAAACCCAGCCTATCTTGTTTTGGGGAAACATTTGTCCTCAGACTGACAAAGACCTCAGAATTGCTGAGAGGCAGCTCTGAAGTCCAGCCATGTAACCCAAGCAAGCAACTTAACCCTTCTGAGCCAAAATGTCCTCAGTTGTAAAATATGAACCCTGATACCTACTTAACAAGGTGATTATGAGGGTGGGAGAGGTGACGTATATGACAGTGTCTGAATTTAGTAGCCACTCTTCCTTAAATCTGCACTGAAAAGGAAAACCATTGCCAATAGTCGGCTTCTTTTGGCTTGGTCTCATCTTCAGCAAGCTGGTTGCCTTTTCCTGTGAGTTGACAGTTCTCTAGCTAACTGTGTCAGATTTGACGATGCTGTTCTCATCCTCTCCAAACTCATTTAGCTGTCAGCTCCAGCAAGCTGGCACGTGATCCTACAGCTTTTGTGCAGCCCTAGAAAGAGACGTTCCTAGAAGAAGCATCACAGCATGAGCTGTGGGGGCTCAACAGCCAGGGAAGGGGAAACTGCAGGGTCTCATTTTGTGACACGAGAGCAGTGAGATGAGATATTTGGCTGCCCATGTCTGAGGCAGCCCTGGGCATTCAGGCCTGCCTGCCCAGGGCACTAGGATCAGAAACAGACCCCAAAGGAGACATGGTGAGGGAGGGTGGGGAGGCAGGGAGCAGCACTCCCAGCTCTGTGGCTTGCAGTAACCATAGCAACCATCCAATCTTTTCTCCCTGCTCCATCTCACTCCCCAAAGGACACCTATCCTCAATGACAAACAACACCACTCCTTTAAAGATGATGCTGGGAAGGAAACACTTTTCTCTATCCTCCAAGATTCTTCTAGCTGGTCTAAGAATTAAATTGACACGAGACAGATTCACAGGAGAAAATCTCATTTAAACTTGTACATATGGGGAATCCACATACACCTGAGATTCCAAAGACAGTCCAGCAAAATGAGGTTTATATGTCACCCTGAACTAAAGAGGTAAGGGGGTAGGAGTGTGGGACTTCAAAGGGAAGGGAACTCACAGGAAGATGAAAAAGTAAATATTCAGTAAACAAATATTTGCTGGAGAAGCAATGGGCATCAGGAGGAATTTTAGCAAACAGACTTGCTAATCCCTCCCTGTCTACCACCCTTGTTCCTGTTAACATGCAGTGATTTAATGTATCCCTCTTCTAAGAACAGGTTCTTCACCGAAATTCTTTTGGGCAGTTAGGGGGAAGATCAAAGTTTTTTCCCCAGTCTTTGGGCCTTGATTACTTTGCAACTTGCTCTGAACCCCTACAATGGTTGGAAACCACATTGATTCTTCTCCAATGTGGAGTTCAGTCAGTGTCTCTAAATAGCCTCTAAGCATTTGAGAAGTTTTAAAAGCAGTTCCTTAAAAAATCTTGTTAAATAGGAGCTGTGAAGTGTTTTTGCCTTCATGGAATGAAACTGTGGGACTGGGAATCTTGTCACAACAATACCCTTGTGTAAGTTTTGAATTTGAACTTTGAGAATGTACCTCTTATTTTAAAACACAATAAAATGGGGGCACCTGGCTGGCTCGGTCAGAAGAGCATGTTGCTCTTGATCTCGAGGTCTTGAGTTTGAACCCCATGTTGGGTATGGAGATTACCCAAATGAGTGAAAAAAAAACTTTTTTAAGGACGCCTGGGTAGCTCAGTCAGTTGGGCATTTGCCTTCAGCTTGGGTCGTGATCCCGGGGTCCTGGGATCAAGTTGGGCTCCTTGCCGAGCGGGGAGCCTGCTTTCCCCCTGCCTGCTCTGCCTGCCGCTCCCCCTGCTTGTATTCTCTCTCTCTGACAAATAAATAAATAAAATCTTTTAAAAAAAACTTTTTAAAAAATAATAAATAGGGACGCCTGGGTGGCTCAGTCATTAAGCCTCTGCCTTTGGCTCAGGTCATGATCCCAGGGTCCTGGGATCGAGCCCCGCATCGGGCTCCCCGCTCGGCAGGAAGCCTGTTTCTCCTTCTCCCACTCCCTCAGCTTGTGTTCCTGTTCTCATTGTGTCTCTCTCTGTCAAATAAATAAATAAAATCTTTATATTAAAAAATAATAATAAATAAATGATAATTAATTAATACAATACAATACAATGAAAATTTCCTTTTTAAAAGTTGTTAAATCTTGAGGTACCTGGCTGGCTCTGTCAGAAGAACACGTGACTCTTGATCTCGGAGTCATGGGTTCGGACCCCACATTGGGTGTAGAGAGTATTTAAATAAATAAACTTTAAAAATATATTTAAATATATATTAAAACTCAAGATTCTGTGAAAGTATTACAGTCCTGCAAGCCTCTATTAAGTCCAGCGTTTCAGACTTTGAGCCTCCCTTCCCTCCTCCCCACCCCTAGGTGTTGGGACCGGTTTGGCCAGATTTCACACCCCTCTGGTCAGAGATCCCATGTTACTCCCTGAGAGGCTACTGGCTGGAAAAGACTAGAAGGTGTAGCAGCAGAAACGCTGCTCACACCCTGCTGGAAGCTTCTTCTACACACCTCCAGTAACTCGGAACTCCATTGCTCCACACACTCCTCAACTGATGATCCTCCCAAGCCAAGATGTCTCCAGGGGGCTGACCACCAGCCCTATGAGAGGGGTATTGGTCGCCCCCCTGGAAAGAGGAGTCCCGGCACCGGCTACCTACCGAAGTGACTTCAAAGCCCTTCATTGGTTCTTCCTGTGGCCCAAGGCGTTCAGCTCTGACCTCTCAAAGACCCAGGCCGGAGGGACTAAAATCTGTTCAGAACTTAACCTTGGTACTAGGGCTGCGAGGGGGTCAGGCTGCTCCTCGGAGCTCAGGGAAAGCAGCCTGCTATATGGGAAGGGCTACTCAGAAATTCATTTTGTGACTGCTCTGTAATTTGAGGGGAAGCTATATTTTAAGCCAAAATCCAAGTCCACGGGCCTGGGGGTGAATGAAAGAGCCACTCGCTCTGCCTCAGACTTAGACTCAGTGTGTACTTTGGACCCTGGGTGGGCTCCCTGGGGCTCACGAGACCGGTAGGGACCAGTTCCATTCTTGATCCCTTTCTTTTCACAAGACACAAATTACTTGGCCGCCAGCCACCCGCAGTGTTGCCTGAGCTCCTTTGCAGGCTGAATGGCAGCAGGATCATCCGACATCCCACCAGGCGAAGTCTCTTCCCACCATCACCCCCATCTTACTTACCCCTGATCCCTGCAACCACCAGGGAGGCCTAGCCTGCAGGCTAACTGTCATGGGCCCTTGATCTCGACTAACGACATCTCTTTTGATTGGGGAGTGGGGGAGGCACAGGGAGGGTCCTCCAAGACAGCAGGGGGCACTCCAAAATGCATCTATATTCGCAACAACATGGATGGACCTAGAAGGTATGATGCTAAGTGAAATAAGTCAGACAGAGAAAGACAAATACCAGAGGATTTCACTTCTAGGTGGAATCTTAAAAACAAAACAAATGAAAAAAAAAAAGAGAGAGAGAGAACCAGAAATACACTCATAAATAGAACAAACGGGTGGTTGCCAGAGGGGAGGGCGGTGGGAGAAGGAGCAGAAGAGCTGAATGGGATGAAGAGGTACAAACTTCCAGTTATAAAATGAATAAGTCACAGGGATGAAAAATACAGCATAGGGAATGTAGTCAATAATGACGCAGGGAACAAGGGCAGCAGGAAATGTCAATAAAATTAAATCTCCTTATAACCTGCAGCCCATTGACAAATACTTGAGACAGGCAGGGTATAACGTTCCTCCAGGAAACTCCCAACCGTCTTATGTTAGTGCCTTGCTAGAGGGAAAAACAACCTGAGCTTGACAATAGCCAGGCCTCCAGGATCCTGCAAGTCTTCTTTAGCAGATGAAAGTCATTTTGGAAAATTCCCTTGGTCTTTTACCTCCCCCAGCTCCATAGTATATAATCAGTTACTCCTCACAATCCCAGTGCAGCTCTGTCTGCCCAGGGTCCCGTCCCGGTGCTTTAATAAAACCACCTTTTTGCAACAAAGATGTCTCAAGAATTCTTTCTTGGCCATCGACTCCAAACCCTACCACTTCAAACCACATTGAATAATACTGTAATAACTTTGTGCAGTGACTACACTTACTATGGTGAGTGTTTCATAATGTAAATAATCATCAAATCACTGCGTTGTACACCTGAAACTCATACAATATTAATACTGCATGTCAACTATAATTCAAGTTTTTAAAAGGTATTTATAAAACTTTTTAGTGGCTGTTGATGTCTTCACTCAGTATTTTGGGGCTCCTAATGACATAGACCTGCAGAGCATTAGGGCAAGCCTTCTCTGGGGCCTCTGGCATAGGGATTACTATGACTCAGGATCTGCCTATTTCCCTTCTTCTGCTTAGATGTCTTTCTGTAAGTAAAGTCACTAAAAGCTCAGTTTAAAGTTGCTGAAGAGGGGGCCGCCTGGGTGGCTCAGTCAGTTAAGGGCTGCCTTCGGCTCAGGTTATGATCGCAGGGTCCTGGGATCGAGCTCCGCATCGAGCTCCGCATCAGGCTCCCTGCTCAGCGGGAAGCCTGCTTCTCCCTCTCCCAACCCCCTCCCCCCCAGGCTTGTGTTCCCTCTCTCATGTGTCTCTCTCTGTCAAATAAATAAATAAATAAATAATATTAAAAAATAAATAAATACTATTTAAAAATAAATAAATAAAGTTGCTGGAGGGGGGGGCACCTAGGTGGTTCAGTCGGTTAAGCATCTGCCTTCAGCTCTGCTCACGATGTTGGGGGGGAAGATGGGATGGAGCCCCACCTCCTCGGGCTCCCTGCTCATCGGGGAGTCTGTTTCTCCCACTGCCCCTCCTCTTGTTCATGCTCTCTCTCACTCTCTCTCCAATAAATGAATAAAATCTTTTAAAAATAAAATAAAATAGGGACGCCTGGGTGGCTCAGTCAGTTGGGCATCTGCCTTTGGCTCAAGTCATGATCCCAGGGTTCTGGGATGGAGTCCCACATCAGGCTCCTTGCTCAGCAGGGAGACCACTTCTCCCTCTGCCTGCCACTCCCCCTGTTTGTGCTCTCTCTCTCTGACAAATAAATAAATAAAATCTTTAAAAATCAATCAGTCTAAAAAAATAAAATAAAACAAAGTTGCCAAAGAAGAATGAATCAATCGTTTTACTCAGAGCCCCAATTTTTTTTTCAGGAAAGCCAAATATTCTTGAGCAATGGTCTTTGCCATTACAGGAAGACACCAAACAGGAAGCTGCAAGAAGTAACTCCTCTGTCAGATTGTACTAAGACATCCCCAACTCCCCCAGGTGATAGAGGAGAGATGTGGGGAGAAAGACATCTGATATAAGGGTGGTAGTATCATCAGCTTCAACAGCTCAACAGGCCACGGAAGAGGCACTTGTCCCTTTGGTCTAATGAGGCTTGGTTATTATTTTGCAGGATTATGGTCAATCGTGTAAAGACAGATTATCCAAAACTTGAAAATTATGCAAAATGATGAACTGAATGTCCTTTCCGAGGCTTCCAGAGCATTGTCTAACAAGTTCACTTAAAGATCATCCAGTGCTATAAAGAAATGAAATTTTTGGTTGACTTACTATTGATTGGGACCTAGACTCCTTTTCAAGAGTATATGTTCATTTGTAGAAAACTGATAAGTTGGGAATGATTTTTGTCAGGTACAGATGCAAATGAACTCTGGCCAGTAGAAAAGATAACCTCAAAAGTTATGGTTTCATGGCCCTGTGGGATATTAACCAGTCTTGTATCTAACTTTGCCAACTTATTCTACGTTGTTTGTCCCACTGAGTGTAGACATTTACTATTACATCATGATTCTTCAGGAAAACAAATAATTCTTGTGGGCTAAGTGTTTTTCTAAAACAAGCTAGCACCTTCAAGAGAGGGAGAACAAAATGCATCTGAAGAACCCAGCAATTCTGCTCCCCGCTGTTACCCACTGAGAGCTCTGGGGTTGGCTTCCAGAGCTGTTGCAAAAAAAAAAAAAAAAAAAGGAACAGAAGGGAAGACACCATTGGTATTCAGCTGTAGGAGACATAGTAAGAACTTCCTCATCCTGTGGGAAAACGCGATTTGGGTTTTTCGGTTTTTTTGGTTTTTTGGGTTTTTTAAGATCTTATTTATTTATCTGAGAGAGAGAGTGCACACAGAGGGAGAAGGAGAAGCAGACTCCCCGCTGAGCAGAGGCCCAACGTGGGGCTTGATCCCAGGACCCGGGAATCATCACCTGAGCCAAAGACAGACGCTTCACCCCCTGAGCCACCCAGGCGCCCTAAGGGAAAAAAACGATCTGTTTCAAGTGTGAGGGAAGCCCCCACGTCGGGCATCCTCTAAAGGTCTAAACAGAGTCTTGTCTCTTTATCCAGTAAGAGAGGCTGAATTAGTTAAGCTGGGGCTTGGGCTCACTGAAGAATTGCTCACCCTACAGCGCGTGTAAGCCCCCTGAGTGCAAGGACGTGGCCTTTGTTCACCTCTGTGTCCCTAGGAAAGTCAAAAAATGGGATGCGAAGGGGTGATGTATCTACACTGAAGATCCAGTCTGATGAGGACTGGCTACAAAAGGACATGAGGGAACATTAGAGGGTAACGGGGGTGGCAGTTTCTCTGGGAGCAAATATTTGTCAAAACTGATCAGCAGTTCACTTCAAATGTGTGCATTTTAGTGTAGGTCAGTTGCATCTCAGTAAAACTGATTTAAGAAGAAAAAACACTAATTAAGATTTCCAGTATTTTTAAGATAGTCTGTGACTCATTCCAAGCAATGCCTGGTTTACAGAGGCCAGACTTCACCCTCCTGCTATTTTCAGGGTTTCTGTTTGAAATGCAAACACTTACCTGTGGACACTAATACTTTGGGAGACCTAGCGACAGCAGAAGTCTTTCCTTACAAGAATCACTTTTTTTTTTAAGATTTTATCTATTTATTTGACAGAGAGAAAGAGAGAGAGCACAAGCAGGGGGAGCGGCAGGCAGAGGAAGAGGGAGGAACAGGCTCCCTGCCCAAGCACTGAGACTGATGCTGTGGGGCTCAACCCCAGGACCCTGGGATCATGTCCTGAGCCAAAGGGAGAGGCTTAACAGACTGAGCCACCTAGGTGCCCACAGAATCACTTTTAAGAACAACAACAACAAACACCTAAGATTCATCATTTGGTATTAGCTGGCCAATTGCCCTTCATTTCTGCCTGCAAAAACAAAACAAAACAAAAAAACAAAGAATTGTGAAAGTTTTCATTAGAAGGAATGTTAAAGATTATCTGGTGACCAGCCCATTCATTTTACAGTTGCAGAAACTGAGGCCCAGATGAAGGAAGGACAATAGGGAGATACGTTCTTCAGAGGCGATCCTTCCAGTCAGGGGTTACATCTTTCCAGAAATCTTCCTCACTTCCGCCTGAATGGCACCCTAGTGATATTTCGGCAGATAGTCTCTTTGAGAAGCACCAGCTACAGAGATGTTTCCAATAATGAAGACAAAAGTGCCCTATACCTTTTAGAAAAAGGTCTAGTGTCAAATCAGTCCAGTATACCCAGGATGAAGTTTTATCTTCAATTATGTTTTCCTTAAAAAACATGGATAGCAAACCCCTTTCGAGATAATGAAGTCTCTGTCTTTGGTGTTTAAAAAAAAAAAAAAAATCAATCTAATTTTCTCCAGGCCAGAGACATCGATTTTTAAGATAAAAATTTACACTTGCTACAGATGCTGCAAGCACGGACTTCTTGCACAAATAGATCAAGATGTTTCTATCTGTCTTCAGATCCTTGCCAAGAATTGAGCAATAATTGAACATGGCATCACATCTGCTTTGATGCGCATGAAGAATTTTAGCACCGGTGGCACTAAACTGTGTGGTATTTATTCTGCTGGGTGTCCAACTCAATTCAGTTATTTCACTTCACTCCTATGGAATACATCCGATGTGGAAGACACGGTGCTAAGGCTAAGTGTGGGTGGAGAAGCAGCTGCCCTGTGAAGAGCTAGAAGGAAAGGTTCAGACATGTGGCAGGTGGGGTGGGGGGCAGGGGAGATTACAAACCTTAGGTGATAGCACTCACCCATTCATGCAACAAGTGGGGCATGCTCTCTTGAGGGGCTTAAGACACTTCTAAACTAGAAGAGGAATGTTATGTGGGGCTGAGGCTGGAGGGGCAGTAAGAAAATGTGATGAGGACTCTTAGCCAATTTTCATTCAATTTTCCCAATTCGGAGCTTTTGTTTCTAGCATTGCTCCCAAGGCAACAGAATACATTGCAAGTTACTTACATTAGCAAACAAGCTACATTAATCTGTAAACCAATTAAAGCATATTGCAATGATTTCCTAGCAATATCCTTTGACTAATAACTTACATTTTGGATGCTTTAAAAAGAAATCATGCACTGGGGCGCCTGGGTGGCTCAGCTGTTAAGCATCTGCCTTCAGCTAGGGTCATGATCCCGGGGTCCTGGGATCGAGCCCCACATCGGGCTCCCTGCTCAACGGGGAGTCTGCTTCTCCCTCTCTCTCTGCCTGTTGCTCCCCGCTTGTGCTCTCTCTGTCAAATAAATAAATAAAATCTTAAAAAAAAAAAAAAGGAAAAGAAATCATGCACTGTATCCTCAACATTGTCCTCAACAATGCTGACGGCCAGAGCAGCTAGGTTATAGATTCTGCACCTGTGAGAGACAGGCTCACCTCAAGATTTGATCTTGATCCAAACCTTTGCAGAGAGAACTACTGTTTCTTTAGTAGCAACCTAATATTTTTCTCACCTGAAGGGGAGAGGAAACCCATAATCAAGCTACTGAGAAAAAATAAATAAATAAATAACCAAACAGGCTCAGTTGGAGAGGATGGCACTCTGGAGTATTCTTGATCCACCTCGGCACACCCAGGGTTTGGGGTGGAAAGAGTGGACACTTCTACGATGTTTTAGTCCCTTCTCAAGTTTCTGAATTGACATATTTCAAGTCCTCTTTCCCCGGTTCTTTAAGGACCCAAACAATCAGGAAGAAGGTTTTGAAGATAATGGCTACACTAGGGATGAGCTTCTGCAGAACAGACACCATCCTTGACCCTTCTCTGAACAGATGCCCCAAGATGCTGCATAAGCCATGACATGAGGAAGGGGTAAGGGAATCACGAGCTTTGTCTCCTTGGCTGGTCAAATTCTTCCAGCAAATTCCAATGAAAGAGCTCTTGCCACAAGAGGACCATTATATATAGGACTGCTGGTGCTCAGGGCACATCTTCCTCCCAGGCATCTCCAAGAGCTGCCCCCCAAATGCCAACAACAACATCCAAGATCCTGGGTTACCTCAGCCCCTAATCTTTCCAGATCTTTCTACTTCATAAGGTAAAGCTCTCATCCTGGGGCTGTGAGGCAAGAGCCCTGAGGCCGGACATGCAGACCTTTCCTTCCTCCTCATCTCTCAGGGCAGAACGAGGCAGGTCTTGAGGCCTATGTCCAAACTGTCCCGGCTCTCCATCCTGCCTTCCACTTCCAAACCACGATTTTAGACTATGAAATGGACCACAGTGAGGACAACTGGTGCAAAAGATGCCAGGGCCTCACAGGCCCAAAGGGTGAGAAAGACGCTGAGGCTTGGAGTAGGATACCCTGCGGGCGACGCCTAAGGGAGGGGAGGGAGCTTGAGACCAAGGCGGAGCGAGGGTGTGGCGGAGGCTAGGCTGTGAGCGTGGGGAAACGGAGGCGGCAGGGGCGTGGTGTAGGCAACGGACTTGCGGGGGGGGGGGGGGGGGGGGGGGGGGGGGGGGGGGGGGGGGGGGGGGGGGGGAGGGGCAGGAATGGGGAGGAGCCGGACGGCACGGAGGGGCCAGGCGGAGCACGGGGGGGGCGGAGCCGGGAGGGGCGGAGCCGGGAGGGGCGGAGCCGGGAGGGGCGGAGCCGGGGGGCGGAGCCGGGAGGGGCGGAGCCGGGAATGGTAGGGCGTGGCGGGGCGGATGGGGCGGAGCCGGGCTGGGCCGGAGCCAGGTTGGGGCGGGGCTGGACGGGGTGGGGCGGGGTCAGACAGGGGCGGGGCTGGACGGAGGGGAGACGGGGCGGGGCCATGCCGGGGAGGGGCGGGATCGTGGGGGGGCGGGGCCGGGCCGCCGTTGGCTGGATCTCAGCAGGCGGTTGGCGCCGTTGGTCTCGCGAAGTCGAGTCGGTCCTCGTCCCTCGGCACGCCCGGCCCCTCCGCACACAACCGAGAACGGCCCTCTGGTTAGGGTGGGACAGCACGGAGGAGGCCCTGAGCCCCGCTCGGCCCTGCCCGCAAAGGCGCCTTGCACGTGGGCCTCCGGGTAGAGGGCACTGATCGGAGGGCAGAAGCGCGTTGAAGGCAGGTTTTAGGCCTCGGCGGCGGCGTGCGAATAAAGAAACGCCAGGACCCCAGTCGAGGACGTGGGCGGATGGAGAACGAGCCCGTTTATCCATGAAACTGTGCCACGGGCTTGCTGAGTGAGTTTCTGGCGAACGTTTTCACCACTGAGGACAGAAGAGGTTTGCTCTAGCAGACACCTCACCTCACGGTTTGGGCCCGCTTTTTTGGGAGGCGGGGGTGAGCATGCATCTCCCAACCACAGTTCAAGTCCGCAGCTCGGAAGGGTGGCGGTGTGCGAGGACGGCGAGGCTTCGGGGCCCTCCTGCTGGGGGCACTGGTCGGCCTGCGCACCTGCCCCCGCTCCAGCCGGGCGCAGGTGGGAAGTGCGGAAACCCATCCAGGCACCTCTCCGTTGCTCGTCTTCGAGCTCATGGCCCCTTTCGTCTCGTCCCTCCTTGAAAGCATCTGTTTTCCTAACAACTGCTTCCTCTCACCCGTTCGACGTTGGGCTGTTAATTTTGGCCTCTTGAGTCTCTGGAAGGCCACCCTCGTTATTGATCTGTTGTTTCTCTTGAAAGGCCTGTACATTTCTAAATTGGTGGCTGCTCAGAGAACCCAAGGTGGAGTCTTGGATAAAGGCTGCTGTGGAGGCTGGGCCCTGGCACCTGCTCTGGAGTCTAGCTTCCTTCTGACACATAAAGGTAAGGGGAACCCTTGCCCATCTGGGGCTCCCGCTTCAGCTCACACTCAGAGGTGGACTTTGAACTCCATTCCCCGGGGGTGGATGTCCCTCTCTCTTCTCCCTGACCCCTCCCTCAGTGCTTTTCTGCCCAATCTTGCCAGCCCCGCACCATTTCTCCCCAGATCTGTTTTCCCTTGGCTGAGGAATACTTCAAGGGCAGAGGATTCCCAGTCAGGATGAACTTGGCCTCCCCTTTTCTCTGTCTCCTAGGTTCCATGTACAGCTCTGTTTCCCTCTGATGTTCTTAGCTCTTCTCTCTCCCTGAGATGATCAGACTTTGACCATCATGTTCTCTGTACCTTCCATTTTTCCCTCACCCTGCCAGTTCCTCCCAGCCACGAGCAAGTGCTTTTTGTATGCCGGCCCTTGGGCCCGCTTGTTCTCATCCTTGACTTGTTTAAAACTTACTTTGCAGGCCTCTGAAGGATACATGTAGCTCCACTTTTGTATGAATTGTTCAAGGCCGCAGAGCAACTAGTTAGAATTGGAACCAGAGTCAGGAGATTCATCTACACCTCAGCTGTATATATGAAGCCTTTTCTTTTCTTTTCTTTCTTTCTTTTTTTTTTCGGTCATTGTCTTGCCTTCAGTTTCTTCTCTTTTTCGCTCATAGGATGGATGCGGCACCTTGGAAACAGGCCCAGGAGCTGAAGTCCCAGGACAAGCCAGTACCTGGCCACCTGTGGACCACTTGTCTCTGCCCACAGCCAAAGACCACCAGGAACAAAGTTGGATTTACTGATTTGTTGCAATGAGGGAGACTGCATACGTGTCTAGATGAGGCGTCGAGGGGCATCTCAGTCTGAAGGTGTCACAAGGGAGTTAGAATAGAACTTGTGTTAAGGACTGTGGGGGCAGCTCCAAGAAAGCAGGATCTATTCTATGATTGGGTATCTTGATTTTTATATAGAAGCTGAGACAAAAACAGCGGAGCTAAAGCTGTGGTTGGTAAAGAGACAGCCATCACTTGCGTTAGCTGGGAGTGGGGGACGTTGGGTGGGTTTGGGGGTTTACACAGGGGCCTTGATTTTGTCTGCCCTCAGACATGACTGTGGAAGACCTTGCCTGATGTGATCCGTGAGATCGGCTCTATTCAGCAGCAGAACGTCGCAGTCTAGCTGTGAGCCCCAGGCTGGTCGGAGCCTGCTGCCAGGAACTACTTTCCTCTTTCTCACTGCAAAGGCAAAGCCTTGACCTTCAAGTTGCAGCCTTCTCTCTATCCTATCTTATATCTTCATGGTGGGATAAGGGTCATTTCCCTGGAAGAGGAAGAAAGGATAGATGAGAATAAGGAGGGGGATTTGGGATGGGGGGGATAGCAGCTTAGCTTAGAGTATTCATATCTCTGTCACCTGAACGGATCCAGGGTGCCCTTTCTCTCTCGAGAGAATGGGATTCCGAAGCCATGTTGGCAGGGGCGGCAAGCGGGGGGGGGGGGGGCGGGGGGGGCGGGGAGGAGGGGAATTAGGGTACCACTCATGTGCAGGTGCCTTCTGAATTATTGGAGAAAGTCCCAGTAAAGGGGTAGGAAAGGCAGTAAGCAGGGGCCCTTCTTAGTACAGATAATCCTGACTTAGAAATACAGTCCACTCTCAGGAAACCTGGGGGGTGTGACCATACATCCCAATTTTCTGGTACTAAGTATCACTATTCGATTACCTGGGATATAGTTTTGCTACAAACAATCTGGGTTTATACAAGTCCATTTTTGTAGTGAAGGGAATCCATTACTTGTCTGATCCTCTGAGGAGCAGACAGCAAAATAGGATTAGAAGTGCAAGAGGGTTATTTGGGGAAACACCTGTGAGGGATCAAGGGTTTGAGGGAGCAGGAACAGGCAGGGGGAGCCCTCTGCAATACAGGCCCAGCCCCCCTGCTTAAGCAGAGAGGGAGAGCACTAGGAGGAAGGGCCCCAGGCCCCAGGCCGCAGTGCAATTCTGAGAAAATCTTGGCCAGGCCACTGGGGACTCTGCAGGCTGAACTTCCCCATTAGAGGAGTCCCCAGGGCGGCACTGGGTGGGAAGGGTGTGGCACCGGGGCCCCTGCCGAGCCCCTGCCGCACCTCTGCCTTGCTCAGTCATTGCCCCAGAGGCAGCCAGGCCTCCTGTCCCGAAGGCGGGGGCCGCTGGCAGCCAAGGCTGTCAGTCCACTCTGCTTCTTGCGGCCCGCTCTCTTGTAGCCATCGGAGCCGCACCCCCTGGGTGGGGGGCACACGGGGCCTCCGTCGGCAGCACCACTGAGTCATTGAACCAGCTTAAATCCTCCTAGAAGCAGGGGCCAAGATGGGATTAGACATGCAAGAGCTTTATTGAGGGAGATGGCCGTGAGAATTAAAGGGGGAAGAGAGGAGGGGAGGAAAACCCTACACAAATGTACAACCTGTGTACTGCTGGTGAAGAAATAAACTCACAGAAGAGTGTTTCTTTAAAAAGCCTCCCTGAAGTCACGTGCACTGAATGTTGGCTTGGGAAATACGGTTTCTTTATAAGTCCCTGAATTTGGAGCATCAGACAAATAAGGTCTGCCTCAGCTATTTTTTGCCCGGCTCTTTTCTGTGAGGGCTTCGCTGGGACCCTCTTCTCTCACTGCTTCTTAACCTCTCAGTGGTGGGGAGGGGGTGATTTTGCAGACTTGGGCTGTGGCAGCTGCAACCGGCCCTGCAGGCATCTAGTGCGTGGATGTCAGGGATGCTGATGAGCGTCCAGCAGTGCACAGAACGGCACCCTCAGCAAAGGGTTATCCAGCCCCAGATGTCAGTAGTGCTGAGGCTGAGAAACTGCCCAACCGATCCTCTTCACCCTCTGGCAAGGAAGCCAGCAAAATGGACTTCGTGGGGAGACCCCCGGGGCCTGGGGCCCCCTGGATGGAGATGCTCCTCCCGGAATCAGCCTCAGAGCAACAGAGCTGCAAAAAGCCTGACATTCTGCTGAAGGCCAACCGGCGCTTCCTTTCTATTTAGATAGCGAGTTTTTGTTTAACAAGGGTCCCAGACCCCCAAGAGATTTCCAGAGATGTAGCTAAAGCACACGAAATGCCTTATATAAGTTACAGAAACTCATGACAGAAAGCAAAATGCTTGAACAGTTGATTCCAAGCAATATGCTTTATATGCAGTAACATCTGAGATGTACCCACGCCCGCCCTGACATTCTGTCTGTTGCATTTAGAATGTAATTTGAAACTTTCCCAGCCCATCTTGCTGAAAATCTACCGAGTTTGGGGGACTCTCCCTCGAAATTTTCCCTATAAACACTGGCTGAAAAACATTGAGTTCGCTTTTTCTCCTTCCTGTTGACCCTGTTTGTGTTTTGTGTCCCAGCCAGTATGACAAGCAGCACCGAGGGAATTCCAGGGTGCAGATGGCAGGAGCCCTGTGTTGGAAGAATGGAACCCCACATTCCCATGTGTGTTCACTTAGTCTTTACCAAGGGAATGTGTTAGCACTGAGCACCAGAGATGCAGGTGACTTTGCCCTGGACTGCAGGGCATGGACATAAAAATGTCAATGCATGTTAAGTGTACTTCCGCCCCTTTCCAGGCTCCGCCCACCGCTACTCTGTCATTTGCCCTGGGAGCCCAACCAGACTGCATTTCCTGCCTGGACCTACTGCCGCCTGCCTTTCAGCTGGGTGCACCCAGTGGGAAGGAAGCACCTGCCAAGCTGGGGGGAAGGGGAGGGGGAACGGTGGAGGCCCACAGAGGCAGGTGTTAAGATATTTCTCCCAGTCCCCCTCTGGGCGCTGGCCTGCATTTTCTGGCTGTGGCTGCATCCCTCTGTGCAGAGCTCTCCCCATGTGTTCCTGCTCTGAGGCTCCAGTGGCACTATTTGCACACCCACCCCTGCGACCCATCCTCCTGGCCTACAGCGTGCTCCCCGCCGTGGCTGGCTTCAGAATGCCCCGCTTTCCCTTGCTCACTTGCTGAGAACGCCCGCCTCTTTAATTTTTATTTTTTAAAAAGATTTTATTTGAGAGTGCGCAAGAGAGCACAAGCGGGGGGAGAGGCAGAGGGGGAGAGAAGCAGGCTTCCCGCTGAGCAGGGAGCCTGATGCAGGACTCCATCCCAGAACCCTGGGATCATGACCTAAGCCGAAGGCAGATGCTAAACTGACTGAGCCACCCAGGCACCCCCATATCTCTCTAAATATAGGGGTCCTCACCATGCTTTTGGAGGCTGTAAAAAGGACCACGCAAGTTGCAACTGTGCAAAATAACCTTAATGATCCGTGGGGAAAATTACGACTGACCTTTCAAAAGGTTTGTGAAAACATTACCGTTGCTAAGAGAAAAAGTAGTACAAATATTAAATTCACTAATTTGAAACAATACAGCCTTTGAGAAAGTATTTCTTTGGAAAGTCTTGCCAGGAGGAGTTTGAACAAGTGCCTTGCCTGTTCCTGACTCCCATCTACATTCCAATTTCTATCACGTTTCATTGCTTTGCTGCATTTTCATCTCTATTGGCCAGTTCCCTGTTTGTTATCCATCTTTGTAAAATGTCCCCTGAGTTCATCCGTGGGAGACGAGGCACCCCAACGGCATGCTTTGCTGGCTGTGCATGAACTGAGTAACCGATATGTAGTGGCCAGTCACCCACTGTCTTGGAAAGAGGTGACATGACTGGTCACCGATCACACTGTGTATCTGCCGTTCACGTAGTGATTTCTGGACTAAAGAGCTAGCAGTCCAACTAGACCTTCACAATTGAAGCTTTATGCACTTGCTCACAGTTACTATACCAGTGTAACTGAAATTTTAACCGGCTTGTTGGGGGCCTGGCGTAATTTAAAATGATTAAAATTAGTGATAATTGAAATTCACCTAGATCAGACCGTGCAAAAGGAGGACTGCCCGTCGTCCTTCGTTATAGTCCTTTGAACCCAGTTGGATTCTGCTTCCTGCTGAGACCATAACTGATACAGTGTGCAACTAACTCTCCAGGGGAGTGAAAAAGAAAGCTTCACAGAATGCAGCCAGGGTCAGCCAAGTTATGCCCTGTAGGCACAAGACTCCAGACTTCTTCTACCATCCGGACAGGGGCAGGCAGGAAGCACCTTGGGTGTCACGGCCTTCTAGATCTGGCCTCTTGAGGAAGAGGGCTGCCCTGGGAGATGACTGACCCAAAAGTAAGGCTGAGACAGCTGTGCTTAGGAATTAGGAATTGTTGAAAAAGGAGCTAGGGCCTGACCCAGCCGCCCAACTGAAAACAAGCTTCTCCTGTTGAAAGACCCACAGCAGCAAGTTTTTGGGAACCAGATGAATGAATCATCATTTCTTCTTCAAAATCACTTAATTCTGCCTCTAGCTTCTAGTTCCCTCCCACGGTCAAGCTCTGGGTCTGCAGTGGCTCCATGCTTCAACTACAAACTGCTAGTTACCTACTATTTGCCCTTTCTTCCTTAAAGAGGTTTGATTTTGAGGAGCAAAGGTACCTAAAGGGTTGTACTTCTCAGCCTTCTGTGTGGATAGGCATTTCACAAAGTTCTGGCCCATGAAATATAAGGAAAAGAGAAGGCTCCTTAAAGGAAGCTGACTGGAACTTTCTTGCCCATTCTCCCATATTCTTTTACTTGATGCCTGGAATGTGGATAATAATGGTTGGTGCTCCAGCAGCCATCATGGACCATGAGGTGACCTCAAGGATGGAAAGCACACACTAGAATGGTAGAATGGGAAAATAAAAGGAACCTTGAATCCCCTATGACCAAAGAGATGCCATACCAGCATTGGACTATCTACCTCCAGATTTCTGTGGTAAGGCCCTGTTATTTGGGATTTTTCCATTATATGCAACCAAATCTAATCCTAACTAGATAAACATGCCTACTTCCTACTGAAATTAACTTACACCAAGTCCTTCAAACTGAGCCTCTACTTCCTGTGAAAATCAATATAAAACAAGTAACCAAACTTATTTTGGTCAATACTGATTAGTGTGCATGGTATCACTGCTCAAGGCTTAGAATGGTGGGAAATGCAGACTGAGGCAGACCAACGAGGAAGATATTCTGGGGCTGATGTGTTTCTTCCAAAATCCTAACCTGGTAGCCAATGGTTCTCAACCACTATGGCTTGTTATCACCTGGAGAGCTTCAAATACCCCCAGTGCCCGGTCCCACTCCCCGGAGATTCGGATTTAATTAGTCTAGCGTGCAACCTGGGCATTGGATATTTTAAGTACCTCAGGTGATGCTAATGTCCAGCCAAAGTTGAGAACAACTGACCTAACCTCAACACCTACACCAATATTTCAAATTGTCCCTTTGTTTGGCATCCCCAAAGCTTTTGACACACCAGGCAACACACCATGGGAAAGAGAAGAAGGGGTTATGATTATGAAAGAGGTCAGTTCCAGGAGAATATTAGGAGATGTTCTTTCCAGGAGAAGTTGAAAATTTAAAATCCGGCTTCCTATCATTGCTTATATACGCCTTGGAAACTTCTCCCAAGTTTGTAGCTTGGAGCCAGGGCCAGGACCAGTGAGATGAGTGAAGCACTGTGTGAAGCACTCGCCTGGGGTACGAAATTTAAGGAAACACCAAAAAAATTGTAAAAAGTTAAAATTAAAAAAAAATCTCAGTAATCATGAGAAATAATATTTGAACGTGAGATTTTTAAAAAATCAAAATGAGTGCAAGAAAATCCATGAGGAACAAAGTGTCACAAGTTAAAATAAAAACAAGATCCCAGGACAGGTGTACCCCCAAGTTTGCTGTCCACTGGTCTCCGTTCCAAACGGAAGAGCGTCTGTCGCCAATTAGCGATGCCTAACGATTCTCTGGCCCATACTGCCCCCTGCTGCTGGAAGCGGGAAGTGCTCGCTGCCTGCTCACGAGGCACCGCCGTGGAGCCTCTCCACCGGGACTCTTGCTCTGGAGCAGAGAGGCATTGTGCCCTCTTGCGGGCAGCCACCCACTTCGGGAACTTTGATAAGGCCCTGGTCACCTGCATCTTGCTAAAGTATAGCTGCGTGGGGTTAAAAAAAAAAAAAAGCCCCAAACTGAGGGTGGCAAGGCCTAGATTTCAGTCTCAGCTTTGCCTCTGGGCCTGTCTTAAAACAAATTGCACCAGCCTGGGGCGCCTGGGTGGCTCAGCTGGTTAAGCGGCTGCCTTCAGCTCGGGTCATGATCTCAGAGTGCTGGGATCGAGCCCCGCATCAGGCTCCCTGCTCTGCCTCGGCCCGAGGCCTGCTTCTCCCTCTCCCACCCCCCCCCCCCCCCCGCTGGTGTTCCCTCTCACTGTCTCTCTCTGTCAAATAAATAAAATCTTTAAAAATAAATAAATAAAAGAGCCAACTTTAACAAAAAAAATTACATCAGCCTTCTGAGCCTGTTTCTGCACCTCACGTGGATTTTATTACCTCTTCCCATAATTATTGGATTACATGAGAGGCTTTCTGTGACAATGCCCAGTGGACTGCCTGACAAGTACACACATAGTTCACAGTAAGCTCCCTCCCCATGGCCATGGAGCAAATCAAACTGTCATCAATGTATTACTGAAGGCAAGACACACTTAAAAAGACTGGGGAGAAAAAGGTGCAGATGGTGGAGTGATGCCATGGCTGATGGGACAAAGAAGACTTCTCCTAGGAGGTGTCACTAGCCAGTTCATGCCACGAGCTGGCCAGGAGCCCCCTGGGGTCACCGAGCCACTTTTCCAATGTTTTATTTCAGGAAAGTTCCAGTACTGTGAGGCAAGCATCACAGTGGTGGTGGAAAGCCCAAGGCCCTGGGAATCAGGCCTGGGGTGAATCCTGGCTCTGCCACTTACTAGCTGTGTGACCCCGAGGGATGTCACTTAACTTCCCTGGGTGGATAAGATTTCGATCAAACAACGAACTGAAAGTTCCTGCACTCTGGTGGGCTCAACAAGTGGTAGGGGTCATTGCTAGCCCGGAGCTCTCCGTAAGGAGTGGGAAGGAGGGGACACACCAGTCAGGCAGTGTTTGGTCCTATTGGGCTCCTAGACCAGCCCCCAGGTGTGCTGGGGAAGGATGGGGATGCAAATTCTCCCGCAGGTGGCCTCTGCTCTTATCTTATCCCCCACCCTTCAGCCCCCAGCAGGACTCAGATGTCAGTGCATCCCTGAAATGGATCCACACAACAGGAGGGGCTGGGGGGTGGGGGTGTCACCCCTTCCCTGGCGTTGGCGAGATTCCCGGCACGCACAAGTGGAGTTTACAAAAGGAAGCCTGGACAAGGGAATCAGGGTTGTGACTTCCACAATTAATGTGTCATCGTCAATTTCCCAGCTTTGATAATAGCGCTGTGCTTAAGTAAGAAAATGCCCTTGCTCTCAGTGAGTGAATACACTGCAGTATTTCGGGGTGAAGGGGAATCACATCTGCAATTTACTGTCAAATGGTTCCGGAAGAAATAAAAGGATAAAGCAAATATGGGGAAATGTGAATGTTTGGAAGGTCCGGGTGAAAGGTATCCAGGAATTCTCGCAACTTTTCTGTAAGTAGGAAATTGTACAATAAAAAGTTTTGCAAAGAAAAAAGGCAGCAGCCAGTCGGGGGTTCTCTGTCTCCCCTTATTCTTTTCTGTCCTCCTGCTGAGAATCCGTTCGTGGTGTGAAGCGTGTGTGTCCAGCTCGCCTTCCCTCTCCTCCTCTCTCCCCCTCCGCCTCCTCCCTGCCCCTCTCCACCTCCTCCATCGCCCCTCCCGCTCCTCCGCCCCTCCTCCTCCCCCTTTTCCTCCCCGCCTGCTCTCTCTCCCTCCGTCTCCTCCCCTTTCCACCTTCTCCCCTCCTCCTCCTCTCTTCTCCACCTCCTCCATGTCCCCTCCCTCCTCCCTCCCCTCTTCCCCTCCCCCCTTCTCCCCCCTCCCTCCCCCTCTTCCCCCCTCCCCTGCCCTTCCCCCTCCTCCCCTCCTCCCCAGAGCTCTCCGCCCCGCGGGCCCAGCACAGGCGCAGCCACTCGTGGCCCAGCGGCACCAGCTTTATTTGCGCGGGCGCGGGTCGAGCGGGGGTCGGGGCTGGGCGCCCCCCGCAGGCTGCCCTCCGGCCGGGCGGCTACACGATGGCGAACTGGCAGATGTAGGGCAGCTTGTCGCGGCAGCGCTTGTCGAACCACTTGCCGTTGGCCGCGCCGGCCAGGGCGGCGCAGTTCTCGGCCTTGCCGCCGTCGGGCTGCGCCGTGATCTCCGTCTCCCAGTTCTTGTAGGCGATGTGGCCGCCGGTCATGTCCACCCAGACGCCCTCGGCCGCCATGTCGTTGAGGCCCAGCCAGATCTCGGCCTCGGCGCCCACGCTCTGGCGCAGGTACTCGTACAGGGCGTCGTTCTCGGAGCCCGTTTGCGGGGTGCCCAGCGTGCCCCCGCGCGAGATGCAGTCCTCGCTCGCCTCGTGGAAGGTCTTGGTCTGGGTGAAGGCCAGAAAGCACTTCCTGTGCACCTTGGTGCCCTTCAGGCAGACTGCGGGGTGGGGGGAGGGGGGAAGAGACGGCCATCACCCCAGGTCTCCAGGGCCCGGCCCACCCTCCTGCAGGCCCAGCCCACCCACCCCGTTGTCCCCGTGATCGCTGGCCCTGGACAGCCACACCCCCACCCCAGGCTAGTACTCTGATGGACACCAATGCAGAGCCCAGGTCCCCATGCCAAAGGTCGTGAGGCTAGCCCCTCAGCTGCAGACAGCCCCTAGCTCAAGGTCACCGCCCTTCCCCGGGTGCCACATCCAGTGCCTGGGGGATGTGCAAGTGTAGAGACAAGGTCAGCTCTGCCCAAGGCGGGGGAATTCTGAGGAGCCCCATCAGCATGGGAGGCTGTGAACCTCCAGGGAATGGGCAGACATGGCGGGGGAGGGGGGAAGATGGGACTGCCCTCTGTCTGGGCTTTGTGCCAGGAAGTCTCCACCTCATCACCTCACCTCAGGGGGCTAGTGGCATCTGGGTTATATGGACTTTGCCCAAGCACAAAGCTTAGACTTGAGAGAGCTCTACCTTAGAGCTCGCCTGGCAATCTCCGCCCTACACCTTCCATTCTACAGATGAGGAGACTGTCCCCCAGAATGGCACTGTGCTTCTCAACTTTCCCTCTGGGGCAGATACTATTGGTCAACCCAACCAACATCCATTCTCAACCCCCTTCTCCCTTGTCTGCCTCCACTGCAGGGGCTGGAAAAGCTTCATTCTTGCATCAAAGCTACAGGTGGTCATATGATAGAGCTCTGATCAATAAGGTGGGAATGGAAGACCTTCATTCTCCTGATAAATGGCAGGGCCACCTTTTCTCCTACATCTTGCCTTGAACGCAGTCGAGATGCCTGGAGCTGGGGCAGCCATCTTGGGACCATGAGGCAAAGCTTCTGAACAAAAACTTACAGCTACCCACTCTCAGACTCACTTTTTGTTTAAGCTACTGCTAGGTGTTCTATTTACTTGAAGCCAAAACATGATAGACTCTTCCCTTCTAGAGCCCCTTCACCCTACCTGCTATGTTAAGCAGGTTGTACAAAATCATGTGTTTGTCCGCCCTTGAACAAAAATTTCCTGAGTGTTGATATGTGGCAGGCACTATGCTGGGCAAGGTGGTGGAAGAGACAAGGCAATCAAACATGGCCCCTGTGGTCCTGGGGCTTATCATATAGCGGGGGAGACAGACATAAACCAACAAATGAAGAGATCATTACAAACTGCAATAAATATGATGAAGGAGAGAACATCATCTAGTGAGAGTTAAAACTGAGGAGTCTGATTGAGACAAGGGATTAGGGAGTCCTGAGTCAGCAATGCTGGAGGTGCACAGTAGGTGGATCTGGGGGAGCAATTCAGACTGCCAGAACAGCAGGTACAAAGGCCCTGTGGTGGGAAGGACAGAGTGTGGCCCCTTTAGATGGACAGAAGGCTGGCCAGTGTGCATGCTGAAAGGAGAGACCTGGGTGCGAGGAAGTGGGTGCAAACTGCCCAGTGAGAAGGATCTGGAGGTCACTGAGGAGGCACAAGGGGAGCAGAGGGCCCAAGGCCCGGAACATGCTGTCAGAGAAGCATCAGGTGAGAGGGTGGCTGTGAGCACTGAGAGGTTTGTAGATTGCCCAAGAAGGGGCCCAGGTGATAACTAGAGAGGCAGCATAGCAGAGCTAAGAACAAGACTGTGCTCCTGCCAGCTGTTAGCAAGACACTCCGCGTCTTGGTGGGAAATGGAGGTGGGGTTATAGTAATAAGCTCACTGCATGGGTTTTCTGCGAAGGCTGAGTTACTGTTCGTAGAGCCCTTGGAGCAGTGCCAGGCCCGCAGGAAGCTCACGTGTGTTATCTACTGCTGTTAGTCTGTATTCTCTGGGCTCCCCGGTGCAGGGTCACAAAGGAGTAGGCGAGTCTGAGATGCTATGAAAGGAACATGGTGGAGAGAGAGAGAGAGTAGATGGCCCAGGAGGAGATCTGACCTTGGCCCCAGGCTCTGCAGCCGAGTGACAGCGTCCATCCTTGCTTGTCTGATGAGTGCGGGGCCAGGAAGACCCAAACCCACGTTTCCTCTCACCCAGCACAGACCGGGCAGGCGGCTCCCATTCAGGTCCTCATCTGTACTAACCAGCCAGATGAGCATGGGCAAGAAACAGGACCTCTCTGTGCCTCGGTTTCCCCCATTTAAAACAGGCAGGATAAACCCTGCCTCGGCATAATTAGGATGATGACGAGTGGCAGCATCCGTAAATGTGCTGATGCAACAGGGAGTGAAGCTAACGGGGCTCCTTAGGGCTGTGGGGGCTGGCTGAGTGGAGGGTCCTCTGGGAGCTCCTTAGGAAGGCTCCTAACAGCTCCACACAGTGCTCCTGGGGCCACGCCTCTGGTGGGTGGTAATGCATTCTTGTGGGAGAATTTTCGTCCTTCGAGAGCATTCCCATATGCACACGTGTCAGGGGATCTGCCCGAGAGGCAGCGGGCGGAGGAGAGGGCTCCCTGGACCTGGTGTCTTGGCCTACAGGGCCGGCCTGACAGCCGGGGCCCCGGTACTGGCTGGAGACTACAGGCGTGCTGTTGGCCTGAGCCCTTCTCTGGCCACCCCGGCCCGGGCCCCGAGGGGCTGCCGACTGCCCTCACCTGTCTGCAGGGCCTGCTGCTCCTTCAGCAGCGCCACCTCCTGGGCCAGGTTGTCCAGCTGGCTTTTGAGCTCCTCAAACATCTTTGGGGTCACAGCATCTAGGATGGAGACAGTCACAAACACGTGAAGAAGGCGGTGAAGGATGGGGGCGGGGCAAGGAGAGGGTGGGATAAGCCCTCGCTCCATCAACCACAAGGGGGCAAGGGAAGGGACGCCCCTAGACCTTGCCGTCTGGGACGACGTTCTCTCTGTCCCCGCTGACGGTAGTCTAGGTAATTGCTTGTGATTCTCCATCTGCTGGGAAACCCATCCTCCACTTGCCCCGACTCAAGTGAGACCCACGCGTTTGTTGAGGGGTGTGGCTAGGGGTCCGATGGGGTTGGGGTTGGCAGGGGCCGGGGGTGCACCCCCAACCACCCTCCCAGCTCCAGAGGAGAGCAAAGCAGAGCCAGACGCCCTCGAGACCTGCCAAGTTCCCTCCCTAGGCCGGTGCAACAGGACATGGACCAGCAGGGCATGCGCTCCAGCCCGGGGCTGAGTGTGACAGCACAGGTGCACGGGTGCATGGGCCCTGAGGTCACAAGGATGTGAGTAACCTGGGGTAACTTGCTCAGCCTCCCTGAAGTCGGTTTCCTCATCGGTGAAATGGGATGATAACGGCCCCACCTCAGAGGGCGCTGAAGAAGAGTGAGGCTAAGAGAGAGAAAGCATGTGAACGGTGCTTGGCTCACAATCGACCCTGGGACCCACGTAATGCATCTCTTCCATAGCCCCGCTTCACAAACAGGGAACCAGAGCCAGGATGAAGCAACTCGCCCAAGATCGCGGAGCCAGCAGGGGGCAGGGCTGGCCCGGACCTGGCACACACGGCTCCAGGTTTGGTCCTCCCCAGCCTTGGGACAGCACAAGAGCAGAGCCCTAACGTGAGCCGTCCTGAGCCCAGAGGCCTGTTGGGAGCTGGTTCTGCGGGAGCCGGCAGGGGCAGGTGGGAAGGGTCTGTGTGTGTGTGTGCAGGTGGAGGGCTCTGTGGGTGGACCCCAGTCTTACTGAAACCCCAGGGGCTTCAGGGGGAAGTGCTTCCATGGTCCATTTAGCTGTGCCTGCATGAAGTCCAAGGTCACGAGCGATGAGGTCAGAACCTTTGTCCACGCATAAGATGCTTTTGCAGGGGACTCTCAGGAAACAAATGCGAGCAAGAAATATACTTGTATATGCAGAATTAGTGATGTAATTTATCAAATATGAGGAAAATAACACCCGGATGAGCAAGGAAAAAAAAAAGGGGGCGGGGGGAGGGTTTAGGGCTGGCAAACTAGCCTGGTGGGGTTATGTGTGCCTTGTGCTGGGCCTCTGCCTCGGCAAGTTCAGGGCAGCTCTGTACCAGTCACATGATGTACCAGCACAGGGTGCCAGGTGAGGTTTTGCAAGTTGCATACTGCACAAAGGCACTCAGCTGAGGGGACTAGTGGGGGTTCATGTCTAGTGTCTAAGCCTTGCCCTGACTATGCTGGGTCAGATCAGAGAAAGGGGTGCCTTTCTACAATTTGGCAGCTCAGAGGGGTACCTTTGTAATTTGCATCAAGGTGCCCATGTGTGCAAGGGGCCTCGTCAAGGAGGAAGGCACCAACAACAGTGCTCCACCCCAGGAAGCTATAGGAGTAGGGAATGTCTACAGCTCTGGGCAAGGAGTCAGGAGGCCCTGTGCTACCCCTCTCTGTGTCTGAGCCTCAGATTCCTGATGCATGTGATTGAAATGGACGCCCTCTAGGTCCCCCAGTCCCTGTTCTGAGGGCCTGTGACCCCCTGTTGCGGCCATCCTGCCCACCTGAGCTTCCCTGCCAGGTGTGGCCAACATGGCCACTAGAGCTCCAGCCACCTGAGCCTTCCCCACATACCTCACCTCTGGCTGACCCCTATACAGCCAGCTAGGGATACACATGCCACCAGGAGCAGATGAGTTCCCATAAGCACCCAGAGCTCTCCGGTGACCCTGGAGGCCAGGGTGGGGGCTTGGCACACAAGCTGTCCTCTATTCCCTTTGCCAGCCCCACCTATCTGTCCACCCCCCCCACCCCCATGCCAGCCACTATGTAGCCCCTCCTCTGGACTCCCTCCCCCACTTTTGTGCACGGGGCCTACAACTAGATTATTCCTGGGATTCTCAATCCTGGTGGCTCCTTGGAATCACTGGAGATTTGTGGAAAAAGCAGATGCTTTGGGGCGCCTGGGTGGCTCAGTTGGTTAAGCGTGCCTTCGGCTCAGGTCATGATTCTGGAGTCCCGGGATCGAGTCCCGCATCGGGCTCCCTGCTCAGTAGGGAGCCTGCTTCTCCCTCTGACTCCCCCCCCATGTGCTCTCTCTCTCTCTCTCATTCTCTCTCTCAAATAAATAAATAAAATCTTAAAAAAAAAAACAAAAAGGCAGATGCTTCCCCATCCCCTGACCCCTGGATCCGGCATTTCCCGTGGTGGGGCCCTGGCTCCTGGATTGTAATGGATTCCTGAGGTGGTGCTGGTGCCCAAGGGAGAACCACCGAGGTTCCTGGGCCGATTCGCACCTTACGAGCAGGGTGGTGACCCTTTGCTAGGATGCTCAGCACATATATTGGCCCCTCGGTGGAGAAACGCTCTGGAAGCATTTGCTGTGGATATGGACAGCAGGTGGAAGAAACACCAGGTGAGTCAGAGCACACTGAAGCAGGTTCCCACGAGAGGCCAGGGCTGGACAGAACCTTCCACAGGTGTCGTCAGCTGTTCCACAGGCCTCCAGGGTCCGGGGCCTCCAGGGGCCACCTCCATGGACACCCCCTGGGCCAGGTTCAAGTGTGACAGCCGGAGAGGTCCAAGTCACCATCTGGTCTGACCTTCTCCTTTTTCACATGATTACATGATTTGCATGATTAAATAAATACTAAATCTCTGGTAGTTGAGACATTAGCAACTGTTTTCCATATTTAAAAATTCTATAATTTGCCTTTGGAACTGTGCCTCTTCTACCAAGAACACCACTAGGTGGCAATTTTAGCTAATGCTCGCGGACACAATCGCGCGTGATATTGACTCTTGTCTTTCTCAGGAAAATTTTGCAGTAGTATCTGCATGTACCTTTTTAGAAACCCAAACGGTTCAAAACATTACAGTCTCCTTTCCAACTGAGATTGCCTTCAGCCCCCCAGTTTTTCTTCCCAGAGGTAATCACTGTCTCTAATCCTTGTGGATCCTTCCAGAAAAATCTGATGCATGTAAAAGGAAATGTGCATTTGTATATAAACCCGCTTTTCAAAATAAATGTCGGCAGGGTATCCGTTCTGTTTTGAACTTTCTGTTAACTTTATAAACTAAAACTTGGAGGTCATTATCTGTCACCCACACGTCTGCTCCGTTCTCTGTCACAGCCCTGGAGGTCTCCACTGTCCTGAGGCGCCGTCCACAGTCCACTAGTCTGTTTACAGAGGAGGCTCAGAGAGTGGCCTGAGGACGGCCCACGCCCCCTCGCCTTGCCTCTTCCAGGCTCTTGGCTCTGGCCTCCCCTTTCTCTGCCTAAATCCACATTCTCATCCCCTGGAACTCTCTCTCAGAGCCTCGGAGCCCGGTGGGGGTGACAGCCCAGTTCATTGCCATGGCATTTCGCTAATGTTGTCTCAACACAGCCTGGGGTGACCTCACCACAGGCAGGGCTCCAAGGGCAGGCCCTGCTGCAGCCAAGGCAACCCAAGGACACCCCAAACCCAGAGGCAACAGAGTGAGCGCACACCCTCTGGCTTCTGACATCCAAGTTTGGGTTCCCAATTTTTGTTTTCTCAAGGCCGCTTACGCTATGTAACTGGGTCCTTTTTAACCCCCTATGCATTAAGTATATTCAAGGTGCCAGGCCTTGGGCTATGTAGCAATAAATCCTAAACAGACGCCTTTTGGCAAATGCCACTATCCCCATTTTATAGTGGAGTAACCCCAGGTTTGGAGATTACGAAGCAGAGCCCATTGGCATTGCCAAACCCAAGGTTTGATTTCTTTAACATATTTGGGGGGTGGAAATGGGGGGAGTGGGTGTCGGTTTAGATGAGATCTGGAAGGTTCTTTCCCATTCTGAGAGTCGGTGATCCTTACAATTCTGACAACCGCCCCTGATACTGGAGAACTCTCCCAGACTCCAGGGGTATTTCATGAAAAGTTCCCTGGACTTATCAAGAAGGAAAATGAAGGAAGGAGCATCAGAAGCCATAAAGGACAGGGTGCCCAGCTCCCTGGAAGATGGGGAGGAGCCCTGCCCCACTCCTTACCTTTCTTGACATTTGCAGCTTTCTTGACCTTGGGGGTCGGCTGCTCAGTGGTGACCTGGGTCAGGAGCGAGAAGAGGCAGAGGAGCAGGTAGGCCCCCCAAAGCTCCATGCTGCTGCCTGGTGTGGCCTGGGTCAGAGAGCCGTGGCAGCCACCGCCGGGCCTGCACGTCTTAAGGCAGCGGCCACCGGGACCTCTGTCCAGGAAACCCTCCCCGACGGAGCTGCCGGGCTTGCCAAAAAAAAAAAAAAAAAAAAGCCTGCAAAGGAGGAAGGCCTGGGAGAGCCTGGCTGCCCAGGGAACACCCACCCAGCGTTCTGGCCCTGCCTTCTAAAGCAGAATCACTGTTTTCTAGAATTCTGAAAAATACACGGTAGTTGTCCGAGCGCACATCCGTTGGGCAGGTACGTTGGGCAGGTGCAGAGGCATGCCCTTCCCCGGCCTTAGCTCATGGAGGCCTCACACCAGCAACGTGAGGGAAGCGCTGTCATGTCCCCATTTTACGTTTCAGGAAACTGAGGCTCAGGAACTGGCCCCAGCTACCCAGGGGCAGCACTGGTATTTGAACCCAAGTGGGGCGACTCCAAAACAGGTACACTCTGAGGCCTCTCTACAGCCTGACCTAGGGCTCGCTGCCTGATTGCCTGAATGTGTGTTACGATGATTCTGTGGTTCCATCTCTATACACTTGGTGCATCTTTGGGTAAAAATACCAAGCAATCCTCTCCTTGCTTCACGTTGCTGTTTCTCCACCATCCTATCCTGAAGCAGAGGTGACCACAGTGGGAGAGGGGGGAGCCACGGTAACCCAGAGAGGAATCAAAGGTGGAGCGGGGAGCAAAGACTGTCCTGGCCCAGCAGGGTGGAGGGGGGCACCTCGGGGGCCGCAGAGGCCCCACATGGAGCGTTGGGGTCCAAGCAAGGAGAGGAGATCCTGCATGGGAGGTTGGGGGCGGGTAGCCGGGATAAGAGGTAGGTAACATACAGGGCACCACCCTTCAAATAAGCAAATCTGTTACAGACCACGGGAGCCAGATTTCTCATCATCAGAGAAGGGAGAGACAGTTACAGAGAGAGAGAAAGCTAGAACGAATCCTATGGTGGAAGATAACAATTAGAGCCATCACTGTGGGACTGTGGACTTCAACACATAAAGATGAACCTATGCATTTAGATGGAAATGTGCACGTCCGTTCCCTAGCTGTCACTTCGAGGGCCATGGAGCAGCAACCCCTCCAAAGGCCCCCAGCACCCCTAGCCTCCAAGGACTGGCTTCTCAACCCAGCTTCCCGTGAAACGGAACCAGAGCACCTGGGCGAGAGGCCTGATTCCAGGGCCGGGGCAGGGAAAGTCGAAAACGAACAGGTTGGTTTTCCAGAAAGCAGGCAAGTGCTCAAGGGATGATGGGGACGAGCCAGGAGCACACGGGGCCAGCTTCGGGGAGCTCCCAGGGGCCAACAGTGAGCAGCAATGCAGGAGGGAACCTGGAGCACGCACAGATGTAAGTGGACACGCTGATAATCTGACAAGGAACGAGGTATTTTCAGACACAATTTGTCAGATTACTTGTCCACAAAACACTTTTCCCTTACAAAGAGAAAAAAGAGCAACCTTGCAGGGAATTAGACTGGCAGACACTACTTCATCAAGTGACCCAAGTAAGCACCCCAGATGGCGGGCAGGTGGAAAGCCTGCAGCCCCTGAGCTCCCGATGGGAACGCATCACCATGTCCATCCGTCCGTCCGTGAGATTCCTGCCAAAGAAAGGTCGCACATACCCGACCGAGCAGCTGGTGCCTTGCTCACAAATGCTTTGGGGGACCAATACTCTTGATATGGGAACTGCCATTTTCCGTGAGCCTAAGATTGTTCACAAAGAAAATACAGTACTCTGTAACTTGGGCTTTTCTTCCAGGGAGCCCGCCGTGGAGCCCACTGTGGGATTAAGGGGGGAATCTGTCCGCACCCAGGCTGGGCTGGCCTGGGGCACTGTGGTCGCCAAGGGCGGGAGCTGGGTCAGGAACAAGCACCGCCCCACCCCCCAGCCCTTTAGTGCTCCTGGGCTCCACCTCTCCCATTCTCGGAGTGGGGTAGGGTCTTACAGGGGCTGCTGGGCCCCCCCCCCCCGGGAGACAGCCTGGGGCTGAAGAGCTTCCTGGAGCTCTGGGTGGGGAGTACACGGCAAGAAAAAACGTGATCTTTTTTCTTTTTACTAACTCCTTTGCTTTCCCTGTTTTCTCACCTTGGCCCTTGGGCGGTAGGGAAATGGAAGGAGTTTGTTTCAACTCTGGGGCGGCCAGAGGTACCATGTTCTCCATGGGCTGACTGCAGAGGCCCTGGCCTACTCGTACCGGGGAGGAGGTCCCAGGAGGGCTCTGCTGTGGCCATTCTGCTCTGGGTCTTGTCACGCGGGAGTCACACAGGAGCCATGCGGCGTCAAGGACACGCCTGAACCTGTTAGCATCCCCATTAGTCTCTCATTCACTGCGCAGGGTGCCTGGGCCCCGGGGAGGGGGGTTAACATGAGGGGCCCACTGTGCCATCGGGGCACCTAATGCAGTGGGGCAGGGGCAGGAAGGAAGGCGGCCCCCTGCTGAAGAAGGGCCACAGAAGGGTGGCCGTGAAGAGGAGGGGAGGGGAGGGGAGGGGAGGAAGGAATGTGGCCAGCGCTCCTGGCGGAGGGAAACACTGCACATTCTGGATCCTGAACACGAACGGGGGGTGGAGGCGGGAAAGAAAGAAAGCTGGAGAGGTAGACGGGCACATCTCAGAGGGCTGCTCGAGCCACCTTAAAACATTCTGGACACAGACCGGAGGGAAAGGAGGCCAGAAAGGAACCAAGCTGGGAGGGGCTGTGATCAGACCCCCTGTGGAGAGAGTGTTTTGGCAGCTGAGTGGGGCTGGACTGGTACCAGGGAACATGAAGCGTCTGTCCCTCATGAGCCCCAAGGAAGGCGGGATCACACCTTCACTGGGGGAGTGTGACTCTTTCCTACTTAAACTGGCAAGTGAGCTCTCTGTTCTCCAGGAAGGAGGCTTTCGTAGAGAGCTTTCTAGAAAGTAGTGAGCAGCGTTTGGGTTTTTCACCCTGCAGCTTCTCACAGGTGTGTGTACGTGTGTATGTGTGTGTACAAGAGCGCGCGCGTGTGTGCTTTACACAGAAGCTCCTCTACAGGCAACTAGGAGTCACCCATGCTGTTAAATAGACTTACGTAGGGGCGCCTGGGTGGCCTCGGTTGGTTAAGCGTCGCCTTCGGCTCAGATCCTGATCCCAGGGTCCTGGGATCGAGTCCCACATTGGGCTCTCTGCTCAGCAGGGAGCCTGCTTCTCCCTCTGCCTGCCCACTCCCCCTGCTTGTGCTCTCTCATGCTCTCTCTCTCTGACAAATAAATAAATTCTTTTAAAAAATGACATGTAAAATCACGGTGGGGGATTGTCTTTTGGCTTGGGGCCTCCTCAGATTTAGACTTGGCACGTCTCCCAAGGAAGCGGTCTACGCAGCCCCGGGAGATACACCAACAGCCCTGAGAGAAGACAAGTTCATCCACACACATTTTTAAACTTGCACCCATCACCAGCACCCTCAGGATAATGTTTAAAAGGGAGTCCTCTCTTGTGAGTAGCATTTGCCCTGCATCGTATTTCTGTGTGTTAAAAGTGCAATTTCATTAAAGGTAAACATTTAAAATATGTCACTATTTTGGGGGCACCCGGGTGGCTCAGTCGGTTGGGCATCCGACTCTTGGTTTGGGCTCAGGTCATGATCTCAGGGTTGCGAGATGAAGCCCCTATTGAGTTCGGCTCTGTGCTCATCGGGAATCTGCTTGAGATTCTCTCTCTCTCTCTCTCTCGCTCCCTCTGCCCCTCTCCTCTGCTCATGTTCTCCCTCTTTCTCTCTCCCTCTCTAAAATAAATAAATAAATAAATCTTTAAGTCTCTGAAGTATATCATTATTTTTGTGACTCTATTTTGGCATTTCCTCATTTTTTTTAAAGATTTTATTTATTTGACAGAGAGAGACACAGCAAGAGAGGGAACACAAGCAGGGGGAGTGGGAGAGGGAGAAGCAGGCTTCCCGCCGAGCAGGGAGCCTCATGCGGGGCTCGATCCCAGGACCCCAGCATCATGACCTGAGCAGAAGGCAGACGTTTAACGACTGAGCCACCCAGGCGCCCCCATTTCCTCATTTTTTAGCGGCTTTGGTAGGCCTCGAAGAATGCGTGTGGCCCACTGACTCTCGGCCTCTCAGTTAAAAAGCAGGTTGAAGGGCGCCTGGGTGGCTCAGTTGGTTAAGCGACTGCCTTCGGCTCAGGTCATGATCCTGGAGTCCCGGGATCGAGTCCCGCATCGGGCTTCCTGCTCAGCAGGGAGTCTGCTTCTCCCATCTGACCCTCTTCCCTCTCGTGCTTTCTATCTCTCATTCTCTCTCTCTCTCAAATAAATAAATAAAATCTTTAAAATAAATAAATAAATAAATAAATAAATAAAAATAAAAAGCAGGTTGAAGCTGCAGTCGGGTATAACCACCTCTCAACGTGGGATGCTCCTTTTCTTTGACCCTCTCCGCCGTACCCCCCGTGCTTGCTTAAACCCCTCCAGGGACGAGCAGCTCATCACTCCGCAAACAGCTGCTCCATCGTTAGAGTCTCGGCCTGTTGCCAAGTTCCCCGGCAGCGGGGCAGGGGGCCATCCGGGAAGAGGCCGGCAGACATCTGAAATTGGCCATTGTGATCCGTTTCTGTGTTCCTTTCTCCTTTTTCTCCCACATTCCTCTACAATATGGTTCCTGGACCATTTTTAACCTTCTGGAAAATCACCTTTAGATAGAAGTCTGCTTGTGACTGACGGTCCTCATTATGGTGCAGCTCCCGGAACGAAACGTGTTCTCGAGGGGCCTACCTGTGGTCAGATGCTCACCATTCAAAAAGACTCAGATCCATGGGTTCTTTGTAGCCACCGCGCCAATGCTGAGCTCACAGCCATTAAGCAACCAGCTCCCCTTTATCCACCACCCACTGTCCCTGGCCAGGAGGGGACTGCCTTTGTGGTCACCTGCAATGCACTTGCTCACAGTCCTGGTGGCGTCTATGGATTTTCTCCTCCCAGAACGAAAGCTTCCCTCTGCTGGCCCTGTCCATGAGGCCTCAGCCAGCTGGGAGAGCAGCAAGTCAGGGGTGGTTTCAGCCAGGAGTGGGGTGCTAACACTCACTAGTGACCGCCCCCCAGCCCCGGGACATGTCCGAGCACGAACACATCGCCCTCAAGGGCCAGTCTTTTTTTTGTGTCGGTTTCCCTGCATAAGGAATGATCTTGATGACAAAGCCCAGAGGCAGAAAAATCAGAAGAGAGCTCTAACAGGCACATTTCAGTTCCTAAGCAAGTTTTGTTTTTTTTCTCTCCCCAAAGCTGCTGGAAGTCTGAGTTATATAAAACAATCTCTGGCCACCCCACCCATGTCAGCCCAAACAACATGCAAACTTCTGGCCCAACATGGAGCCATGCCCCTCCCCGTCCCCTCGCCCGGCACAGCTGTTTCCTTTTAGTTCTGCAGGACCTGTGTCAACAGGAATTTGGCCCGCCTATGGAGGCCAAGAACTTTCCACACTCTCCTCAAAGGTAAGAGCGTCCAGGGTACACATCTCCAAAAATATGGCAAAGGCAGTCTCAGCCCTTGGTCAAAACCTTGGCCTCGGAGACCCTCATTAGGAAAGTCCTTTGTTTCTTTGCAAAGCTTGTTGGCCTGGTGCTGTCATCATTCAACAAGCATTGCTTCTGTCCCTTGTGTGCCAGGCCCTGGGGCACACGATGCTGGGAGAGGCAAGAAACCACTGAGCCAAGTTCTCGGCTCTCATGGGGCCCCCATTCCTTGGTTGTTTTGTACCTGAAGGTCAGCAGTGTTCCAATGCAGAGAGAACTGGAGACCTGGATTTTCAATCCAGCTTAGACACCTGGCACTTGCATCCTTTGGGGCAAGTTATTCAAGACCCAGGTTCCCCATCCATGAAGTGGGGGCGATAATCTCGACCCCGCCTACACAAGGGGATCCTTGCAAGGACCAACGGAGACCCTATGTGTAAGGCAGCTGGGCAAGCTGCAAAAGCGTGGAGGAGGGGGAGGACTTCAGGAGGACTCATGGCCTCTGTCCACCCCTTTATTCCCTGCACTCCAGGGGTGAGACATTACCTGATCTATACATTTGTGAAGGATAAACTAGGCATGCTCAGCGGATGTCTTCAGCTATAACAGCTCACACAAGAAGAAACAGAAAACCCCATTAGCTCTATGGGGTACTACAGATTTCAGTTTACCTTACTAGAAACTCCCTGCCTCCCCAGACAGCCCCAAAATTCAACAACTGTAAACCCAGCTGTGCCATTAGGGATCCTGAACTTTCCAAACCATCACCCTAGCCCTACATAATCTTGCCAGACGTTTTGCTGGTTTCTCTTTTGCCCCCATAGGATCCTTCTAGATGCACCAAATCTGATCCTTGGCCCATGGCCAGAATTGGCAAATGGCCCCAGGGAAGAAAATGGCTGGTGACAGCCTACTGGCTTCTGAAGATCTCTCCCTTCTGTGGGATTTTTCAAAGAACCAGCTTTTGGTTTCATTGATTTTCTCTATTGATTTGTTTTCAATTCCATTGCTTTCTGCTCTCATTCTTGTTATTCCTCTTCTGCTTATCTTGGGTTTAATTTGCTTTTCTTTTTCTAGTTTCCGAAGGTGGAAGCTTTGCAGACTGATTTTAGATCTTTCTTTTCTAATATACGCATTCAATTGCTAAAACTTTCCCTCTAGGCACTGCTTTAGCTGCATCCCACACATTTTTTTTTTAAGATTTTATTTATTTATTTGAGAGAGAGAGAATGAGATAGAGAGCACGAGAGGGAAGAGGGTCAGAGGGAGAAGCAGACTCCCTGCCGAGCAGGGAGCCCGATGCGGGACTCGATCCCGGGACTCCAGGATCATGACCTGAGCCGAAGGCGGTCGCTTAACCAACTGAGCCACCCAGGCGCCCTGCACCCCACAAATTTTGATGTTGTTTTTTCATCTTCATTTAGTTCAAAATATTTTTTAATTTCACTTGAGACATCTGCTTTGGCCCAGGTGTTACTTAGAAGTGTGTTGTTTAATCTCTAAGTATTTGGGGATTTCTCAGCTATCTTTCTGTAATTGATTTTTAGTTTAATTCTTTTGTGGTCTGAGAGCAGACCATTGTGTGATTTCTACTCTTTTGAATTTGTTAAGGTGTGTTCTATGGCCCAGAATGTGGTCTATGCTGGTGAATGTTCCATGCGAGCTAGAGAAAAATGTGTATCCAGCTGTTGATGAAGTAGTCTATAGATGTCCATTGTACCCGGTCGACTGATGGATTTGTGGTTCAGTGTCTGACATTAATTTGGGAAAAATTTTCAGTCATTATTATCTTAAATATTTCTACTGTTTCTTTCTCACTTTTTCTGGAATTTCCATCATGCGTACGTTACACCTTTTATCATTGTCCCACAATCCTTGCATATTCTGTTCTGTTTCTCAGTCTTTGTTCTCTTTGCTTTTCACTTTGGGAGGTTTCTATTGATAGATCCTCAAGCTCAGAGATTCTTTCCTCTGCCATGTGCAGTCCACTGATAAACCCTTAGGCGGTCTTCATTTCTGTTACAGTGCTTTTCTCCCTAGCAATTCTTTCTGGTTCTTTTGTAGGATTTCCATGTCTATGCTTACTTTTCCCATCTGTTCTTGCATGCTGTCTACTTTATCCATTAGAGCCCTTACATATTAGTCACAGTTGTTTTAAATTCCCAGTCTGTTAATTCCAGTATCCCTGCCAGGTCTGGTTTCTGGTGCTTGCTCTTTTTCTCCAAAGTGTGTTTTTTGCTTTTTAGTATGCCTCATACTTGTTACTTCGTGGCCAAACACAATGTACTGGGCAAAAGGAACTGCTGTAAATAGGCCTTTAGTAATGTGCTGATGAGGTGTGGGGGAGGGGAAGTGATCTGTAGTAGGGCCAGGGCTGGTTTTTGTTTTAAGATTTTACTTACTTACTTACTTATTTGACAGAGAGAGAGAGAGAGAGAGACAACGAGAGAGGGAACACAAGCAGGGGGAGTGGGAGAGGGAGAAGCAGGCTCCCTGGGGAGCAGGGAGTACGCTGCGAGGGCTCAATCCGAGCCGAAGGCAGAAGGCAGATGTTTAGCAACTGAGCCACCCAGGCGCCCCCAGGGCTGTCTTTTAGTGCACTTAGGCCCCTGGACTGTGAACCTCACATTGCTTCTCAGTTCCCCGACTCTCCCCCCACCCCCCCCCACGCCCCTAGATGGGACGGGATGGCTAGACACACACACACACACACACACACACACACACACAGATGGGACGGGATGGCTAGACACACACACACACACACACACACACAGACACACACACACACACACCCATAGATGGGACGGGATGGCTAGACACACACACACACACACACACACAGACACACACACACACACACCCATAGATGGGACGGGATGGCTAGACACACACACACAGACACACACACACACACAGACACACACACAGATGGGACGGGATGGCTAGACACACACACACAGACACACACACACACACACCCATAGATGGGACGGGATGGCTAGACACACACACACACACACACACACAGACACACACACACACACAGATGGGACGGGATGGCTAGACACACACACACACACACACACACACACACACACACACACACACACCCCTAGATGGGACGGGATGGCTAGACACACACACACAGACACACACACACACACACCCCTAGATGGGACGGGATGGCTAGACACACACACACACACACACACACACACCCCTAGATGGGACGGGATGGCTAGACACACACACACACACACACACACACACCCCTAGACGGGACGGGATGGCTAGACACACACACACACACACACACACACACACACAGACACACACACACACACACACACACACACACACCCTAGACGGGACGGGATGGCTAGACACACACACACACACACACACACACACACCCCTAGATGGGACGGGATGGCTAGACACACACACACACACACACAGACACACACACACACACACACCCCTAGATGGGACGGGATGGCTAGACACACACACACACACAGACACACACACACACACACACACCCTAGACGGGACGGGATGGCTAGACACACACACACACACACACACACACACCCCTAGATGGGACGGGATGGCTAGACTGGGATTGAGTTGGGTATTTCCCTTCCAGCTCAGGGAGGCTCTGGTTAAGTAGTTTCAAGGGCAGGCCTCGGGAAGAACAGAGTGCTCTGGTGTATTTCAAAATGGTCCCTCCCCTCCTCCTCTCACCACCTGCTAGAGGCATGAGAGGATTTTCCTCCGAAATTCACTGTGAGAAGCAGGTTGAGCTCCTGGAAAAAAAACTCACAGAAGTGTGGGGGCCGTTGATGACTGGGTCCCCCTGGAGTTGTTAACTCTCAGAGTCGTCCACACTGAGCCTCCAGCAATTTGCCATTATGTTCCTTCCATTAGGCAATACAATCCTAACTCCTCACCCTATTTGTCTAACTGAAATGCAGAGAGCAAATGCCCTGGCTGAGATACTCGCCCTTCCCCGGGTTGGGTTCCCAGTAAGTGTGGCTGTATTTCTTTGTTGGTCTCTCCAATTTGGGGAGCAGTGGTTGGCTCTGTGACCTCACTTCTCTTATGGATCTCTAAGATGAGTTGTTGCTCTTTTTTTTTTTTTAAGATTATTTATTTATTTGAGAGAGTCAGCACAAGCAGGGGGAGTGGCAGGCAGAGGCTGAGGGAGAAGCAGGCTCCCCAGTGAGCAGGGAGCCCAATGTGGGGCTCGATCCCAGGACCCCGGGATCATGACCTGAGCTGAAGGCAGACGCTTAACCCAGTGGCTCTGCCACTCTTGCACAAGCAAATCCTAGGGGTGTCAGCACATTCTACCCAGTAGCTGCAGATCCGTCTCTTTAAGCTGTACCATGAAGGCCCTCTGGTTTTTATAACACACCACAAGTTGATAGTTGGCCAATGAGCCTTTTATTTCTTTTTCAAAGGCCTTTCATCATTAATAGAAGCCAGTTAACTAAACAATTCTTATAATTACCACTGACTCCAGGTGTCCATGTGGTAGAGCTTTCACATGACCCAACACTTCCTCTCTGGGACCTCATCCCAACCCACCGCAGGCAAGTCTTGGTAATGATGACACTAAAGGATGGCCTGTGTCACTGGCCCACCTGCCACCACCCACAGGGTCTTCGCGGCCATCCGCCAATGACTGCTCCTGTTTTCAAGACCCATTTTAAGGCCACTTCTAGTACCAAATGCTTAGTCAGAATCACTCCCCAAGTCAAAGCCTGAGACAAGGACTCATGTTTGGTAGTTTATCTGGGAAGCAGTCCCACAGGGAACAGGAAGGAAGGACTGGGAAGGGTAAACCAGGAAGGAGAGGATTGACCACAGTCATGGGCACCACCGGCGTGGTGTGTTGAATACACCAAACACCTCTCCGAATTCTCCACCCAAGGATCAGATGGAGCAGCCTCTCCCTACTGGTTGCTGCCCCCCAGTGGTCGTGGGTTGCCTCGGGAGGCGCTAAGTCCCCAGCACTTTGGGGCTGTGTGTACTTCCAGCCTGAGTCTTAAACTGATATATTTGCAGGCTTGGATGGACATGATTTGGGAGACCAAGAAATCACAGAAACAATAGAACTAACTTGAAAATTCTGTACATTGCATTCCCCGATGTTTGTTTAATGGCCACTAAGAAGAGCTCTGCTTCTGCTGGATGAAGCATGGGTCCCTCCAGGACAGTATTTTTCCAAGTCTCCGCCATCAGTTTTCTCTTCCCTTATTCTGAGAGCTGCAATCATCACATATCTCCCATAAACGCCTCTCCTGGACAGACCTTGCTCGTTGGGGGTTCCATTTCACGTGTGATGTTCACGCCTGACAGGTAGGGGCGGCGTGGGAAAGGCAGAGACAGATGCTAATTGATTTCTCGCCTCCGTTCTCACTGTAACTGCCTGGCTGGTCAGCCCCGTTGGGTAGCGGTCATGCACCCAGCCTGGCAAAGATGCATCTGTCTGATGTCTTGAATCATTAGGACTGAAGCTTCTAAACTTGACTAAACTCCAGCTGCATCTTGACCACTGTCATGTCCCATCACGGGCAGTCAGCCAGGAGCAAGGTGTGCGGGGGGGGGGGGGGGGCTCACTGCTGCCTTGTCGGGAGCACTGTCATGGTGCCTGGAGGGATAACCGCTGGGAAAACATTTTTTAAAAATGAAAACCCAGGTTGTGTTCTCAAGAGGGAAGCAGCTGTTTGTCTCCATGGGGCTGGACCTGGCCATGCCAGCAGAAGGTGCCCGTGCCAGGACCTCTGGAACCAGGCTTCAACTCACATTATGTTCCTTCCATTAGGCAATACAATCCTAACTCCTCACCCTATTTGTCTAACTGAAATGCAGAGAGCAAATGCCCTGGCTGAGATACTCGCCCTTCCCCGGGGCTCTTTAAGATTGATTAGGGAGTTTCAGTTTGGAAAAAACTAAAGATTGCTCAACCTGTGAAGAGACTTTAATTCCAGCACACTGCGCTGTGAGTAGAATACAGGCTTATGGGGAGCCTTCTGGGGCCACCGAGAAGGGCCTTCCCTTCTGTCCCCAGAGTATGAAGGCAGGCCGAGTAATCAAATGACAACATCTCTAAAGCAGCCTTCTTCGTGCTGATAACACAAGGAAATCTTACGAAACACCAGGGAGGGGTTATAAAATCCAGAGCAATTTCAAAACAAGAGTGGTAAGAATGCTTGGCTAAGGACCAAAGTGGCCACTAAGCCCTGGACCCTAGGGAGCTCAGAGTGGATTTCTTGGAGGGCAGGAAGCAAGAACTGGGCCTCCCCCGGGCTCAGGAAGGTTCACCAGCCAGGTGGAAGCCATGGGTGTGTACCTGGGGCATGTGCCTCCTTTCTCCTCCCCTAGAAGCACCAAATCCACAAGGAGAATGAACTCTGTGTATGTGTGTTTCTTACTTTGAAAGCTCTACAGGGGGAAAATTTTTCACAAAATACATACAAGCATTTCCTTTAAACCGTATTTCTGGTAGATCCTTATCCTAGTGTTTTTGTTGTTGTTTTGAACCCCTGCAGCAGGAGATAAACAAGTGCCTCCCTGGAGAGGCACGACCAGAGAATTCTCCCTGGGAGCAGATCTCTGGGTCTGGTTGCCATTCGCTAGACCAGAGCCAGACTTTCTGGCACGGGGGCGGGGGCGGGTCACCAAATGGCATCTTGGATTACTGCTTGAAGAACTCTAACCGTACCAAACCAGGCTAGAAAATACACTTTAATTTTACATGTACAAATGTTGCCTCCAATTTATAACAGATAAGAAAAATATATACAAACTGCGGCTTAAAAGGAAAAGCAAAAAAGCCAAACACCCCGCAATTGCGTTGATGTGCAAATCATCCCAGGAAGCCGACTTTCTGTCTCTTGGGCCCCAGGCTTTCCTCCTTGTGTAGGACGCTCTGCAGGGAGGCGTGCAGCACCTTGCCCACTCGCTTGCCCGTCTGCAGGACAGAAGAAAGCACACACCCACTTGTGAGGCGCACACACTCGGACCAGGGACGCCTCCCTCCCTGCCTGCTAGCCATTCCGAACTGCACACTTTCCTCTGCCTTACAGGGCTTTTACTTAGTGAAACGAATCAATATGAAAACAAACCCCCAACCACAACAACAGAGCAGTTACACTCTGGAAAAATCTCCATACTAAAAACAAAAACAAAGAACCTCCCACCCGCCAACCCCCCAGCCAACCCCCAGGCAGCCAGCAGGAAGCGGCAAAGGCAACCTCGGCCATTAGCCTGGTGCTTAGCACTCCTGCTGCCATGACAACAAGCAGCAAAACCGTCAACCAAGCCTGCTCCAGGTGACTGCCAAGTCCCACTGTACTGTGGTGAGGAGGCAGAGGGAGGCTACAGGGAATCGAGAGTCTGGCTAATGAAGGAACAGATGGTTCTGGGGACACGTCTGAACAAGCAGTTTCTCTTTCACCTGCCACCAAGTCTCTCCGCAGAGCGGCTCAGAGCTCTCTCCGCAGAGCTGAGCCCTGCAAGGGGTCTTGCACGGGGTCTCGGCCGTTGCTGCCATGCAGAGACGCTAAAGGCAGGGAACGTTGGAAGGAGACGCATCAGGAGGTCACACAACCCACCAAGTTCCTAATTAGCCCCTACGCAGAAGCCACACGGGGACCCCTCAGAAAACCCACTCATATACAAAAATCTTTATGAAACCGTGATTGTGTCTGAGCTCACGCAGCATTTTAAGACCCTGAGGAACCCACCACCAGTCTCCCCCTCATAGAGTGGGCCATGTTCCCATAGCAGTTTTAATCCCACCATGCCACGGTACCCCTCTCAGCAACGACAGGGAGCCAGACGCCTGGGCCTAGACCCCCGACCCAATCGTCCCAGTTCCGGGGACCTTCTGCCCTGGCCTCTCACTGTAACACAGGATGGGACTCCAAGGATTACTGGAAACTTATACGAAAAGATCTCAGTCTAAAAGTGAGAGGTGATCAACTGTATGAAATGCAAAGTCAGGGTTCAGGTCCAAAGTGACCGTGAAAAGATTTTTACCAAAACATGAGAGAAAGAGAAAATGTCAGTCGATCAGACAGGGGTACTGACTGTCCATATAAATGAAAGTGGGAGCGACGACAAGTGGGGAGGGGACAGGCAGGGCACTGGGACTTGGGAGGTTGGAATGTGAATGGCAGAGGTTGGGGCGGCGGCCGGCACAGCTACCCCGATGTTTTACATGTCAGGGCAGGCACTTCCGGACGGCTGCATCCCTGGGTGAGACCAGAGCAGTGAGATGGGGCCTTGGGCCACGGTCCCGCCCCCCCAAGCAGGGTCTGCAGACCTCATTCACTGCGTCCCAGAGGAGGATGCAGTGTGGCTCACCAGCCGGAGCTCTGGCAGCCACAGCACACCTGTGTATAAGGTGAAAATAGCTCAGTGTGGCTGCAGGGGGCGGCGGGAAGGCTCTGGAAGCACACCGTCTGGGTTTGAATCCTAGCGCCAGCATTTATGAGCTGGGAAGCCCGAAGGCAAGTGACTTTATCTGCTACACGTCTCCATTTCCACGTCTATAAAACGAAGGACAACAACAGTAGCTGCTTCACAGGATGGCTGAGGACTAAAGGACATAATACACTTAAAGCACTAAAAAACAGGGTGCCGGACACACAGTAAGCGCACAATAGATTTTCACTATTACTTATTACTTTTGTTGTTTTACATACTGGAATTCTCATAAAATTCTCCAGGGGGTGGAGAAAGAGTTCCTTCTAAGACAAACCAGTTGTCTAGAGAGGCCTCTGGCAACACTTGTAAAGTATTTTAAGTGTTTTGTTTAAAAAAAACAAAAAACAAAAAACAAAAAACTAGAAACTAGCCAATTAACCAACCGGCCATGAAGAATACCTGCTGCCACGCAGGGCTAGACACCTGAGCTCAGGGCGCCAAAGAGAGTGCGTGGAGAAGGGCTGATGTCTACTGAGCACTCGGGGTAGGCCCCCACTGTGCCTCTACCTTTACTCACTCCCTTCAAAGGACAGGAAGCGGTCAGGCAGGGGCCCAGTTCCCTCACCAGATCGCAAAAGCCTGGAGACAAGCGACTCCACGTTACTGTCCAACACTTTCATCCGGAGACATGGAAATGGGGGATCAGAGTGGGAGAGGACGAGGAACAGGGACTGACGGGGTCCTCACCTCCCAAGCCAGAGCCCCTGTTGCCTCCACCCTTGGCTAGGTCAGCAGACAACCAGCTCACACTCCGGGGTCAAAGGTGCAAAGGGAGAATTCCCACGGCAGGACCGAGGGGGCAAGAGGCAGCAGACGCTCCCCGTCAGGTGCCTGCACCTGCCTCAGAGCTGGAGCCTCACCTCCATCATCTCGAAGATGCTCTCTGGGTCCAGGCTGCCCTTCCCCACTTTCCTCATGCACGTCACGACTCCCGTGCTGGTCACGGACACCAGCAAGCTGGCCAAGGAGCAGGCCTCCTCCTGAAGAGTAGCATCCACGACATGCCGATAGCCAATCTGCAAAGTCAGGGCAGCAGAGTTCACGTGAGGGGAACACACATCCCAGATCCCGACCCTTGACCGCCTCGTGGAGGAAGTATCTACACCAGCGAAGAACCCACACTCCCCATTTAAGATCTTATTTTAGATTCTGCTTACATGGAAAACACCAGAAGCAGTGTTCAACAATTCTATCACAGGCCACTATGGAAGCGGAATTACAAAAGCATGAGAAGAAATATGGGGGTGGGGCTGGGGTTAGAGCCATAATTCAGAGACCCTCCAAGTCAGAGGCCACCAAGAGTTTCCAACAGAGAGGCGCAGGGAGAAACTGACACGTGAACCCACGTGGATGTTTCACTGATGACAAAGATGAATCGAAAGGGTGCAAGTTAAGAGACACGCTCAAGAATGAGTCAAGTGCAGGTGGCTTTGGTCAGTCCCAATGCTTCACCATACCCCAGGCTCATGAAGTGATTTCAGGGGAATTAAACCTGACCCACTTGGTCCTATTTCTATATGAATCCTGTGTGGAATCAGGGACAGTGTCGGCCAATCCAGGCCTCAGTGCACAGCCTTGGGCAGTGCCAGGTACATGAGAGCACCGGCCGGAGGTTAGGCTCCACAGGCCTCTGTGCTTGTGTAAAAACCACACTTAACATAATAGGTCCCGGGCGCCTGGGTGGCTCAGTTGGGTTAAGCGACTGCCTTCGGCTCAGGTCATGATCCTGGAGTTCCGGGATCGAGTCCCACATCGGGCTCCCTGCTCGGCGGGGAGTCTGCTTCTCCCTCTGACCCTCTTCCCTCTCGTGCTTTCTATCTCTCATTCTCTCTCTCTCTCAAGTAAATAAATAAAATCTTTAAAAAATAAATAAATAAAAAAAATAAATAAAAATCTTTAAAAAAAAAAAATAATAGGTCCCCAGATCCTGCTCTAACCCCTCATTTCATAGATGTGCACACAGGGTGTTTGAGTGAAATGCCTGGTATGGAGGAACTTAACAAACTCGAGCTACTATTAGCATGAACCCACGTGTGTATTCCTGGGACTCCATCATATCTTCCAATTAAAAAAAAAAAAAAGAGCTGCTCATATACTGGTTTCTAATATAACCAAATTATTGGATTTGGATTAACGCTACCTGTACATGGTTTGTGGTAACTGTAACTTCTCAACCTGTTAAGTAACCTTAATGGATTAGGGTTGAAGGAGACCCACAGCAAATTCAAAAACCACCAGATAAAACCACATACCTTGCACAGGGTGACAATGCAGGGGACATTCTCCACGCTTAGCCGGATGCAGTCATAAGGGTCATCTGAGAGTTCAATGTCCTTGGACCCCTCTTCATCCTCTAGAACACGAACTCTCGGTATCCTAGAAGCAAAAGCACAATTAAAATTCCCACTTACTGTGAGGAAGAAGGAGAAATTTTTTTCCTTGAGACTGAGAATACGAGTCGGAATTCCTGTGTTTCACAAGATAAAGTCACACTCCACCTGTACTTTATCACCCTCATCCCTACCATCTCTGTCAAAACTGCACAGGCAACACTGCAGAGCAGTGAAGAAAGGAGATCTCTTTAAAAAATGATGCCTGGTCAGTCATCAGGCGTCTGCCTTCAGCTTGGATCATAATCCCCGCATCGGGCTCCCTGCTCCGCGGGCAGCCTGCTTCTGCCTCTCCCGCTCCCCCTGCTTGTGTTCCCTCTCTCGCTGTGTCTCTCTCTGTCAAACAAATAAATAAAATGTTTAAAAAAAATAAAAATAAAAATGATGCTTGGTCAATCAGATATGCACATGCGAAAAAAAAAGAATCTTGATCTCTACCTCAGACTATATACAAAAATCCACACCAAATGGACTACAAAGATAGAGAGGAAAGATAAAACAAAAAAGCTTTTATTTCTTTAATATAAAGATTTTATTTATTTATTTCAGAGAGAGAGAGAGAGAGAGCACGAGCAGGGTGAGGGGCAGAGGGAGAAGCAGACTTCCTGCTGAGCAGGGAGCCCGATGTGGGGCTCAGTGCAGGGACTCCGGGATCATGACCTGAGCTGAAGGCAGACGCTTAACCAGCTGAGCCACCCAGGCATCCAATAAAGCTTTCAGAAGAAAAACTAAGGGGCGCCTGGGTGGCTCAGTTGGTTAAGCATCTGCCTTTGGCTCAGGTCAAGATCCCAAGGTCCTGGGACCGAGCCCTGGGTTGGGTTTCCTGCTCAGTGGGGAGTCTGCCTGTCCCTCTCCCACTGCCCCTCCCTGCTTCTTGTATGTGCTCTCTCTCTCTCAAACAAATAAATAAAATCTTAAAAAAAAAAACAAACTAAAAACATTTTCATGACCTTGGAGTAAACAAAGATTTCTTGAACAGACCACAAAAAGGGCTTGCCATAAAGGGAGAAAAAACAATAGACTCAACTGTGTTGAGGATTATGAAGAATTATAATATCTACTGCACAGATTTTTTATATGGTGCCATTTGTGAACAAAGCAAAGAATCTTAACCTAAAAGTGAATCCCCTCATGCTAAAATTACACAGGGGATGAGGGACTTGTTAGTGAATGCAGTGAGTTATTACACCAGATTCTTTTTGGTCTTTATCTTGTTACTTTCAGGCAGAAATTCATTTGTTAATCAGAAACTTTTCTTTGACATTTGAAGCCTTTTTATCCAAGATATTCTGATTTTGGAAAATTATGTGTGCCTATGGAATACGCTATAATAAAATAATACCATATATTTGGATAATTCTCTAAAATTTACTGGGATACTTTCACGTTTATTATTTCATTGAAAAAAAAAAAGCAATGAAATAGAGTTGGACATTTTAATTGCCTGTTACTCAGTATGTTCCCCAAAAGTCAGAAAAAGACAAATAAAACTGTGGTCAATGTTGTACTCATTTCCCCATCCTTCGAGTTTAACGCACTATCTGACACAAGGAGGGACTCATTTATTGAATGAGGTTTAATTACTTGTTCAAGGTCACAGCACTAACGACCGCTGAAGCGAAGACTGGATGCAGGCCTTCCGGCCCCCACAGTCGCGTTGGCTTCGCATCACTGTTAGCGTAACAGCACCTGCCTACACGAGGGCAGAGAAACTAGAAAACCAGACAAGAATGTACGTGTGTTTGTATTTTCTCTGAAACCCACCAACCTTTCCACTTTCGACATGTTGGCAGGTAAACAGATGACAAAGATAAAGCATGGGAAGCCAAAGAAGGCAAGTGCTGAGAAGTCCCTGCCCGTGAATATTGTCAAGGCGTCCATCTGCTCCGTATTCAGATACACATTTGTCGAAATTAACATATTTAGACCCATATTAACTGAAGAACATGATCTGAACGGTATTAGAAAGTGCTGCTGAAGGCTGATGAGGAAGCCTGAGGGCAAAGAGAACATTAAGAGCTAAGGTTTCTTTACTCTGGAAAGAGCTATTTAAGCTAGTAGAGAAGCTCCCAAAGGGGGAAGGTCTTCAGTGTGGTCTAAAGGGATAAACCTGACCTGTGTAATTTCACTGGCCAGGGACTCAGAACACAAGCAGCACTTATTGTTTTTCATCTTGATTAAATGGATATTAGAAATGAAATGACCTTCCCATGTCAGGCTGATTGATATTCTATACTTTCAGAAGAACATAATCACCACTAGGCAGAATAAAACATTTTCCTCTGTACAATGTTTCAAAAAAAATATTTTTAAAAAAGATTTTATTTATTTATTTGACAGAGAGAGACAGCGAGAGAGGGAACACAAGCAGGGGGAGTGGAGAGGGAGAAGCAGGCTCCCCGCTGAGCAGAGAGCCCAATGCGGGGCTTGATCCCAGGACCCTGGGATCATGACCTGAGCCGAAGGCGGACGCTTAATGACTGAGCCACCCAGGTGCACCGAATGTTTCAAAATTTTAAAATATAAGAACTTCTGTTTGTCAAAAGACATCATTTAGGGGCTCAAGTAGCCAATAAACACATGAAAAGGTATTCAACTTAAATATTCATCAAGGAAATGCAAATTAAAACTACAATATGATACCAAGACACATGCCAGAACGGCAGATAGTAAAAAAAAACGACGACGAACTGGCAAAGGTGTGAAGCAACCCAGAACGCTTTACACCATGCTGGCGGGAGTGCCATCTAGTAAAAGCACTTTAGAAAACTGTTTTGCAGTATCTACTAAAACCAAACAGCCGTGCCTTAGATGATCCAAAATTTTCACCCATACCCAACAGAAGTGGGTAAATATGTGCAAGAAAAAGACAAAAATGTTCATGTTTGGAATAGCCCAAAGCTGGAAATTACCCAGATGCTCATCAACAGCAGAATGGATAAATAAACTGTGACAAGTCACACAAGGGGCCACCACGCAGCATAGAGCAAACAGTGACTACAGGCCACGATACAGACGTCTCGAAACGTAACGCTCAGTGAATGAAGCAGACACAAAAGAGAACACACTGTGTGATTTCACTTCTATCAAGTACAAAACTGGTCTACTGTTGTAGGACAACGGTTATCCTCAGTGGCTGAAGTGATCGCATGGGGTAGAGGGTGAGAGGGCTTCTGGGGACGGCTGGCAACATTCTGTTTCTTGAGCTGGGTGTGGGGAAACACATTTAACCCATAGAGTCCATCCATCCCCATCTGGGGTGGAGGAGCCAGGAAGGAAGAGGTGGTCCATTCAGCTACATAATGGAAACAGCGTTGATGCTTTGCCCTGTTCCTCTAACAAAAGCTCTCTATGATTCCATCCCTGCTGGCTGTCCCTACACAAGGGCCACATCCACAGCAGATGAGCTGCAGCTGGGGAATGTCTGCAGGAACCAAGAGGTCCTGCTCGGGTCTGCCCTGGCTCCAAGTCTCCATGTCAGGGGCATCCAAGGTGTAAGTACTTTTTTTTCCCCCAAGTGTAAGTATTAAGTAACATCCGATTTGAGCCAGTCAGGTAACCAGTTTGAATTTTGATTGGTATGTTAAAAAATAAGCCTGTGCAAACACACACACACACACACACACACACACACACACACACACACCCCTTCCCAAAACTCTGGCCACAATTTGATTGGTATGTTAAAAAATAAGCCTGTGCAAACACACACACACACACACACACACACCCCCCTTCCCAAAACTCTGGCCACAATTTGATTGGTATGTTAAAAAATAAGCCTGTGCAAACACACACACACACACACACACACACACACACACACACACACACACACCCCTTCCCAAAACTCTGGCCACAATTTGATTGGTATGTTAAAAAATAAGCCTGTGCAAACACACACACACACACACACACACACCCCCCTTCCCAAAACTCTGGCCACAATTTGATTGGTATGTTAAAAAATAAGCCTGTGCAAACACACACACACACACACACACACACACACACACACACACACACACACACACACACACACACACACACACACACACACACACACACACACACACACACACACACACACACACCCCTTCCCAAAACTCTGGCCACAATCTGGTTCAGCTGAAGGGCTAGAGAATGGCCTCTTTCCTTCTAGAGGACACAGACTCCACAAAAGGCAGGGCGCCTGGGTGGCACACACACACACACACACACACACACACACACACACACACACACACACACACCCCTTCCCAAAACTCTGGCCACAATCTGGTTCAGCTGAAGGGCTAGAGAATGGCCTCTTTCCTTCTAGAGGACACAGACTCCACAAAAGGCAGGGCGCCTGGGTGGCTCAGTAGGTTGGGCGTCTGCCTTCGGCTCAGGTAATGATCTCAGGGTCCTGGGATCAAGTCCTGCATGGGGCTCCCTACTCAGCCAGGAGCCTGCTTCTCCTTCTGCCTGCCGCTCCCCCTGCCTGGTGCTCTCTCACTCTCTCTAATAAATAGATAAGATCTTAAAAAAAAAAAAAAAAAAAGAGGTCTTTCCATGTACCAGAGGGACCTGATGCCTCACACAGTCCACATTCCTTGCTACCTGTAGGGCTATTCTTGTTCTGGGGACGAGACTTATGGCTATGCCCACGACAGGTGTCCTCTCCAACCTGAGCAGCTGGGCTTCACCAGGCTGATGTACAGTTTGCCCAACACTTCCCCCATAGCCAAACAGCCTCGTCTGGTTCTACTCTCTCTTTTTGCCCTGGTGCCCATGGAAACCAGCTGGCAGATGGGTAGTTATTTCTGAAGCTCAAGGTACAACAGATGGCGACTTCCCTTCTTCTCCAAGAGAGCCCCAGCACAGGCTGCTACAATGGCATTGGTCCTCGGGCCCCACCGTGGCCACCAGTGCCGGGCCCACCTCTTGACTGATCCCAGCCAGGAGTCTAGTGGCACAGCTCGGGCTGGGGCACTCGACAGCTTTCGTTCTCAGCAAATATTCCAACCTGCAACGTCTGACTGAAATTTATTGAACTTTTTGTTTTCTTCTGAATTACACAGGTAGTCTAAATTCACCATAGAAAATCTCTAACATACAAACGTTAAGTCGCCGATAAGAGGAGAACTGGAAAGAATCACAAAGCCCCTTTTGGGATCTATCTATCTATCTACCTTTCTACCTACCTACCTCCAGACGTATTCACAATACAAGAGTTACCAAAAGTAAAATACAACAAAACAAACGAGATGAGAGGACTGTGTGTAGTGCCTGGTTTTCTGTATTAACAAACCTCTAAAGAGGCTGCTGTGCAGACTGCAAGCCCCTGTGTTGGGACACTCAGGTTGTTCCCAATGTCCCACCATTACAAAGAAGCCGTGACGAACATCCTAGAATAATACCCCTGCTCATTTATCCAATTAATTCCTTAGCCTATATCCCTATAAGTCTCTAACCCTCATGTTTTATACCCCAGGATCCCCCGTTCCCTTAATGTAAGTTCTTATGGCATGAACATCCCCACCGACATGCTTCTTTTCTTTTCTTTTTTTTTCCCCACATGCTTATGCTTATTTTCAAATGTTGCAAACTTTCCTGCAAGAACCTGGTACGTGGAAGGGGTGGGGGAGGCTGTGTGATCAATCAGAGGGAATGCCAACTCCAAGAGGGCTTGGTGCTGTGGCCCTTGCTACACAGCTGGCTGGGAAGCTGAACCACAGTGGCAGAACCATTTCCTGCCCTTGGACCCAAGAGCAGGCTGCCATCCTGCTTTTAGAACATTCCTGTGTCCAATCAAGGAATATGTGAGCACCTACTATGTGCCAGGCATTGCTCGCAGTGCTGGGGATAGAGCAGAGTACACGACAGGCCAAATCCATGCTCCCGAGCAGCTGTATCCAGTTACAGTATTTGGACAGTTGTCCTGTGGTTGCTTTCCACTCTTTTTGCTCCTCTGTGGTTTTCTGGTATTTTTCTACGTGGGACGTGGTTACTTATGAAAATAACAACATAAAGAACAAATACAGAAATATATGCATATATTGAGTTTTACCTTGTGAAATCTGGAGCTTACCATGAAGAGCCACCGTGTTTAATGCTAAAGCCCCTTGTCACCCTCCCCTGTCAGCTTTGGTAGAAATGTCCCCAGTGTCCCATCACAAGTGTCTGCTCCAGCTCTGCGCAAGCCCCTGGGGCTGTTTCCAGGAAGACTCACCTGGTGTTGAAGAGGGCAGCTTTCACAGCAATGCAGATGGTGTCAAACAAATTCCCACCGCATTCCAGCAGCTAAGGGAGAGGCAGGGAGCGAGACGGGGAGAAAAAGCAACCGTCATTTCTGGCTCCAAGTACTATCCCAGTTAAAGGACACTGGTTCCCATGAAATGCTATTTACAAGATAAAGAGAAGAACGTGTGGATGCTCTCCTGGCTGACACCGGTGCGTTCACCCTCACTGCGAGAGGCACCTTGGAGGCTGTGCTGGCCTGGGCCCTGCAGGTGAGGTCACCGCTGGCCCTGGCTGTGGGGCCACCACTCAGCCTCTGGCTTGTGGTGGGTCTCCTCTACCTGGCCCCCCAGCCAGCTGGGTCTGCACTCGAGGAGGACATGATCACCTTTATTTTGTCCCAGTGGCTCCCGAGCGTGACTCTCCTCTGTGCTGACATAAACCCGGCCTCCAAACAGGTAAATCACGGTGGCCACCGATGCTGCAGCCACCACCAGGTTCAGGGTATTAGCATGGTGACCTCCTGTATGAAATCACCAATGTATAGCTGCTGCTCAGACATGGAACAGAAGCTCCACGCTGCGCATTCAGTGCCATAAGAACGAAGTTCTCGCCCAAGAGCAAAAGCATTGACTTCGCTTATGTGTGCTCATTCAGCCGGGAAGGTCAGAGCACAGGATTAAGTGGATGGCGCCACATCCTTCTGTCCTCATTTCAGTGATGCCCTCCTGGCCTGTGTTACTACCCGGCTTTGTAATTGCAGCTCACTGGCCTAGCAGAGGACTAGCTCTCCTCTGTGTGCTTCAGACCCAGACTGCCGCCCAGCAAAAAGCCCCAGCTGGACTCCTGAGTCAGACCCGTCTGCGAGGACTCCCGTCTTCACCAGTCAGCTGGGGGCTACTTCACTGTCTCACAGAGTTGTGACACAGGCTGAATGAGCTCATATTCGTAAAGGCCTTTGCAGTGTGTCCAGCACACAGTAAGCATTAGTTAAGTGCTTTTAGAGAATACTGGTTTGCGCCTTCATTTCCCCACTGCCGTCCTCCCAGACCGAGGGTGAGTGCTGCGCATCCTCCACGTGCATCACTGACAGCTGCGGTCTCTAACCCTGGCTGTGCATCACAACCACCTGGGGAGCTTATGCAACGTGCAGGGTGACATCATGGCGTGTGCGTTTTACTCCAGGCTTGAGGCGGTCCTGATGATTAGCCAGGGCTGAAGACCACTGTCTCCCACTCCGATATCCCACAGTGTCTGCCTCATGCAAAGAAGGTGCTAGTGAAATGCTGACATCTACTATAGCGGCTGTGGGGTCTCCCCACTGGAAGGGACCCTGGAGAGCACGTCACCCACCCTTCCTTGGCAGCTGGGGTCACAGAAGCCCTCCTGCTCGTGACACGGTGGCCTACCACAAACTCTGATTTTCAACATTCTGGCTTATCAGCAAGAGAGGAAATCAAGAAGGTAGAATGCTAAACCCGATCTGCTCAGGGGCCCCCCCAAAGGGCAGGTACCAGCCTGCCTGCCTTCCTCCCTGGGGTTCAAAGGATGAGCCCACTCCAGGCCTCAGGTCTGCTTGCTCGGGCTCCTCACAGTGCACCCCACAATGGGATAACCCAGGTCGGGCAGTGTGGGTCTGGATACTCTCCTCTGCCACTTGCTGGCCATGTGTCCTCTGAGTGTCAGGTTCCCCCTCAGTAAAGCAAAGCCCTGCTTCTCTATAGGATGACTGCAAGGATTAAATGAGATCACATCCTTACCATTCCTGGCACGTAACAGGGGCTCGAAGACCCTAGCTTCCTCTCCTGCTGCCAAGCAGGCACAGCCTAGTAAGAATCTTTCTGCTAAACACAGTGGTACGGCCAGGAGGCAGGGGACAGTAGGTGCGATATGGACACCCAAAGCTGCCCGAGCGGGTGTGTGAAAAGGTCCAGACAAGCTGGGAGAGAACAGGTGTGGGACGTCTAGCATTACAGAGAGTCTGGGCTGTGGTCCTGGAGCAGGACACGGGTGTCCGCCCTCTCCAGGGGGAATATCCCTCCTATAACAGAGGGGCGGAAGGAGCAGAACTGGAGAAAAGGAGGATACACACGGTCATAAACACACCTTTTCCTGTCAGGTGCACAGATTCTAGAATGTTCTTTTAGGGGAGCAGCACAACTTACTCTGTTGGCTTTCTTTTCATAAGGCAAACCTCCAAAACATACTGCTAGGAAGCACAAGGAGAACACGTCTCCCCCACAAAACACCTGCTCCCCCTGGACTTCCCCTCACCAACCTCTCAGACCCCTGCGCTCCGTGCCTCCTGGAGCCACACACACAACCAGCTGCCAGGTGCTGTGGTCACTCCCCCACTCTCTGTCCTCCCCACGCCCAGTGCCATGGACCATGGGCCAGTCCCTCATCACGACTCCCGGGGTTACCACAAGACAGCTTTGTGACCCATCTGTCCACCAAATGTTGCCTGCACGCTGTCATACCTAACAGGTATCCCACTTGGGAGTAAAAACCATGCCATTAAAGAAGCAAGAAGAGCAAAGAAGGGTGACATTTCCAGGAAGTTACATTTCTACTCTCGTAAGATAACCCAACTGAGGTAAAAAATAACACTGGAAATAGGAGGGTCATCTGACTGGAATAGTAAATGCACCTACAGTAAAAGCATGAAAACAGGGAAAGTTGCCCAGTGACTATCTGTTTGAAAGATGGGCTCTGCTTAAGGACTATCCAGACCAGTTGGTAAAAATAAACTGAGATTCACCCATCTTTTTAATTCCAGTGACAAGACTGGATTTCCACCATCTTGCTTCAAACATGGATTCAATGTATTCAGTATATTTTTAGATGTAAGATAAAAACTTACTCGCCAAACGAAAGCCGACCCCCTACCTTGCATGCACCAAGCACGTGCCCATCAAGGCTGAAAGCAAACACTGGCTTTCACAGAACTGGAACCCCTCCACAGACGTGAATTATGTGAATGACAAAAATGGATCTACTTCATTAATAATATAGTTTCAGAAACTGCTTTTCTAATTCATTAAAAACTTTTTTTAAAAAAAGATTTTATTTATTCATCTGAGAGAGACAGAGAGAGCACAAGCAGGGGGAGAAGCAGAGGGAGAGGGAGAAGCAAGCTCCCCGCTGAGCAGGGGGGCCTGACGCAGGACTTGATCCCAGGACCCTGGGATCATGACCTGAGCCGAAGGCAGATGCTTAACAGACGAGCCACCCAGGTGCCCCTCATTAAAAACTTTTCTGAGGGGGCACCTGGGTGGCTCAGTTGGTTAAACGTCTGCCTTCGGCTCAGGTCATGATCTCAGGGTCCTGGGATCGAGCCCCACATCAGGCTTCCTATTCAGGGGGGAGTCTGCTTCTCCCTCTCCCTCTCCCCCCTGCTCCTGCTCTCACTCACGTTCTCTCTCTCAAAAAACATAACCAAACAAAAAAAAAACTTTTCTGAGGATGACATTTCAAAAGCTCATGTCTTATTTCCAAAACAAATACAGCCTTGAGAAAAAATATTAGAGAAGAAATCCAAATGCAAAGAGTCTTAAAAGGGAAGGTCTGCAGATGACAGGGACGCAGTGCACCACTGAGACACCTGCTTACCACACATCCTCTGCCCATGGAGGGAGGGCGCTGGTTCTCAGTTGAGACAATCTCCCAGTAGTCTTCCGTTTTGCAAAAGCCTTTGCTGAGAGAACAGGCCTCTTGACTAATCCAAAAGTGCATCAGGACCCCTCCCTGGGACAGCCCCCTACAAAACCACAAGTGTGCACAAATATGGACAAGGAACAAAGCAGGATCACCCAAAGGACAAGTGCAATGCACCACAACACTCGTGTCTTCAGCTTTTTTGGGGGGAAGGAAAAGACAGAATGTTCTTCAGATACAGGGTGGAACCTTATAGTTCGCACCATGGGGCTGCAACTCCTCTTTCATAAGGTGGAAGCCTGCCTCTTATTCAGCAAGGACTGGAGTCTGCCCTTCCTTCCTCCTCAAAACCAGGAAAATTACCTGCTTGGTCGGAATTGCACTAAAAGGTACATCCCACTTACCGGAGATGAGGAAAGGCAAATGGACTTTGTAATTTCATTATTTCTACCCATTAGCATCAGCGTCCAGAACAACCCGAACCTGCCAGACAATGATCACCGCTGCTATCTTCTGGCTAGTTGTGCTCCATCCATTACCAAATTAATTTACAAGTACCCAGAAAGTCCTACTCTGTTTCATGCAGGACCAACACCTACAGACAGCCAGGCTGTTCCTCGTCAGGAGGTTCACTCTCAGGCCACAAAATCTGCTCTATCTTTAGATTCATGAACGAATTTGTTTGATCAACAGCTTAGCCTTGTGGCCTCAATCTGAAGTGGAAGATGTAGTCACTCATCTCAAGGTTCCAAAAACTTAACTAACAACAATAAAATAGACCCAACAAGAACCTCTCCCTACATGAACAAGCAAGTGGCAAAATGAGTGATGCCTGTATGAGCAGTTACTGTCCAGCACCCAGAAGCAGGCCGTGGAGCCTCGGGAAGACACCAGGCAGGATATGGGAGACTGGATGAGAGAGGCTCCCGGAGGAGCAGAATCAGAGGCAGGGCCTCAGGGTCCTCCTCTGGGAAGCGAGGGACACAAAGCAGGTGGGCTACAGGGTGCTTTCAAGGGAGGATGGCTTAGTGCGATCAAGAGCAAGCACTGGCCTTAAAGAGATGCGGCTTTGAGGCCCAACCCCACTCCTCACAAGCTGAGACCTCTTGGGCTGATTGCTGTACCTCTCCAAGCCTTAGTTCCCTCACCTGTAAATGGGGAAGACAGCAGTGTCTGCTTGCAAGAGCCCTAGGGCCTACATGAAAAGGTATATAAAAAGCTCACTCCCGGGGCACCTGGGTGGCACCCTACTCTTGGTTTTGGCTCAGGTTATGACCTCAGGGTCGTGAGATCAGGCCCCGCACTGGGCTCCATGCTAAGCACGGAGTGTGCCTCAGTTTCTCTCTCCTTCTCCCTCTGCCCCTCCATCCCCGTGTGCTCACTCTCTCTAATAAATAAATACATAAATCTTAAAAAAAAAAAAGCTCATCCTCATTCCACTTAGAACACGCCAACTTTTCTAACTTCTGCCCATCACCTCCGTCTGATACCATCTAGAGAGCATCTCTTGTTTTTTTTTCTCCTTCCCCGACAAGCCCAGTGGATAAGCTTAGGTGCTACCATGATAGGACTATGCTGTGATTTTTACTGTAGGATGGTATTCTGCGTGCTATGACACATGTGTTGTATTTAATTTCAAAAACTTATTACAGGACATCATGCTTTTTCCATCTAATCTCACCCTGGAAGTTGAAAGCATCCACTTGAAGAGGGAAAAAGCGCCGGCAGGAAAGTAGGCCAACTGGTCTCCAGCAGAGGCAGACGGTGGCCAGTACAGCAACGTGATACGTACCAGCACGTCCACATAGAGGATCCAACAATGCTCCCGGGGACTAATGCAGAGGGACTGGAGGTCGACGCTGCTCTTGTTGTTAAATATCCGGTAGAGGGTATTAGCAATCTCCGTGCCAAGGTCATCACCTCCTCGACCTTCAAATTCAGGGGTAGCATTGGCTGAACTACATGGAGAGGCAACAGAAAAGCTGAGTGAGTCTTTTCAAAAACAAAGAGCAAAGGCACAGGGCTTTGTTCCAGTTGCCCTGTGGAATGCTGGAAGGACCAGCTCTATAAGGAAAGTTGCTGCAGTGGGAAAGATGGCACCCGCCATGTTTCCAGCCTCCAGACATGGGTGCAGGGAGCCAGACTGGCACTGCGCCGTTTGTCAGTGCGCATCATGGGCGCCCCCCCACCCCCCACTTCTAACAGAAGCCATCTTTATCCAAAGAGAAACAAGAGAACAGTAGTAAAATGAACCTCGGCCAGTAATACTTAACTCTCTGGAGAGTGGAAAACGCCCCTCGAACAGGCCCAGGAAGCCAGGAGGCCTGGGGAGTCAAGCAGTCTGGTCACAGAGGGGTCACATTACGGACACCATCCTGGGTTTCTATGGCCTTAGAACACACCATGAAACTCTCAAAGCAGAAACCACAATGTAAGCACAGTAAGTGACCTTCCTGGAACGATTCAGAAGATCTGTATGAGAGTACGCCAGTTATGTCACAAAATTTAGCTTATCACTGTACTGAACAGCAGGAAAGGGAAAGGAGAAAGACTGGCGGCTGATTAAACATTAGATTATCCCTTTTACTTTATTTGCTATTTTTTCAGGAGAAAAACTTTTCCACTTTGGCCTCTTGAATCCTATGCCCAATTACCTCAATAAAGAAGGAACGGGCATCAACACTTGCTGCCCTAAGCATTACTCAAAAATATTTAATGGGAAATTTCTGAGGGTTTTGGCTTAATAAAAACAAACCCTCAAAACATCTGTGAGATAAGTAAACATTCCAGTAATCATTTTACTGGAATGAACAGAGTCCAGAAAGGTAAGACACCAGCTGTTTCATAATGCTCTCTACAAAATCACATCCTGAAGCTTTCTGGTCCACGCTCTCATCCATCTAGAAGATACCAGCTCCACGCTAGGCACTGGAGGGACAGCCTGAGCAAGGTGGATGAAGGCCCCAAGTCGGCAATTTCACAAAGTCAGGGGGAACTGCATGATAGGGAGCAAAGAGCAGGAGTGGGGCCGAGGAGGATGTCGACCAGTGCTGGGGGTCACAGGCGACCTCACACTGGAATGTGGGCAGAGGTCGGTCAGGCTGCAGACAGTCATGGGGATTCCAGGCAAAGCAAAACCCGTGTGAAGGCTCAAGGCTGTGCCCACCCCATCTGTGTAATGCTAAAAGAAATCTCAACTGATACATTTAAATATCCCTTTTGTCTAGTCCATTCTAATATAGGCGTAAGAATGACCCCTAAAATAATGAGAGTGCATCACTATTACAGTAACTTTGCTTCTCTAATTATACAGGCTTCCCTTATGGCTATGAGCCAGCAGAGCCCCAATTTAAAATCCCCAAGAGAAACTTCATCACTGCCATGGCAGCCTCGCTGTTCCCTCACTGCTTCGGCTGGACTCAGGCACTGAGCCATGAAAAGCAGCTCATTTACGGTGAAATAATCAAGTTCCCAAGGACCAACTTAATAACTTTGCACAGCCAGCAAAACAAAAACTGTTTCTAATTTACACACTAAGCAATCAATATTAAGATCCATCTTTTAAGTGTTTAAAAACACATCTATATAGATCTCAGTGGACAAATCCAGCCAGAGATGCTTACGCTTAAAATGTGTACTTTTTCCTGACTACAGTGGGCCACACCCTCCTGGGGGGTATTAACTGATTACTCAGGGACTGATGCATGTACTCTTTTACAGCCCTAAGGGATGGCTTACAGACCTTCCCAGGTCTAACTGGCTAAATTAATCTACCCACAAAACCACACCCCGCTGGGATTTTTTTGGACACTGAACTAATTTAAAGTGGGAATTTTTTCTATTCTGAAAGCTTTTTTTTCTTTTTCCTTTTTTTTTTTGATGGCATCGCTTTTTAATTGAAGGACAAAAGTTGGTCACATTCAGAGATAAGCGGGCCTCATGCAGATAGTTAAAACCATCCTTCTCTTTCTTGGTTAACCATCTCCTAATTTCAAGTAACATCCACGAGTTCTTTAGGACCATCTGAAATTGTCCTCTGAGGAACTCCGCCACACCACCTCATAACACACATGACCACACACACCGCTGGACGGCGTCTCAATGGATATCATCATCAAACAGATCTTCAAAATCATTAAAAAAGTCTGCATGAACTGCCTTCTCATTGGCTGCCAAGTCCATCAGGAGCCCCGTGCTGCCTCCTGCCTCGTCCAGGTCCACGTAGGGCCCGGCACCCTCAGGGAACATCTCGTCCACTGCCGGCTTCATCGCTTATTTTTCTTTAAACACATTATTCTTTATAGCTGGTAGCCAGGCAGAGAGGAAGGTTTAGAGGCTCATGAGACCATGGAAAACTCCTGCGTCTGGATGGTGCCCGGGGCCTGGAGCGACTCCGGGGAGGAGGCTGGAAAAATGTAAGGAAATTGTTGGGGCGGGGTTTGGGGGTGGGGGCATACTTCTGGTAATGTGAGAAAAGCCAGAGACCCTCTATTCTTTTTTTTTTTTAAGATTTTATTTATTTATTTGAGAGAGAGAGAAACAGCAAGAGAGGGAACACAAGCAGAGGGAGTGGGAGAGGGAGAAGCAGATTTCTGGCAGAGCAGGGAGCCCGATGCGGGGCTCGATCCCAGGTCCCTGGGATCACGACCTGAGCTGAAGGCAGACGCCCAACGACTGAGCCACCCAGGCGCCCCAAGAGACCCCCTATTCTAACAAAGGATGAAGAGTAGGGTTGGGGTAGAGAACGGGGGTTCCCTTATCACTAGGGGTGCTCCTAGCACAAGGACTCTTCTTGGTAGAGGTGGGACAGAGATGCAGACCCAGAAAAGGACCTCAGAGACCATGTCAGAGGACAAGGATGCCCACAGGGGTTGGCCAGGTAACTCCGTGCTCTGAACAAAGAGCTACCAGTGATCCGCAGGCAGTGATGGAGACTCTGACAGACTCCCTAGCCTGTCTAAAGGCATTTAACTCACCTTTGAAAACAAACTGTTAGTGAAACAAAAATCTCACAGGTGAGCTCTGACCTAAGGGAGAACCCGGAGAGACTTCAGATGGTCTGACCCTCTCATTTTACAAGGAGGAAAACTTGAATTTCTTTTGGAACCACTGGAAACCACTCTTAGCACTTCAGATGTACCAGCTCACTCGATTCTCACAACAACTCTATGAGCTAGGCACTATTTCCGACCCCATTTTAGAGAATACGGAGCTGAGTCCCAGAAAGGTTATAGAATTTGTCCAAGCTCACACAACTAGTGACTGGGGAGCTAGATTCCAACCCAGGCAGCCTGGCCCTTACCTGCTAGGCGGCACTGGATTCCTGCTCAATGTGTAGTTTGCCATGCCTGGCTTGTAGCCTAATGTGAGTCAAAGTAATGAATGGATGTTCTGGTCTTGGAACTTATTACTAGACCACAAATACTGGAGTCAAGGAATGCAGACCAAAGGAGTCCTAAATAAAAAGTTTCTCTATTAAGTGCAAAGTTTAAAAGAGAGAGAGCACGCATAGGCTGTTAATCCTGGCCCCCTGCTCAGAGGTATCACAACACATTCTTTCAGTAGCAGAGTATACATTTGGGGCTTGGGGCATAAAACCAAGTGCTTTCTGTGTCTATAATTGCCAAAACCAATTCAGATCCTTCATAAAGTATGACCCAGCCCCTCTTCCCCGGCTGCGGGGAAACTGCTTACTAAGCCAATAAACTAATAGAAACCCTGGGAATGCTGCCCCTCCCAGTTCTCCACCCCTCCTGACTCATCACCTCTACTCTGCTCCTCCTGCTTGGGCCATCTCTGGTTTAACTGGGGCAGGGTGAGATCAAGGCCATGTCTACCTGGGACAGGACTTCAGACACTAGGCCCATTGTTTCCCCTGGGATCAATCTAGCCTGCAAATCTATGGAGTCTTACAGCCAGGTCAGGCCAGGACCATGGCAGACAAAAGTGATTTAGAGGGTCTGTGGGGCAGGGCTAACTCTGGGCCTTACCTGTCTAGTGGTCAGTTGTCCAGCCCTGCAGCAGGCCCCAATTCCTCCCATTCCCCTGTGTGTACAGGTGCTCATTCCTGAACCTGCAGAAGCTTCCCCATGAGCGGGAAAGGGGAGGACAGGAGCACATTTTGAGCTTTTCATTGTATGTCCTTGACTGAAGTTTCTGGGAGAGTTACCAGCTCTGGAGACTTCCAACTATAGCTTCAACTGACTTCTGCAGGCTGCCTTTCCACTCTGTCCCCCGCCACCCCAGCCCATCAGGCACTCACAGTGACCCCCTTCAAGCAGCACTGAGCAGCGAGAAACAGAGATCAAGTGGCTCCATCCACCAATTCAGGGCTTAAAGCTTCTGGTTCAACATTAGCGATAAACATAAGTGATCACAACGAAAAGTAGTTAGGATCCCACAGGGAAGTGGCAAGTGTTGGGCACACTGAAATGGCTATAAATGAAAAATGTTCTCCTCAACTTCCCCCAGTGAAGAACCGAAGCCTCTCAGAGAGGCTAAGCCAAGCTTCTGATACCCCCATCAACATGGTGTCAGAGCTACGAAGAGACTAGATGGACCGCCACCTAGTGGTAGCCCAGGGTCACATACCAGCTCCCTAAATTCTTACCCTCCTCCGGGTTCAGATGGAAATCATCTTTTTCCAAAGTTTCAAAGTTCTGATTTAAAACAGCCTGTTCTCAAGTTACAACTAACACACCAAAGACATGAGACAGGAGTCAAGAGGTCCGAGTCTGCTCCCAGTTTTAGTGAGTGTGCTGCCAGGCATCTCCGGGGCAGTGCTCAGGAATCCCAAGTCTTTACTACTCCACGGAGATGGGGTCGGGGTCAGGGTCAGTGCAGTTGGGTACCCGCCCCAAAGGGCAGCATTCCCAAGACACAGAGGAAATTATGGGGGTGGGAGGCAATGTCTACCTCAGGTGCCACTATCATTCCAAAGAGACAAAACAAGTAGAATGAGGTAGCAGAAAAGCAGTTTTCTGAGACCTCTCCAATCACTGGAAATTTACATAATTAAACCCTGCAAATTGCTGGTAAGTCAAGCTGGGCTCAGACTGACAGCCCCGCCCCACCCCAAGCTGGGGAACACCTCTCCTTCAGCCTGTGGATGGATGAGGGTCTCGTGCTCTCCAGCAGAGGGGTCGGTGGGGAGCACCCTTTGTGCTGGGCACAGCCACAGATGTCCAGAAGCCGTTCCTATTTGCTGGATGGGAACAATGGGAACAAGGGGTTTGTTTATGTGATTATGAGCTGCTCTCTGAAGACCCAGATGAGGGTCTGATAAAGGTGGCAGTTGCAGGTGCCTGGTAAATCAACATCTCCCTTGTTTGCAGGAACACAAGGTTTTGTGACTGACTCTCTCATGGTGATTCTACCTGCTAGACTGATCACATTAACTGAGCCACGTGAAGACACTAAAGTGTGCCACCCTGCGATTATCCATCTTGAAAGAGAATCAGAACTCCCTGGGAACTGGAGCTACTGGGCCTGTTGAGGGTCTCCTGAGACCTCCAAAGGGAGAAAGGAGAGGAGCAGGCAGCCCTGTGTGGTCGGGGGGAGAGGCTACTCCTAGAAGCCGGACCTTGGGAAGAGGAAGGTCCGAGCGTCCTCCCACCCTGGTGCCACCCTCCCTTTACAGCTGGGACAAGAAAGGGACAAGAGCAGCAGGCTAACCTGGAGTCACGTTCAGACACGGAGCCACAATGAAGGGTGTCCCCTATGCCAAGCATCTGAGGGCAACACCTTCCCTTTGGTGTGGATGGGTTGACTGCGGTCTGCCGCAGATGAAGGAGGTAGAAGATGACAGAGAGGTGAAAAAGAAAAGCAAATTACAGTGCTTCACACATGGTGCCTGTTTATTGCATTGAATTAGGCAGATCAAGGCCGGGAGAGGTATTTTTCTTCCACCAAGAGCAAAGGGATAAGCTGGAGGCTTGAACAAGGTCACCGAGCCTTAAAGGATGGGCCAGTCCCACTGGATAACTCAGGCTGGTGAGAGCAGCCAGGTCCAACCAGGAGAGGAGACTGCCTGGGGCTAGGGGGGGGTCTCACAGGGCAGGGTGCAAGAATGGGCTGGAAGGAAAACTGGCCAGAAAGCTGAAGGCAGACACGTTCTCAGAACTCTGAGCACAATATCCCTGGAAAGCTGGCTTCTGCGGGCTGCATGGAGTAGAACAAGCAAAGACCCAGACCAGGGGAAGTCTGAGCTGACACGACTTCTGCAGAATTCACTTACCCTCTCTCAACACTGGTCATCTCTCTCATAGCAATGTTGTGAGGACCAGCTTCTTTTTATTTTATTTTATTTATTTATTTGTGGGGGGAGAGGTAGAGAGAATCTTAAGCTGGCTCCACGCCCACTGTGGAGCCCAACACGTCACTCAATCCCACGACCCTGAGATCATGACTTGAGCTGAAATCAAGCGTAGACGCTCAACCAACTGAGCCACCCAGGCGCCCCAAGAACCAAGCTTTGAGTCTGAAAGAAGACCAGAAGACTCTAACTCACCATATAAACTGTGGGTTAGCATCTATGCCGAAAAGGTGCACATAGCAGGCCCAAGGCTGCTATCTTTGGAAGGGACTGCTTGCAAGGTGGGCCCTCATTTGCCATCTGGGAACGTGACAATAAGAGCGTTCCCAGTCAACAGTGAACTATGGTCCACTGTGCCTGGACTATTTGTACAAATAATATGGTAAGGTGACTATATGCTTTCCTTCTTGGAGTCCGGAATTTTGGTACGTGTTAAGCAGAGGGTGCCCATGGGACCAGCCCCGATAAAAATCTTGGGTGCCAAGTCTTTAATGAGCTTTCTTGGGCAGAATCATCACACACATGTTGCTGCATTTCCATTGCTATAACAAATCTCAGCCAAGAGTACAACTATATGAGTCCTGTGGGTCCTTCCAGAAAATCTCCAAATATGGGGGTGGTCTTGGGGACTCTAATACAGAATCGGTATTATATACCTGCACCTAGCATGAGCTAATAGAGATCCTTACCACCTCAAGAAAGCCTGCTGTCACCACCTAATTAGAAGTGAAGTTATAGACAGAAGATGGGACTGGGCGAGCAACAGAGTAAAGAGCCCAGAGCCCAAGGAAGGGGAGGCAGTGGGGGGGGGGGGCACTTCCTGAAAGCCTGCTGGGAGCCAATCACTGTGCTGGTGCTCACTCTGTCATCCTCATTTCCTTTCTTCATTATCACAACAGTATCATTATCGCTATTTTTTAGATAGAGAAATTCAGGCACAGAGAGACTGAGTAACCAGCCTGAGGTCACAGAGCTGGCCAGAGAAGGCTAGCTGGCTGCAGAAAGTGCCGAGTCCCGGCTCTTCCCAGCACCCATGATGCCTGCCTTGCTGCCACTCCCTCCATCAGGCTGTTTGGCTGGCCCTCGTCCTTTCTCTGCCAAGCAAGTCATGAGAAGTTTTCTGCAAAACTAGAGCAGGAAAGGGGCGCCTGGGTGGCTCAGTCGTTAAGCGTCTTTGGCTCAGGTCGTGATCCCGGGGTCCTGGGATCGAGCCCCGTATCAGGCTCCCTGCTCCGCGAGAAGCCTGCTTCTCCCTCTCCCACTCCCCCTGCTTGTGTTCCCTCTCTCGCTGTGTCTCTCTCTGTCAAATAAATAAATAAAATCTTTAAAAAAAAAAAAAAAACTAGAGCAGGAAGAGAAACAGGGCATTTTAGACCAAATGACCCTTATTATCTACGTTTGATATTTTTCAAAGCATCGCAAAACCCACCATTTCATTTGACTCTTAGAACCATCATGTGCCGGGCTGCCTGGCGATGCCCTCCTCTCTCCGACAGGGACAGTGAGGCCCAGCACTGACCGCGTGACTAGGACAAGGGCAGGACTCAAGCCAAGGCCTTCTTCCACATATCCCAGTGCCAGGCACCTAGGAGGAACACAGGAAATACCTGCTGCCTGCAGGAATGATGACTAAATACAAAATAAAAGTGGGCTCAACAGGAAACCAGAGGTCTAGTCTCTGAATCTTCTTTTAAATCGTTTTTCTTTAGGGCGCCTGGGTGGCTCAGTTGGCTAAGTATCTGTTGATTTCAGCTCAGGCCACACTCAGGGGGGAGCTGCTTGAAGATTCTCTCTCTCTCCCTCTCCCTTTGCCCCTCCTGCCCAGCTCGCACACACACGTGCTCTCTCTCTCAAATAAATAAATATATCTTTTAAAAAATATAAATCATTTGTCTTTAAAAACATATGTATAAGGGATGCCTGGATGGCGTAGGCGTCCGACTCTTGGTCTCAGCTCAGGTCTTGATCTCGGGGTTGTAAGTTCCAGCACCGCATTGAGCACCACACCCAGCACGGAGCCTACTTAAAAAAAAAAGACGGTGGTACACCTGGGTGGCTTGGTCAGTTGAGCGTCTGCCTTTGGCTCAGGTCATGATCCCAGGGTCCTGGGATCGAGTCCCTCATTGGGCTCCTTGCTCAGTAGGGAGCCTGCTTCTCCCTCTGCCTCCAGCTCCCTCTGCTTGTGCTCTCTCTCTAACAAATAAATAAAATCTTACCAAAAAATGCATAGTACTGACCAGTCAACGAAGAACTCCAAGTAACCTTCATTTGGTTTCTCCAGCTTCGGTGTCCCCATTTCTGCTTTCACTCCCACCAAGATGTCTGTGTGACCCTGAGGACATATGCAAGAAGGGTCCTCACTCAGGGCAGGTAGCCAGATACCCAACCACCAACCTCCTCTCCCAAACTATGACCCCAGGGGACTCTTTTAGGAGCCCTGCAAAGGAACTTGGGAAGTGGCCCTTTGAAAAAGTAAGGGGTCCTTCAGATCTAGACAGATGCTCTCCCAGAGTCTGCCTTGGGTCTTGGATTCCCTGGAAAGATATGCACTCCCAAAGCCCAGAGGGGCCTGTGGCTGGCTCCCTAGGGCCTGCCCATCCTCCCCCTGGGCACAGACTGTGGTCACAGTACTCACCAGCTTGACCCTGGCAGACCCACTGGTGTTAGACACCACATCGGTTTCCACTTCGACATATCGGTAGTCCTCACAGCCACGGCCATCCACACGGAGGTCTTCCTAAGGGCAACAACCACAACTCTAATACAAGCACCACCAAACCACCAACAGACTTCTAAACTCGTTCACGCCATTTCCCCCAAGGAACTAGGCAGTACAGCGTCCCTGCTCTCTTAGCGAATCACCCAGAATTCTGTCCTCGTAGCGAGGAACGATATTACTATTTTACGTGTGAGGGAATGAAGGCTCAGAGAAGTAAAGCGATGTATCCCAGGTCCCACGGCTGGTGAGAGCGAAGCTGGGTTTCCACCCAGGCCTGACCAAGAGCAAAGTCCATACTACATCCCACTACCCCAAACAGGCACACGAACAGACAAAATCTGAACGAGAGACAAAATAAGCTGCCTCTTCCCAAATCGGCAATTCCCAAATTGCGCCAGGAAGTGTGTTGTCAGAGCTACAACTGTCTCAGCTGTGGCCCCCTTGCCCCCCTAAACTCAACAAAATCCACTCTGTGGACAGCCAAAGATACCCAGCTCTTCTCTTCTAAACCAGGCATTCTCAAGAATAGGGACAGAACACTTCAGCCCAAGGGCCACCTGCCTCTGTGAAACGTTTTACTTTACTGGAACACAGCCACGCCTGCTCCTGGAGGCAGTCTGTGGCTTTCAAGCTACAATGGCAGAGTTGAGTGGTTGTGATGGAGATCTTCTAACCTACGAGGCCCAAGTCTTCACTGTCCAGCCCTTTACAGGAAAAGTTTGCCGACCCTTGCTGCAGAAGATGGATTTCAGAATGGTCTACGTACTGCTACCCCTTATCCCCGTGTATTTACTTCTTCTGTTATTTACTTCTATCAATATAATTCATGGATATCTGTTTTATGCTGCGGCTGTAATCCAATACTGTCATCACTTATGCTGTTGCTCAAAGTGTTCCAGATTTGGCCACTGGGGGTTCCTCTGGGTTGGTTCCTGCATTCTTTCAACATGCCCATGATCTTTTTTGAACACATCTTTACTTCTGACAAGACAAGATGTTCCAGCCTCTAGTATTTCTCCCTGCCCCAGCCATGGGATCAGTCCTTTCTCCGAGGTGTCCTGGTTCCTTTCACTGAAGAACGGTGCTTTAAAAACCAGGATCTGGTTGCTAAGTAAGTTCATTGCTACTGGGGTATCATTGCTTCCAGAACTTCTTCGCAGACAGAGCTAGATAACATATATGTTCGCTAACCCACACAGCTGTATTTATTTCTGAGTCTATCTACATAACTATTAAAAGGCCACGTGTTCACAGTGATAGTTGGTTCTAACCTTCCCGCTTGTCTTATTTGTAAATTCTTTCTCAGAAAGTGAGAAACCTGGCTCCCATTATCCACAATATATTTATGTATTTGTTAAATCTTGAGAAACAAATTTACTAATGGAGAATAGTATTTGTGTAGAGTTCTTTTCCTCTTTAGCCTTACACTGCCCACCCAGAATCCTGTTTTCCAGTTGTCTTCCTCACCCTTCAGTGTGGCTCTGCTATTCCCCTGCACCTGTGAGGTTCATCTGTAACTGTTTGTGCTCCAACGTGGGTCCCTCACATCCTGGCTACTTTAAAATTACTCATTAATTTTTGGGGTATGTGGACTATCACCATGACTCTAGGAGTCAAAGTTTTCAGAAAAGCTGTGCTCAGGGAAAGGCCACTCTCCCCTCAGCCCTACTTTCTAGCTCTTTCCCATCCACCCCAGGCAGTCTGTTTAATTGCTGGTTCATCGTCCCTGTATTTCCTTTGCACAAATGAGCAAATACATGAATATTTTTTATAATCCTTTCTTTCGTATATGAAGAGTAACACACTATAGATACTGTTTTATACTTTGCTTCTCTCTTTTTTTTGTAAACACTTACTAATACATATGCAGGCAATCACTACACATCAGCTCATGGAAATCTTCCTCATTCTTTGTAAACATCTTTTTTTTTTTTTGAAAGCACTCTTCTTTCAGAAAAAGACTCATTAGCTTCATCAGATTCTCAAAAGGGTTAATGCTCCTCAAAATACTTAAAAACACTGTCCTAAAATACGTAAATGTCACAAATTTACCTTTAAACTGCCTCGCCTAACTCCATATATGACTGACATTTTTATTTGGAGACACTGAAATCCAGTAAAGCACTGCATTCACCCAGCTCTGACCTTCTACCCTGTTTCTACTCTTTCTGTATCCCACTCCTGTTAATGCAGAGAAAATAAACATCACAAGTCCGTTTGAAGTCCCTTTGCAGCTCGTCCACTCCCCAGGCCATCCCCTCCCTGGAGGTAGTCCCCATCTTGAGTCTGGGGAGACCTGTACTTAAAAAGCAAAAGAATTTCAAGTCTAGGCAATGAACCTCCAGGGAGGAACTCCATAAAGTGATCCCTCTTCACTGGAGGATCCCAAAACAAGGTAACTGTCTCTTGACAACCCCACCCACAGAACAGGAAAGGCTTCCTAGGTCGATCTCTGATGCCCCATCCCCCAGGTGTGCCCTGTGAGGAAAGTGAGAACAGGGCCCAGAAGCATCAGTTAAGAAGACTCCTGCCTGAGTTGCAGGTCGGGTGCAAGTGTGAGCAATCACTAGGAGTATTAGTCAGGGGCTCCTGGCCTGGTTCTGCCATAACTAGCTGCTTGACCTAGGACGGGATGCTCGAGACTAGTTTCCTCCTTTGTACAAAGATGGACATTGAATTAGTAGGCCTCAATGGTGCTTCTCTAATTCTACAGATCTATAAATTAAAACAGCCACAATAATTTGCAAAAACTAATAGTAGCTATTCTCTAATGTGCATTTACTATATTTGGGATAACGTGCTAGGAACGCTACACAGTTGACACATTTAACTCTCACAATAACCCTATAAGATAGCTTTTTCTCATTCCATTTTACAAATGAGGAAAGAGGTTGAAAGATGCTAAATGTCTGGCCCAGGTCACATGGCCAATAAGGAGCACTTGAACTCCAAGCCAGGGCTCTTAACCCACAATTCCACATGGTCCCCTGCATCCTAAAGGGTCTCTTCCCTGGGCCACAGGAGACAGCACAGGCCTCCCTCAAAGAGTGAACTGCTGGCTCTACCAGTTGGTCCTAATGATGCAAAAAACAACTCTGAACGCAGGGAGGCCACAAGGTGACAGGGCTTCTAACTGCGGCTTTAAAATACCACTTCTCTGGAAAGATCTAGTCACTACCCTTTGTAGCGACAACGCCTTGTTCCAGGATGGGGCTGGGAGGGGGTCAGAAAACCAGGCCTTACCAGGTACTGTCTTTCTAGCCTTTAAACTACTCTGCTCCCTGGGGAAGGATCACTGGGAAAGGCTCAGGTGACAAGTAAGAAACAAACAAAAAGCTACACATTTTCCTTTCCAAGGATGCACAGAGTATATATATATTTTTCATAGAAAAAAAAAGCACCCAAGAGAATAGGAGAAAAACCAAAAAAACAAATTAGTCCACGAATCACTGCACTCAGGACTTTTTTCTTTTTTAATCCAGCTTTCCTCATAAAAGGCTTAAAAATTACCCAAACCTGCTTGGTCTGGCTCAGAGCCAGACACCCTACCAAAATGTTTATTCACCAGTAGTACTCAGAAGAAAGGAATTAATTCATGTGTGACCATTTAAACAGGGGCTGCCCTGCAGTGAAAGCTCCATCCAAAAACCCAACACAGATGTCAACAAGTGCTGGGCACCACCATGGAGTGGAGGACAGGGTTGTCCTTCTTGATAGAGGGGGCTGGGACAGCGCCCAGTGACTTTCCAGTTGTTTCTCACCCAATCACAACACCCCTGCTAGTTGGGTGTGGTGTGGTAGAGTCACCTCCAACCCATATATATATATATATATTTTTTTTTTTTTTTTCTTAAAGATTTATTTACTTGAGAGCAAGGGAGAGAAAAAGAGCATGTTCGGGAGAGGGGCAGAGGAAGTGGGAGAGAGAATCCCAAGCAGATTTCCCACCGAGCACGGAGCCTGATGTTAGGCTCCATCCCACAACCCCGAGATCACAACTTGAGCCAAAACCAAGAGTTGGACGCTCAACCAATGGTCACCCAGGCTATATTTTAAATCTCTCCTGTCACATACCAGCTTTGTGACCTTGCGCAAGTTAGCTCCTCAACAGCTTGGAGTCCGTCTCTTTGTCTGGAAAGCAGGAATCACCCCAACCTCACAGAATTATAGGAGAACCCAAAAGCCAGGAATCATTTAGGGGACCCTCAGCACAGTGTAGCACACTGAAGTGCCCCCTGCACAGTTCCCTTCTCCTGCTTCTGGGGCGGGTAGTAGCTCACCAAATCCTCGACAACAGCCCTGCAGGGAGCTTATGGATGAGGTAGGTCACTGAGGCACCCGTTTCACTGCCTGTGGCAGAGTGGAAGGACAAGGGACTCCACCCAGAGCCACTTTCCTCAGACTCAAGTAACCCAGTCCTATCACTCACTAAAGGAAGCTGACAGGTCAGCTCTACTAACCTAACACGCTTGGAAGAATTTAGACTGTGGCCTTGGCAGTGAGGTTAACCCCCCATTACCTTGCTCTGACCTGTCCAGCACCTTGGACCTGCTACAGAATGGAGACTAGAATGCTTCTCCCACTAGAATGCAACCCCACTTAGGAGAAGGACCACATCAGATCCAGCTCTGCAGGCAGTGGCCCAAGGCACAGCAGGCAAAACCAGATGTCGATCCTCGTTCACCTTCCAAGCGCACTGAGTAGTCTGCAGTTCCTTTCAAGGATGTGATTCCGTTCGCTTCACAAAGTGCCTGGGTGCAGGCTTTTTGTGCCCAGGGCCCGTAAATGGGAAGGGCACAGGGCTCAAAACCAAGAGTCCTGGGGGCTGGCTCTAGCTCTGCATGGCCGGGTTGAGCAGCTGAATACTGACTGCTCAGTTTTACAGCTAAAGACCCCAGTCTCAGCCTTGTTCCCCCTCTTTTGCACTGTTCCGCCAACGATGCCTACAATGAAAGCTAGAGCCACAGAAAAGAAACTAAAACCATCGGCTGAGCTACACCTCCCTTCAACTGCCAGGAAAAATTCTGTAAGATGGCTTTGACAAGGCCCTAAGAGGAATGCCTCTTGGAGGGGCTAATCCATCGCTAGGGCCTGGTCTGAACCTATGAAGGCCAGTCTAATGTCCGGGTCATGGCCACGGCACCAGTAAGCAGACCTCTGAGAAGCCTACCATGCCTCCCACTCCACGGAGACCACAGAACAGAGTCACTGTCCGCCCCCAAGAGCCGGAGCCAGTGGTAGGGGCTTGACCCCAAGCATACAATCCAGAGAGTAACCAGCTCCCCTGGCACGAAACTGACTCTCTCCTTAGAATCTGATCTCTGACCTGAGAAATACTTGAGAAGAAGGGAGTTAAAGAGGAACTGACAGGTCAGGTACAGAGGGAGGCTGAAGAGGCCACCCAGAAGAAAGGCCGGGGCTGGGGGGGTCGGGCAGTGACAGATTTTACCATGATGAAGGGAAGCTGGACAGCAAGTGCTGCAGAGAAGAGATATACTTCAGGAGAGAGAAGTGGAGGTGTCACCACAGACATAAAGACAAGCAGACTGTCACAGGGACCACAGGATCCACGGTGGAGCCCATGAGATGCAATGCCCTGGAGCTGCCTCAAGACTTTCTAGCCCTTGCCACAAATCGGCTTTTTCTCAAGATAATTTAATAATCTCTAGCCCTCAACAGCCCCAGGCTGAAACCCTGGTGCGGTCACTGTGAAGGTTGGGAATACAGTGTGCATGGTTCAGCACAAAGCCATAAGTCTGATGGAAAAAACAAGGTTGGGGGCGCCTGGGTGGCTCCGTCGGTTAAGCAGCTGCCCTCAGCTCAGGTCATAATTCCAGGGTCCTGGGATCGAGCCCCGCATCGGGCTCCCTGCTCGACGGGGAGCCTGCTTCTCCCTCTCCCTCTGCCTGCCTCTCTGCCTACTTGTTCTCTCTCTGTATCTCTCTGCCAAATAAATAAATAAAATCTTTTTTAAAAATTTAAAAAAAAATATCAGATTAAAAAAAAAAAGAAAAAACAAGGTTGAAAAGGAGCCAACATCTCTTCAGGGTTGACCACATGCCAGGTACTCTATATTTCCCCATCTCATTATTCCTCACAACCCCATTCTGCCCTCCAGATGGATACAGTCTCATTTTATCAGAGGGAGCTAGCTCTGAAACTCAGGTAAAATCGCTCTCACTGTAAAGGGCGCAGCTGGGAAAGAAGCCCTGCCCATTCGGGCTCCCAGGTCCTCCTGCGAACAAACACAGCAGGAGACCACGTGACCTCAGGCAGGCAGGAGCAGAGACTCCACAGCAGACTCAGCTGGACCAGGCCGGTGGTCTGCCCGTAGATGTCTGCTGCCGGCATCAAAGTCTCCCAACACTTTATGAAAATATCCAACTTCCAGGCTCCAGCCCCAAAGGTACAGAGTCAGAAGGTCCGGGTAAAGCCTGGGAATCTGCACTTTGCGGGTAAATAAAAGGTACTTCAAGACTTCAGAAATCACTGGGCTGAGATGGAGGTTAGCTGTGTCTCCTCCTGAAGAAAACACACATCTAGCCAGTTACTCAAACTCGAAAGCGGGTAAATCTTAGATTCTGCACCCAACTCTAAAATCTGCCCCCCACAATTCCTGAATGTTGCAAATAGAGAGAAAAACAGTTTGAGATACGAGTTGGTATACAAGTTGGTAAAACAAAAGCTGTACAAAGAAAGGCAAATAGGGCTCTAAAGGAACTTATAACAAAAGTGGGGAAAAGGGCGCCTGGGTGGCTCAGGTGGTTGGGCGACTGCCTTCGGCTCGGGTCATGATCCGGGAGTCCCGGGATCGAGTCCCGCATCGGGCTCCCTGCTGGGCGGGGAGTCTGCTTCTCGCTCTGACCCTCCTCCCTCTCAGGGTCTCTGTCTCTCATTCTCTCTCTCACAAATAAATAAAATCTTAGAAAAAGAAAGTGGGAAAAATACTGCTTGAAAAGATAACAATACAGTATATATCATGCACTATTTAAAGTCTAGAAAAATGGTGTGGGGTGGAGCAGTGTCCAGAACTTCTAGGACGTCCCCTCTTCCTTCCTGTTTGCTCACATGCTACCAGATGGAAAGAGAAAGAAAGAGAAGTAGAAATGGGGATTCTCTCTGGCCTTTGCTTTGGGAACCCGATTTGAGGACGGGAAGACAATGGCTTTCACTGCAGTAGGAGAACTGCAGGAAAGTCAAGCATGGGCTCTGCAATCACACAGATCTGGATTTCTGTCCCCACTCCATCACGTGCTTTCTGTGTGACCTTAGACCCTGTCTGAGCTCAGTTCTTCACCTGTTAATATAGGGATAATTAATACTCACCCTCAATGCACCAGGTTAACTCCTTCCAAACTGCATCACCTGGACTCCCTTTACTGGCTTGTGTTTGGGTTTGGCCAAGGGAAGGTCCAAAAGGAGACGCCAGGAGCCGCCACGGGACTTGCTCCCCGCGCCCCTATCCCTATTCCCCCTAACTGGGGCCACATTTCTGAGCGTGCTTTCATCTGGCCAAGCCTACAATTTCTGTTGAACAGCTCTTCCTCTACAGTTCTAGCTATCGTTGGCACCTGGTAACACAACTGCCTCCCTTGGCCCCTTCAGCCTAAGGGTAACAGCCACTCCCTGTGGTTGCTAGTCTTTGGCCCCTCAGTCTCTCTTGTCGGTTCCCTGAAAGCCACCCACACCACTATGAAGAGTCACATCACATAAGCCCCCTGAATTACCTGAATGGGATTCCATACTCTCCCAGGACCTGATAGGATTCATCCTCCTTGCTCACAAACTGCTTTCTCTCAAGTGTACCCCATCCTCCCAGTGGCCATTTTTAAGCCTAATGATTCTGTCCATCCTTTCACCTGACCCAAGCCGAAGCAAAGAGATTTTTCTCCCTGGAAACATGACGATGGAACTGAACTAGAAGGGATCGCTTCTTATATACAGAGGAACTGTAATCCCAGGAGCTGAGAGGTAGCCACATTCTTCCTACTACATGGCCTGAGAAACAGAAGACCAGTCTGAAGAGAGGTAAGAATAAAACGAGGCGTAAAAAGCGGCAGAGATGAGCAAGGGAGAGCCTGAAGAGGACCCTGAATTCCTGGAATAACACTTGTAACCCTCTAAAGTATACTTTTTTCGCTTGAGCGAGTTTGTTGGTTACCTTTCCTAGCAACTGAGTCCTCAACATACACTGTGAGGTTAATTTCAACCGCTTCTGGGATGCCTCGGTGGTTCAGTTGGTTAAGTGTCTGCCTTCGGCTCAGGTCATGATCCCAGGGTCCTGGGATCGAGCCCCACATCAGGCTCCCTGCTCACTGGGGAGTCTGCTTCTCCCTCTGCCTGCCGCGCTCCCCGCTTGTGTGTGCACTCCCTCTCTCTGTTGCTCTCTCCCTCTGACAAATAAATTAAATCTTTAAAAAATAATAATAATTTCAACTGTTTCTAACTACTACCAAACCAAGATGAAATATCCCTGAAATAGTTAAGGAATCAAAGGCTGAAAGGAAAGGGATGACAGAAGCTAAAACTGACCGTACTGGACCAAAGGTGAAAAGTAAAACAAACAAACAAAAAAACACAAGTAGGTCTACAGATAACAGGCAAGAACAGGATTCTGGTTAGGTATGTATAAGATGCACTGCCTGCACTCAAAGACCAACAAAACAAAAGTTGAGGTGATTTTAGAACTGAGTCAGTGGAGATCCCATGGGAAGCTTAATCACTTGCCTTCTGACCTTTATTCAGATGGTGTCAATTCTGTTTCCCTCCTCCATAAATATAGCAAATTTGTAGCCAACACTAATAGTCCTTACGAAGAGATTTATTTAAAGTCAGTTACTCTGCGTGGCTCCATGACACACAGAGCAAAGCATTTGTGTGGCCCTAATATTAGGTTCATGGTACTGGTAAGACAGAGGTTTAACTTTAAAAATGAAGAGTGTCCAACTGACCTCCCTTTTAAGACCCACCTTACTCAATCAATGTCACTGAGTACCTACTAAGCACTGGACACTGGCTAGGTTTTATTTTTTTTATTTTTTTTAAAGATTTTATTTATTTATTGGACAGAGAGAGACACAGAGAGAGAGGGAACAGAAGCAGCGGGAGAAGGAGAGGGAGAAGCAGGCTTCCCGCGGAGCAGGGAGCCCGATGTGGGGCTCGATCTCAGGACCCTGAGATCATGACCTGAGCCGAAGGCAGACGCTTAACGACTGAGCCACCCAGGCACCCCACTGGCTAGGTTTTAAAGGTACCAAATAACAGATTATTACCTACCAAGATCCATGAGGAAGAAGTGACTGCACCTCTAAACCCCCTAAGATCAGGCATCTAGCCACCTCCACAACCTGATCTCCCACCACTACCCCCAGCCCATCCTTGTGGCTCCACACTTCCTCCAAGAGCCTTTGGATTCGGCATCTCTTCCTCCTGGAAGGCTCAAGCCTACTTAATTCTTAAGTATGCTGAGAGCTCATTTCAAATACTATTTCCTTAGGGAAGCCTACTCTGACTTCCTGGACTAGACCAGGTCCCTGATTTTTTTTTCCTTCACAGCTACTAGTACAATTTTACATACAAACACAAAAATATATCTGTAATTTCTGTCTCTTCCTTCTAGCATGGGAGCTATATAAGGGCAGCCTCCTTCCCATCCCTTGAGTCTAGCTTAGTTCTAGGTTGAATGAATGAATACGGAGTCCTGAAAATATACACAGGAAGGACACGACATGGATTTAAGGGAGCAATTCCGCCTCCTTAGGGAAGCCTTCAGAGCATCACAGCCCCCAAAATTGTATAGCTCCTTTGACCTCCACTAACTATGCCACTCCCTTAGCATATATGTTATATTCCGTTGCCTTTACTTTATTCATCTTTGAAATAATAAAGGAATCAATGGCTGACGGAAAGGGGACGCCAGAAGCTGAATTTGACCATAATGGACTGAATGTGAAAAGTAAAATGCAAAATGATTAGGTCTCTACAGCCAAGTTCAGGATTCTCATTAGGCTTTACCGAGACGTCTGGGGATGTCTCTAACCTGGGCAGGTTACAAATCTCTAACCTGGAAAGGACACACTTGGCTTTCCTTGGTAGCTCATTACACCCAACATTCTCCCAACTCTCGCTCTGAAGTGGTCTTGACTCCAGGAACTTAAAACTGACCACAGAAGATCTAAATACAGTTACAGCTGCCTCTAAGGATCTTAGAACTAAATGCCACTGGCTGTAGAGCCGCTTTTTAAACATTCTTCCCCCTTTATTTGTAAGGAAATTTATATTTTTCAAAGCGCTTTCACCTCACTCCCTTCTCTCCCTGTGCTTCCCAACCACGAGGTAAGAGCGGGCCAGAAGCCTACCGCCAACCCCCGTTTCGTAGCAGAGAAAAGCGAGGCTCAGCCCAGTGATGCGACTCCCGAAGGCCCTGAGGGCGGTGCTCCCTCGCTAAGAAGCGGCCTCAGGGACTGCCTTTCCACCCAGGTTTGGAACCTTGTAGACGCGGAAGGCTTCAAGTACACACACAGTCCTAAGTGGACCCTCGCCGTGGGGTCCTAAATACACACGCTTTGCCGGCTTCGTACTGCAAACGCCGGCCGCAGGGCTGTCTAATCACCAGGTAAACCCAGCACGCCGCCTGGCCGCCTCCTCCCGAGCGAACCGAGGGCGCGCCGCCACCCGCAGCGCCAGGGGGACCCGGTGGCTGACGCCGCGGCGTAGCTACCTGAACGCCGTGCACGATATACACCTTCTCCGCCTCACTCAGCGCCACGGACGCCATGCTGCCGAGCCGCCCCGCTCGTCGACGTCATCTGCGCGCGTCGCCCCCGCGCCGGCCGCGCCCCCCTCCCACGCGCCCGTGCGTCATCAGCCTGCGCGGCGGCCGCTCCTGCAGCCACCGCTGCTGCCGCCACCGCCGGCAGCTCGATGGGCTTCTCCTGTGCGCCGCCCGGTGTCTGGACGAGTCCGGGAAGCCGCGGCGCCTCGTGCCGGGGAGCCATCGCTGCAGCCCGAGGTCGGGTCCCGGGTCGGGGGCTGCAGGGGGAGGCGACGGCGGCGGCGAAGGGAGCCCCACCGGGGGCCTGGCACTGGGGAACTGCCTCCGGCTTCACGGTCAGTTGGGAGGGGGAACTGGGGTTGAGTGAAGAGGCTGGGGTGAGGCCAGAGGCGCGGGCCGGGGCCGGAGCTTAGGACTCGCAGTGGCAGAGGCGCGCGTCGCAGTTTGCTCAGAGCTGGAGTTGAAGTAGCAGAGCGTGTGTGTGTGTGTGTGTGTGTGTGTGTGTGTGTGTGTAAGAGAGAGAGAGAGAGAGAGAGAGAGACCTGAGAAGGAGAGAGACCTGAGAAAGAGAGAGAGACCTGAAAGAGACTGACCCCGAGCGAGGAGAGGCGGACGTCAGGGTTGGGCTGAGGGGCTGTCTCCTTGCTCTCCTCCCCTCTTCCCCCCACCCCCCGCCCTCCGTCCCGCATTTCCCTAGTCCCTTAGGGTGGTTGAAAAGAAGAGGCGGTGAAGCCCTCTTTACTTCGTTCTCGGTGGGAAAGGTCCGGGCCGGGAGTGAGTGCCCACTAATCCCGAGGCGTCCTTACTCCACCCCAAGGATCCCACCCGTGCCCCCTCTCTCTGGGGCTGACCAGACGCTGACCCAGAACCTTGCAGGATCCCCCTTGCCCCAAGTGGTCGCTGGAGCATTGTCCCAAAGAGAGGAGGGGGCAGAGTTTTGGTAACTGGCGCTGGCGAGGGCCACAGTGCCCAGGGTCCCCAGCCCTTCCCAGCAATGGCAGGAAGCCTGGGCTTGATGGTGTGGTCGCTGGGAGCTATAGACAGCTGTGTGGGGGGGGGGGGGGGCGAGGGGAGCCAGCCCTGGCGGTGGCCAAGTGGGAGTAGGGCCTTGGATATCCAGAATGGATACCTGCAAGGTGAATATAGGGTCACTGAAGGAGCCCATTAAGGTGAGGCAAGATAGGGTATGGTACAGATTTTAAAGAGGTCATGTGGATAAATGGGGGAAAGTTAACCCAAAGTGATTGAAGCAAGGATCTGATGACTTTTCCAAATGTCCCTCTTTTAAGGAGCCTTCCTGTTCTCAAAAAGTGAAAATACAGTAACCCTTGACAGCTTGATCATCTAACAAATGTATTTCTCAGCTAGTAGCTTCCATACTGTCTCATAGGTAACTATTGAGAGCTTACCATGGATGGGCTTTGTGCCAACTTTGGAACACTAAAACAAATAAAACACAACTTCTGCCCAGAGAAGCTTCACAGGCAGAGGGAAAGGCTCTAGGGTCAACATAACCACAGAACATGGTTAAGAACTACGATGATGGCACCATGAGCATAGTGGGATTAGGGAGGTGGGCCAGAGGAGGGTACAGGGAAGAAGTACCTGCCCATATTCTTAAGCCCAAAATAAATGATCACTTCCTAGTAGACTGGACATCAGTTGTTTCTTGTCTCCATGGTTCTCTTATGGGTGTGCGTACAGGGTTGGACTTTGCCCTCTAGGGAAATTGGGAGAGGAAGCTGGAAGGTTTTTCTTACGAATGAAAGCACAGGTGCCCCACCCGTCATGGTACATAGGAATCTTTGTGTGGTTGGACACCTGGTTTCTATGTGAGGAGCTTTGTGATGAGATAACAAGGGACTGCTGATGTTAGAAATGATATTTTGTTCTAGAGATTACTCAGAAAGTAGAGACCATGAACATGGAATTTTAGTAGCTAGGATATCTAAGAGGATTGAGGATTTAAAAAGTGGCAGCAAATGGACAGATCAGAAAAGACAGAAGAATCTGGGTTGGATACCATGGAGTCATCTTTATATAAAGATCTTTCAATATGTCTTCGAAAATATAGAACATCTATTTGAACCATTGCCCTGGCAATTGACTAAAGGTTCCTTGCTGGAGAAGAGTTGGCAGTATTTGCTAAATAATATTATGAATGATGTCTCACATGTTAGGCTAAGTAGGTCTGAGAGGTGTAAACAGTGAAATGTTTATTTTAAATTCTCTACTGAAACAATGACACCTTCACTAACCGTTATATTTCAGTGCTGCCAGAACATTTTTTACCATGTTTGTTGTGATAATTTTTAAAACTCAAAAATTCAGAGTTCTTTTTTGGTTATTAAAGCAAGACAAAGAATGCATGTTAGCCAGAAAAATCAAGAAGCCAAGAATAACACCTTAGTCTATAAAACCAGCATGTTTTTCCATCATTGTCAGATTCTTGGCCGGGGCGGGGGGGGGGGGGAGGGGGGCAGGGCATATTGTTTTGTAGGTCTGTCCATTCTGAATCTCTGTACTCTGTTAATTTTATTTAACATTAACTTACATTAACATTAACATAACATAGTGCTCATTAGGTGCCAAGCACTGTTCTAAAGCACTTTACAATGATTAACTGATTTGGTCCTCACGAGAGCCCTATGAGGCAAGTACTATTGTCCCTATTTTACAGACTGGGAAACTGAGGTGCAGAGAGGTTGATTATCTTGATCAAGGTCACAGGTCACATGACTAGAAAGTGCCAGAGCTGGGATTTGAGACCAAGCAATCCAACCCCCATACTTGCCCTCCTAACCATCCTTTATGCAGTCTCCCCACCAGACTATACTTCATTTGCCAAAGTATTTGGTGAAGGAGGCCTATGTTTGTTATGGAATTGTTAACTGCCCTGTAGGCTGTAGTTAGTTTTTATTCCAAAAGCAGGGAGTCTATTCAAGCATAAATTCACATCCCTTGAATCCTTATTCTAAAGGAACGTTGAACGTGGTGCTGAAGGGATGCTCCTATGTCTCTTTCAGCCAACCCTGGTTAGATAAGGGGAAAGGTTACATACAGGCCAAGTGGAGCTTAACTCAGAGGAGCTGAGAAGAGCCCTCAACAACAGAGAAGGCTGATGGATTTGGGACTGATGATGGGGCAAGGCATGGAGACCCAGATGCCAACCATGTGCCTTGCTCCCAGAATAGACATCTAGAAGCTCTTCAAACAGGAAGTATTTGTTTGCATGCCTGTGAGTGTCATGTTCTTGTAGACTCAAAGAGATGGGAAACTGAAAACATACCTGCCTAAAAGGAGTTGAGGATTTACTCTAGCTAGAGAGCCCAGGCACTCAACTAGCGCATAAACAAGACAATGAAATAAAGTGCCCAATTGAGCCAGTGTGGTAATTAGACGTGAGGCCAACCTATAATAAGGTGCTAATTGTGCAGGCCAGGTATCAAGGGCGAGAGGTAAAGAGCTGCTGCTAGCCACTAGCAGGCAACAATGACATTACAGAGGTGAAGTAAATCTGTCCCACCTAACCTTGGTTAATTAAAGCAATAAAAGCCAGTTACAGAAGAGCTTGGGGCAATGCTGAATCCATGGTGCTGAAGTTGCAGAGAGCTCTTAAAAGCCCAGCAGGGGAACATCTTCCCAGCCTCAAAGAGAGGTAGTCAAGTACGAGGCCTTTACCTCTGCATTTTCACAGTTAGCCCAGCACTGCAGAAAAGCAAAATCGAGTGACTATTTTCCCTATAGATCTGTTTCCTTTAAACACTTTGATTTGTCCTGCCTGTGCCTTGTCTGAAGAAACACTCGATATAAATAACCTGTCAGTCAGGCCGACAGGTCTGTGGCTGTCTTGCTTTTCCAGAAATTACAGCTCGTAATTACAGTGGTAGAAAAATTGATAGGACTACGTCGGGTAAAGCTTATTCTCATTTAGAGGAACGGACTTCATGTGTGTTCATTTTGAGAGGGTAGCAGGGTGCTTCTTAGGTCTTTAGGGCATGTGTGAACAAACGGAGGGGGGGTCACATATTCTGATTAGCAAATCTGGAAATACTTAAACACACACACACATGCTAATAGCCCCAGAATCCGAATAGAAGTGGAGCAGTGAGGTCTGGATATTGACCTGCTGGGCGGGGGAGGGAAGCAAATGCCATGCTGCCTCTAGTTTCTTCCTGTTTTTGCATGTTTTTAATCACTTACTTTCCTCTTTGGAAGCAGATTTCCAGAGACAAATGGCCAGGTTATTCCTGGCTCTCAACTGTGAAGTTAAGAAGGCTCCAGTTCCCTGTCCCACCTAATTCAGTTATCCATCCAAGAAATGCCAGGAAATACCAGGAAAACGCCATCTTTTCATAGTCTCCTCCAAACCATAAACCTTTCTGGTATGTAGAAACTTGGCAATTGAACTCTGGATTTTTCTGGGCTACCTGAGACATGAATTTCTCCTGGTCAGGGTCTGTGGAGCCGGAATCCCTTTGGGTGGGATAGATATCTCACCTTAGAAAAATAAGCCTAGTGGGACAGATGCAGTTCTGGCCACCGTTTGGTTGCCGTAACTTTTGACTTGGCTATGGACAGAGCATATGCTTCTAAACCGAGAAATACCAGCAGAAAATCTAGAAAGCCAAGATGATTAGGAAGAAAATGATCTATCGGTGCAAAGACTACTGGTTGTCTATTCTGGTGATCTGGGCTTTGCCGGAGATAATTTTTTTGTGATTTTGAGCAGGTCTGTTAACCGTTCTAAACCTCATTTTACCCTAAAATGTGTATCTTACCAAGATGGTAAAGCTCAGAACTGATCATGGATATACATATATTTAAACGATGTAAAATGGTCTTACTTCACTTTAAAGATTTCTCTGTCAGCACTTTGTAATATTTGATGCATTTTGGTAGTGCTTTTTCCACTCTGAAAAAAAAAATTAAGTGAATTAACAAAAGGGAATGGTAATTGGTTGAAAAACTGAGCATGCTCAGGAAAATGGCCAACAGTTATTGGTGGATTTCTTTCTGTATAGGAACAAAGAACGGGGACCGGAAGTTAAGGGATGCTTTTGGTAAACATAAAATCCAAGAAATTAACAAAGAAAATTTGTTCATGAGAACAGAGGAGTCAGAATCTTAACCCCGCAAGGGATCTTAGCACGCAGCTCAGTCTTCCCTCATTTTATAGATGAGGCCACTGAGGCCCAGAGAGGGCAACTGTCTGGCCAGAAATTGGAGGTGGTGAACCGCAGGAGTGGGAGTGGAACTGTGGCCTCCTGACTCCAAGCCCAGTCTGTATTCACTTAGCACTAGCCTCCCTTCTGTCTCCGAAGCCCTCAAGTAAGGAGGCAGGGGCTGTGGACGTGGACAGCCCAATTCCTTGGTCCCAAGCTCTTCCCAAGGCTCCGCTCTGGCATGGCACTTACAGGTGCCTGGGATGAGTGGCATCAGCAGGGATCTAAAGCTAAATGGCTTCCCTTCTTGCCTCCCGGTGCCATTGCAGTAACTGGTTCTCTTGCTTTCCCCTCTCTCTTCTCTCAGATCCCTCCAAGGGCCTTCTGCTTTTCGTCCCTAAAAAACCAGGCACTTACCTGGGTGATGTCACAGTGGCTGCATGTCTGCCCATGGCACAATGTGGGGGCACGTGCCATTTTCAGCACCCTCAGGTGGGACCCTGCTGGTTGGTCTCTGCCTAGCATGGGCAGTCTCTCTCTCCGAAAATACAGCGTGCCGGAACTTGGCCCCCCAGGAAGCATTCTCCAACAGAAGCAGATTTTAGGGATTCAGTCCTAGGGTGACTGTGCTGGCTGAAGCTTCACATCCTTGCTGCTTCCTGGGTTAAGGCAGGATCAGTCCTTCCAAATGTTGGCTAGTGTTCAACCAGGGCCCCACCTTAGAGGACAGAATGCTTAAGTTCAGGCCTGTGGCCTGTGAACGCTGCCACGCGTGGCCCGTCCACTAGCTCCATCTCCGCATAACCATGTGTGGGCAAGAGAGCCAAACAGTAAGTAACCCAAGGTCATGGTGGAGGCACTGGCCCACCTTTCCCTTTTGTTTTCTGGTTATGGGGCAAAATTAATGGTGGCAGTGGGGAGTAAAAAGCAGGCTCTGGAATGAGAGCAGGCTGGGGAGCATACCCTATCTCCACTGCTTCTTTGAAGTATGAACTTAGGCAAATCTCTCCATGCCTCAGTTTCTTCCTCTCAAAAAGGGGATGGGAAAGCCAGGGTCTGTATCTACAAGATAGAGCAGATGTGAAGATCAAAGAGGAGGAGACATGGGCGCACAGGTGGCAGGTAATAGACACATAGGAAGAATCAGGGCCCCACTCTTACATTCAGCATGCCTCCCACTGTAGCAGGAACCAGGCAGAACGCCCAGCTGAGAAGCTACTCTGCCAGAGGCCAGTGCACCTGATTAGGAAGGTTCACTGTGAGAGTAACACATTCATTGACAAGCAGTGTTGAAATTAGCTGGGCTGGTGATACATTGTTGCCCTTGGGAAGATTTTGTTGCTGGGTTGCAGACTTCTGGAAGGAGAGGAGTTCATGCAGGGACATAGCTGCACAAGCCAGGGGTAAATACTGTCCGCTAAACTGAGGGGGGAAGTTAGTCACCTCTCTAACCATTCTATGGAACTTGAGCTCACTCCCTGAGCTTCATTTCTTTACTCATCTAGAGAACAGGCTGGACCAGAGTTTGGAAGAGGTCAGGTAGTCCTTGCAGTCTCTTTCTGAAAGACCGAGCGTTTGAGGGCCAGCGTGTGTAAGGTAGTCTGGGGGGTGTCGTGATCCGTTGAAGAGACAGCTGCCAGAAGTCAGTCAAATGGCTCAGAGAAGAAAGAAAAAAAAATTAGGCTTCCAGGAGCTAGTGGAAGGAATGTGTTTTGAGTCCATTTCTTGGGTTTTTCAAAAGAAGTCACAAATCTTAGAGATCTAGTCCTTCCCAGTCACTTTAGAGATGAAGCCATCAAAGCGAAGTTGAAGTGACTTTTCCTCAGGTCCATCAACTGTGTGAGGGAGTAGGAAGCAGAACTCGTGTTTCCTGCTTGGTTATTCCTCCCCTCCCCTTTTGGGAAAAAAAGAGAAAAAGCCATGTGCTGTGCTCAGACTGTGGTCTGTCGTGGCAAGCAGAGCTGGTTTTGAGTCCTGGCCTTACCACTCCCTTGCTGTGTATGACCTTGGGAATATTACCCAAGACTTCTGCACCTCACTGGGTTGAAGTGTAAGAAGGTCGAGGTGCTGGGTTGTTGTAAGAATTACAATGAGCTGCTTTATCTAAGTCCTCAATCATCATAGGCATTTGGTTCATGTTGGTGCCCATCTCCCTTCCTGGAGACAGCACTGCCTGTTTTGTCTAAAACTTTTAGACAAAGTCCCAAATGGACTTCGATTTCCTCATCTATGGAACAGAAGGAGTTTGGCTAAAATCTAATAGATCGGTCTTTAAGGTTTCTTGCAGCTCTAAAATTCTGACCCAGATAGTGATTTTATTTTTAACCAGTTCATCTTATGCATGGTCTTGTTTTATTTTATTTTTTTTAATGTTTTATTTATTTATTCATGAGAGTCAGAGAGAGAGAGAGAGGCAGAGGCAGAGGGAGAAGCAGGCTCGCCGCCTAGCAGGGAGCCCGATGCAGGACTCGATCCCAGGACCCTGGGATCATGACCTGAGCCGAAGACAGATGCTTAACCATCTGAGCCACCCAGGCGCCCCATGGTCTTGTTTTAAAGTCTCATTAATTTTCTTCATTATTATAACGTATCATAAAGTACACCTATAAAAGGGGAAAGTAGAATGTGTTACCCAAACAAGTGCAGTTTCTACTGATTCCCAATGTTTGTGACCTATATTGTGGCATCCTCTCTGTGGATGTGATGTAGGAAAGACATGAGGGTTCGAAGCCGATGGCCAAGAGAGAATTCTTGAGACGTCTTTGGTGCAAAAAGGTGGTTTTTTTAAAGCCTGGGGTGGGACCCGTGGGCAGAAGGCTGCACTGGGGTCATGAGGAGTGGCCCATTCTATACTTTCAAGTTGGGAGGGGGTTAGGCATAGTGTAAACCTCCCAGGTATTTTGGAAACAAGGTTTCCAGGATCCTGAGGGGGCTAGCTATTGTTAGGAGTCATTTATTACTGTTTAGTAGAAACTCAGTCATGAGACCCTTCAGATGTATATCAGTGGGTCATATGCTTGGGATGATTGTCAACATGTATCTTGGGGGGTAGAGATAAAGGAAGTTTCCAAAGGAATTTTTACGTTAAAGTAAACTTACAGGATGCTGGGGATTGGGCTAAGATTTCCTTTTGCCCTTAGTATCAACATTGAGGCAGTTGAGTCCCTAGAGGAAGGTCACTCTCCCTGTTTCAAGGACTTGTCAGTGGGCTGTAGGTAGTAAGGAAATTTAATAAGTTTTCTTCTGCCTTTGTTTCCCACATCAGGTGTGTATTTTTTTAGGAGATTTAGAAAGTCAGGAGGTGGTGAAGTGGCCAGTTGTGGTACAATAGTCCGTTGTGGTAAGTGAGAGAACTGTTAGTGTCCATGACCTGTCCAAATCCCAGACTTTGTTCTGAAATGAAGGCCTACTGTTAGAAGTCTGAGTGTGCACATGAGTCTGTTTTATAAGAAGGTGGCCAGAAGGCAGATTTCACTTACCGACCCCTATCTGATTTTCTCAGTGAACCTTAGTGTCTGTAGGGTTTGGTTTGAGGGTATGATGTTTTACTTTTTTACTTCTTTTTTTTTTTCAAATGTTTTGTTGAAGGTTGAGTATATCAGAAGACAAGAGACAGGCAGAGCAGGACAGACCCTCCTGCAGAGGGAAGAATCGTGTAGACTTGTCGGTAAAGATCTTCTAGAACAGGCCAGGGCGTTCTGCCTGGCTGGACGCCTTTCCTTGGCTGGTGGGTTGTGATGCAGATGATAAGGCACCTTTCCTTTGAACTACACCCTTACCTTAAAAAAAAAAAAAAAGTTTAGTGACGCATTCTTTTTTTTTTTTTTTTTAATGAAATATTTCAAACAGCGATTCATGGTTCATTCTTTCTTTTTCTGAGAACCCTGTAAAAATGGGTATAAAATTTATGATCCTTTTAGATCCTTACACAAATTAAGAGAATTGTAGCTCAGATAAATTGGTTTTCTACTTTTTCAGATACCTTACTAAAGCTTCTAGGGCATGGACCATTTATTTATTTTTGAAGTTGTAGGCCTGGCTTTTGAATGCTTTTAAGTCTATCACTCTGAAATGTGAGAAGTTCTAAAAGAGGCAAACACCATATTTTTGAGACAGTAGGATTTAAGCCATAGAAGGTTATTGATATACTCGTTAAGATGAATTTCAATTGAGAAAAATGACAGAAGTACCAGAAAAGATGCTGCCTTCTTTCAGGGGACCTTTTAAGTGATTGTGTAAGGGTAGACCGAGTTCTTTAACTGTAGTAAGAATTAGTTTAGGTGAGAATTCAATGTTTAGTAGGGCAAGTTCCAGAGGATATCAGGCCAGCCCCCCCGCCCAACAGCAATTCAGCATAATACTAGATTTATTAAAATGTTAACTGTTCACCTGAAACAAATGCTGACCTATGTTAAAAGCCTCTGATTTAAGGGTTTCTACTACCTTGGCGATGTTCATGACGTCAGCTAAGGAGTTGATGAAATTGAGTTGATCTATAGATGAACTATATGTTCCTACTAGTAGAGACCCAGAAAGGTGAATCCTTAAAAAAAATTTTTTTTGGAGTGTTTGGATGACCTTTGTCTCTAAGCCAAGGGAAAATAATCGCACCTGATTTGAGTTTATTCAGCCAGTCTGTGTACAGATATTTCATACAGGCCTTAATGGTTGGGTGTGTTAATGCTACTTTAATCTGTACAGTCCCCAAAACCTACTGTGCTGTGCATGAATGCATGTGTGGATGTGAGAATGTGAGTGGGTGTGGTGTCTTAGGAAAGTAATCTTCACAAAGTACTTTGAGATGCTTCTAAGGATTTTAGATCTAGCTGAACTAATCCGGGACTTCGGGATAGCATTTTAGCTCGTGAAAGCCAGCGATGTTGGCAATCTGAGAAGATCTGCAGTTCCTGGGACACTTGCTGGATGGAGAACAGTGGAGTTGTGGGGACTCTAATACATTCCAATACAGAACTTGTTTGTTTTATGTGATGGTCGTGTCTTTGACCCTTAAGCATAAAGCCTGGGCTTTGGGTCAGTTTTCTTAGGGCAGGTGATGGATTTATAAGGACTTGCCCATAATTCAACAAATGATGAGTAACTACAGGCAACTCTTGCCATCGCTAATGGTCAACACTTGGCTAGGCATCCAGCCTGGCCAACCTGCTGATGGGCCACAGTGGGATGGGACCTGTGAGCTTGACCATAGCATCACCCTTTCAAACCCCTTTATGTTGCTCGGCCTTGGATAGGCAGCATGGAAATTGAGTCATGAGTGCATACCACAGCGCCAACCCAGTACCCCAAACCCTGGGGCTTGTAGGGCCCCAGACTGCATTTCACTAAATAGATTTGCGTCTGCCTGTCTGGGTTAGTGGGGAGGCACACTTGTAGTCAGGTATAATGAAGCGTGTGAGTTATAGATCTGGAGGCAATTCTGTGGACCAGGTGTAGGGGGGTTTTGTTTTTGTTCTTGTTTTAGAAAATTATCACTATCAGTCATTTCTGTTTATTGCTTCTGAAACTCTAAGAAGGAAGACTAGATGATTTCCTTAGAATTCCCACATTCTCGGATAGCAGAGCTCAGAAGGTCATTCTGACAGACACTGCATCTTCCTTATCATCTGGATCGCTAGCTCCCGGGAGCTCTAGAACTCCTCTGGTACCATGAGTCCTCCTATGACTTCCTTACCCCCAGGGCTTAGTCCCTTCGCCTTTCTGGGCCTCAGTGTTTTCATCCACCAGGTAGAAGAATAATGACTTTGGGCATGGATTACTAACATATGGAAAAGCCAACTCTTCTTCTTCTTCTTCTTTTTTTTTTTTTTTTAAGATTTTATTTATTTATTTGAGAGAGAGAATGAGAGATAGAGAGCACGAGAGGGAAGAGGGTCAGAGGGAGAAGCAGACTCCCTGCCGAGCAGGGAGCCCGATGTGGGACTTGATCCCGGGACTCCAGGATCATGACCTGAGCCGAAGGCAGTCGCTTAACCGACTGAGCCACCCAGGCACCCGAAAAGCCAACTCTTCTTAATGCTCTAGAACCGTTGGCCAAAACAGTACAACATAGATTACTATAATTAAAATTGCCAAATGATCATTGTTTTAGACCTTTCTTTGGACACAAAATGGAAGAGGATCAGAAAACCCAGTTCCACCCAACTGCATCTCTGGCCTGTTGCCTCAGTGCCTCCCCGGGCTCGTTGCCCTCTGGTGGACTCGGAGCCCTCTCGTCTGTCTCATTTTGTCTTGTCTGTCAGTGCCAGAGCGGCCTTACCACAGCATGACCACGGTCCTGATAGCTTTCCTCAGAGACTGGGGTGCCTCCCCAGTACCTCCAGGGTGAAGTCCCACCTCACCTTGAAGCCTGAGGCCTTGTAAAACATAGCCTACATAACATAATCCTACCTTTAGCGCTTCATTTCCACTTAGCGCCCACCACCTCCTAGTCCTAGTCCCAACCCAGCTCGTGTATGCGCACACTTATGCACACAGCCCCAGACATCGAGCACCCCCACCCTGCATCACCACTCTTCCTGCCTCTGTCTGAACAGAACGCTTCACCTGGCTCCGTACCCTGCTCAGATCCTCTCCCTTTAGCTGCCCAGGCCATGAGAAAGTCTATTTATCTCACTTCTGGGCTTTGTTTTTTTTGGGGGGGGAGGGTACTATTTGCCTCTCCATTGTGCTGTTCATTAGAAACCTGTGTTTTAGGGTCATTGTGGGGTAGGTCTGTCCGATTTCTGCATCCATTCACTCAAGAAATGATTTGAGCACATACTCCTGCCAGATACCAGGCTCTGACGCCGAACAAAATGGGACTTGCAGGTTAAGTAGAACAAAGCAAGTAAGACTAGACTTAGCAGATTGGGAGCTGGGAGAGGGGAATGGCAGGGCCTGAACTGGGCAGCACACACACATTATGGTCCTCATCATCCCTTGTGTGAGCCCCCGCACAGTTGCTTACATTTAGTGGCTGCTCCGGGAATATGTTTTTGAATTGAACTGAACTGAAGACAGGAGAATTTAGAGGGTCAACAGGGCAAGGGAATGGGATGAAAAGGGGTGGGGGGGGAGGGCTGGAGGAGGCCGTCCTCCTGAGGGTGTGAGCTGGTGGGCAGGATTAAAGGTCCCCGGACCCACCAGCCTCCTTGTGTGCACAACCCAGAGGCCTGAGCAAACAGTCTGCCCAACGGTCACAAGCAAGGACTCATGTGGGCAGTCGGTCATGGGCAAAGAGCCTCTCCTCAACCCCAAGGATTGGAGTTTCCCTAATTCAAAATAGAAAAGGAGAAAAGGTCAACATTTGCCTCTCCTGCTGTGGTCATTAGGGGCAGAACGAAGGGAAGGTGCACAATTTGTTCGAGGTGAAGTTTTCCCCGTATTTCTAAGATTTCCAGTTGACTAAGGAACAGATCCTTATTGGAAAGCTACTTCCATTGCTCTTGAGGGGCCTTGGGGTTAAATAAACTCTTCACCGCCGCGTGCTTTGATTGGTTTTGAGCAGGATATTTTGAAACACTAAAGTGTGGGTTGGAATGTGAACTTGAGTTCAGTACTTGGTGTCTGAGTCTGCCAAGTGTGCCCTTGTCTGGGTGCTGGCCCAGATCACAGGTTCTCCCTCACCAGTGAGGGGAAAACAGAGCTCCTCTATACACTCTTTGGTTCCCACATTGTTTAAGGATGGAACGTTCTGGTCGCTTAAATAAGAATCACAGTCCAGGGCGCCTGGGTGGCTCAGTTGGTTGGGCGACTGCCTTCGGCTCGGGTCATGATCCTGGAGTCCCGGGATCGAGTCCCGCATCGGGCTCCCTGCTCAGCAGGGAGTCTGCTTCTCCCTCTGACCCTCTTCCCTCTCGTGCTCTCTGTCTCTCATTCGCTCTCTTTCAAATAAATAAATAAAATCTTGGAAAAAAAAAAAAAAAGAGTCACAGTCCACTTACTTCACAGTCCTGCTTGGTGCACCCTCCTCCGTCTGGGATATGGCCACACACCTGAAAGGCAGCAGACAGGGCTTCCGGAGGGGGGCCTGGGATCACAGAGCTCTGGCATCGTACTCAAGCATTTGTGTAACAAACGCACACAGTAAATGGCTACTGCATGCCAGGCCCTGGGCTGATGAAAAGACAGGGCTTCCAGCCCACAGGACCTGTGTGGTGGGAGAGCATAGCAGGTGTTCCCTAAAGGCCTGTTACCGAGAATGAGTACCCTTCTTTTACGAACAAATAAAACTAAACCGGCTTTAGTTTTATTTGTTTTCCAGCCCACAGCCAATTAGCGGTCATAAATGGAGAATTTGTCAGGGGGGTTGGCAACTATAGGCACAGGAATGACAGTAGCCAGGAATGGAAGAGGGAGACAAAGAACCATACAAAGGAGATGTTGGAATTAGAATTCTAGTCTGCACAGGCCAGTTGGTGTGAGGCCAAGAGCTCAGTGAGTCTCCATGACCCCGGAGGACATCACTCCCTGATACATTCCAGTAATTGATGTTCCCGGTAATAACTAAATCATTCCAAAGAAATGGATGGTTATTGTACTTAAGACAGGAGCGGGTATAGTATCTTTTTTTTTTTTTTTTGGTCTGTTTTTTATTTTACTTCCGTGTTTTATTTTTTTATTTCCACCTTAACCATCCTAATGGTTAAACTGTGTATCTGCTCAGGAACAAGCCACAGTTACTGGGAAATTTACTTATGTGGAAGGGTCTGTTCCTCAGCAAAACCACACATACGCAACATTACTCTAGTCAAGTCGTTGCCATGTGTACGATCAAGAATGAGTAATTGACGAGCGAATACAGTCAACTGGTCTGAATATACTATGAGTGTAATGTAATCACTGGAAATACCTACAAGGGAGCATTGTTCTGAAATTTATTTTCAGTGATCATCCATTTCAGAAAACCACACCTTTTATGCTAATTGAAGAACAGCTTCACGGAGTACACAGCTTTCAGCGAGATGACCCTCGGGCTGCAGATGACAGGAGGTTTTGCTGCCACAGACATGGGTGGGGTGGGGTGAGTTGTAACCACCCATTTCTGTCACACTGAGCTGTTCTGCAGGGAAAGCTGGAGCCAAGACAGATCTCAGTTATCTGGTGGGTAACAACCGCCTCGAACCATGGGTCAGCAAACTTCTGTATAAAGCTAGAGCGTAGGGGCGCCTGGCTGGCTCAGTCAGTGGAGCATGCGACTCTTGATCTCGGGGTCATGAGTTCGAGCCCCACGTTGGGTGCAGAGATTACTTAAATATTTTAGAGATTACTAAAATCTTAAAAAAAAAAAGCTAGAGAGTAAATAGTTTAAGCTTTAGGCTCGCCGGTCATACGGTCTCATCACAACTGCTCAGCTGTGCCATTGTTATGCAAAAGCAGACAGACAATACGTCTTCGAATGGCATGGCTGTGGTCCAGTAAAACTTTATGGGTTTAGAGCCTGGGTACCTACAGACCTGTACAGCAGCAGGAAAAACCAAGAGAATGCTTACCTGTGGGAGTTGTCAAAGTGGTGAGCTTTGATCAGCTTTGGACTCGTGGGATTTCATGGGATTTTAGTTTTTCATTTGTTGGCTTTCGGTTGAATGGAGCTTAGAATTTTAGAATCTGCTGGGCCCGGGTCCAGTGTGCAAGCTCCTGCTGTCCTTCCATTTGGTGCCTCAGAAGGGTGTCCTCATCGTTCATGCCTCTAGGTTGTCGCTGGCGGCACCAATTGCCATTGTCTTCGTGGAGAGCACAAGGTTGCTTTATTCGAAGATTCTGATTGACGGCCTGTGGGGAACCACTGCTTTTACTCTACTTGGGATGGTTATTCCATACGTCATGACTTCCTGTCCCTCAGCTCCCAGCACAGTGTACCCAGCGTGTGATAGTCACCCTATTTGTTGAGTCCTGTGGCCCAAACAGTTGATTTCCCGGGAATCAGAGACTCCCTGAGTTCTGCCCTCGCAGGTGATGGGGTCAAGTGGAGAATGTTGGACAATGAGTCCAAAGTGTTTCTTTGGATAAGTACATGGTACGCATCGAACTGCCTTTCGGCCACTAATTCTCTGCCGTCCTGGGGAGGGGAGGCCCTGGCCTTATTCTTTCGTTATTAGCCTCTGCAACTTTTGACTTGAGAATGTCTGTCAATTTGAGTAGCAGTGACTGCCGGCTCAGCTTTCTGGACACGTCCTTCCTCGTCATGACTACAGCATATTCAGTCCAGAGGCTCTTTGTTGGGGAGGAGGGCTGGGGAGGAAGAAGGCCAAAGGGTGAGGAAAGCCCAGCACAACCACTGAAGGTTTGCCCATGCCCTGTAGAGCCCCAGCCTCCAGAAAAACACGCAGAGCCAGCATGCTTGTGAATGGTTGCCTGCGCTGCGAAGTGCCTGGAGTTCTCAGAAGCCCGAAGATGTCACTCACAGTGCTGTAGACAGCTCCAGGGGTCACCCTGTGGCGCCTCCATCTGGGGCTAGCCTGTGCCGGCGCAGTTGCTGACTGAGAAACCGGCCTGGTGAGCAACAGGCCGCCACGTGTAAGATAAGGAATCAGAGGAAGGAAATGTGTACTTGCTGCGTCTTTCGGCGCATGCTGTGGACAGATCGACTTTATTATCGATCCTGAGTTATTTCATTGCTGTCTCCAGAGACGCGGGCTGCAGCTGCTAGGAAGAAGGGGCGTGTTGCTCAGCACTTGTTTCGGAAGGAATGGATGTCTTTCCTAGAGAGACTATGCCACGTGTGTGGGGTCCGTGGTATGTGGGCTTGTTATGGCCTATAGCGTTCATCAGGAGCACCTCCAGCTCCCTGGAGCCTCACACCAGCCCTGGGAGGGGGTGCTGGGGCGGGATGGGGGTTATCTCTGCAGGTGAGGAAGGACGCAAAGGCTCACAGAGAGCCTCACAGCTCGGTGGTACAGAAACATCTTTGGACTCATTGTCCAACATTCTCCACTTGACCCCATCACCTGCAAGGGCAGAACTCAGGGAGTCTCTGATTCCCAGGAAATCAACTGTTTGGGCCACAGGACTGAAAAACCTGGTTGGTTTCAAGAACCTTCCCTATCCGGGGTTTTTCAGTCCTATGGCCCAAACGGGAGAATGTTGGACAATGAGTCCAAAGATGTTCTAGGTCACCAGGTCCTTTCCTCCTACTCATCCCTGTTAACCCCAGGCAGCCTCAACACCAGCCTCTGGGTTTGTCCTTGGCATAGAGGCAGCAGTGTCCATGCTAAAGAGAGTTTTCCCAGAGGGCTTGGTACTCAGTGTCCCGTCTTGTCTTTTAAGTCACAACTAGAACATATCTGTTGACACCATCCTCCCAGTAGATCGATCCCTAGTAAACAGAGAGACCTGAGTTCTAGCCTCACTTCTGAACTGGTGTCCTGTTTGTGCAGCTGCAGCTCCAGCCGACCTTGGGTGAGGCATTTGCCCTTGGAAGACTCCCTTTGCATATCTGTCATGTGAAGGCTTTGGGCAAGGTGGCCCTATTTCACAAAAGCTAAGTTAACTCTCAGAAGGAAGGAAGGAAGAGAACTTACTTTTCTTTTTTCTTTAAGTAAACTCTACCCCCAGCGTGGGGCTCAAACTCATGACCCCTAGATCAAGAATCACATGCTCTACCAACTGACCCAGCCGGGTGTCCCAAGCACTCACATTTTTTTTTTTTATTTTTTTTAAGATTTTTTTATTTCTTTGAGAGAGGGAGAGCAAGCTCGAGTTGGGGGGAAGAGGGGGAGGAAGAAGCAGACTCCTTGCGGAGCAGGGAGCCCGACGTGGGGCTCGACCCCAGGACCCTGGGATCGTGACCTGAGCCAAAGCTAGATGCTTAACTGACTGAGCCACCCAGACATCCCTCATGGCTTACTTTAGAAAGGTAATTTTGTCAAATATCCTTGATAACAAGACACCACCCTTTTTCTGGGTCCTTTCTTGTCTCTTCCAGATGCCAGTATGGACAGAATAGCTTATGATGCTTATCCCCACCCACCACTTCCGAGACATTGAGCGGAAGCCAGAATACCTCCAGCCAGAGAAGTGTGTCCCACCTCCCCACCACGGTCCTGTGGGAACCATGTGGTTTATCCGCGACGGCTGTGGCATTGCCTGTGCCATTGTCACCTGGTTTCTGGTCCTCTATGCGGAATTCGTGGTCCTCTTTGTCATGCTCATTCCATCCCGAGACTACGTGTACAGCGTCATCAACGGAATCGTGTTCAACCTGCTGGCCTTCTTGGCCCTGGCGTCCCATTGCCGGGCCATGCTGACGGACCCCGTGAGTATGTCTGGGCCTGTTTTAACCAGCCCACACTCTCCTCCTCTGGCCCTGGCATGGCCGCAGCCCGCATGTTCCCCTGGACCTTGGGAGTGTGGAGAACAGGAGGGCCAGGGCTGGGGTGGGAAAGTGAACTCAGGGCCCCCCGAGGGGACACCGCCTGTGCCACAGCCTTTCTGTCTTGGTTGGATGTACCTGTATGTACACTGGTGTATGCGTCAATGGAGCCTGCTACGGGAGGGATTTGGCCTAGCAGAAACCTAGCCTCTCGTTCGTTGGAAGGGCACAGTCCGATAACCATGGAGACTGGGGGCAGATCACGGAGTGGAAAGCGTGCTGAGGGCTTGGGTCAGGGTGGGGCTTCCCAGTGAAGACAGGACTGCAGCGAGGTGCTTTTGAAATTAAAGCCGTATCCAGTTCCAGGAACCTGCACGGAAATGGCCTTCACTTTGGGCGAGGCTCATCTTTTCCTGAAAAGCTGGACAAGCCTGTTTCAGGCGGCAGCAAGTGCCTCTTGGTGAATATCTGTGGGTAAAGCGGTGGTGTTCTGCCTGATGACTTAGCTAAATATACCAAGCTGTGCAGGTGGCTATTGAATGTCGTGTACCCTGGTATTAAACCCTCCGTTCCTGTTCATCATCTCGTATGGGAAAGGCGAGAGTGCGTGATTTGATAAAGACCTCCTGTGGCTTAATAGTTTGAGTGCGTAGGACGAGTATGTTGAAATTAAGAGAAGGAAAGCACCACTACTGGCCATGGCATTGGCCACCCAGACTCTGTTTCTGTGAGCCCCAGGGAGAGCAAAATAGAGACCCTGGGTCTTGGGCTCATTCCCTCGAAGGGCTCCATTTCCTGCCGGTTCAGGCGGTGGCTTGTTAATCCATCCCGAGGGAGAGCAGCTTTCCCAGCTCGACTACACGTCGATAGCCGGTCCAGATAGCACCTCTTCTCCCCCACGTCCTGGCACCATTTATGGGGTCACCAGTCAGCCGGCCCCTGAAGGGCCTGGCGTACAGGTTTCCCCCACTCTCTGAAAAGGAGAACATTCCTGTGAAACCTTTCATAAGCCAAACGGCATCAAGCAAAGAAGCAATTTGCATGTTGTAAAAGCGAACATCCTCTTCGGATGTCTTTGCGTTGGCCGAAAGGTACTAAAGTGGGTCTTTCATAAAGGCCAAGTGACGTAACGCCAATGTCAAGAAGAAGGGGGAAGACCTGTATGTGGTTCCAACCGGAGTGCCCTCTGTCTAGAGAAAACAGGTGAGGCCAGCCCCGTGCGACAAAGGCTGTGGCAGAGGAAAGCCCGGGTTGCTGTGGAAAAACGAGGGGGCGTGAACCAGCCTAGCCGACGAGGACGGCTGCTGGGTGGCGCACTGGCCAGTTGTTGCAAGAGCAGCGTCTGTTGGCGGGGGAAGTGGCGAGGTGGGAAGACCCTGACGGCGGGCCAGGCCAAGAGAGCGGCAGGCACACAGGCGTGTGGCCCCTCGAGGCTCCCGGGAGCTGCGTGGGATGGTGGGACCTGAGGAGGAGGGAGGGTTTGGGGGGCAGTTGGATGACGAGGGGTGGTCCAGAGCCCCTGAGGATTTTGAGTGAGAGTGGCGAGACCCAGTTGTCATTTTACAGGGATCATGCTGGCAGCCCGGGGAAGAGCCCTGGGAAGAGCCCTGGGAAGAGCCCTGGGGGCCCTGATGAGGGACAAAGTGAATGCCATGCCCATTGAGCGCCTCCTACGTGAGAGGGCCTTTGTGAGCAACGGCGGCAGCTGTGAGCAAGACAGACCAGCATCCCTGCCTCCTTGGAGCTCACGTCCTAGCGCAGGGGGTCAGGCAGTGAAGACGTGAGCAAACGAACAAGGTGATTTCAAACAGTGATAAGTATTTTAAAGATAATCAAAGAGTGTGATCGGGTGATGTGGTGGTGATTTTTCTGGGGCACAGGGGGCCTGCTTTAGCTCTAGGGGATCTGAGAAGGGCTGTGAGCGGTGCCATTCAGAGCTGAGACCTAATGACATGGAGCTGTGAGTCAGGCAGGTGAAGCCCCTGAGGGCAGAGGCTTCCAGGCAGAGGAGAGAGTAGGTGCAGAGGCGCAGAGGTGGGCACGCACTTGGCGCATCTGGGGAACAGGACTAAGACCAGGGTGACCTCCGCGTGGGGAGTGGGAGCAAGAGGAGCCGGAAGACACAGGTAGGACTGCAGAAGCCAGATCGGGCAGGGCCTTGAGGGCCTCATGAGAGCTTTGCTCTTTACTCTCAATGTAGTGGGAAGCCAACGGAGAGGCATGACACGACCTGATTTTTTTAAAAAAACAGTGTCTTGTGCTTGTAACGGGGGTTTGAGGTGGAGCAGAGACCCAGGAGGATTAGAGGGATGGCAGTGGTCTGCACACGACGTGGTTGGTGGCTCAGCCCAAAGTGGGAGCAGTGAAGCTGGACAGAAGCTGTTGGATTTGGAGTGTATTTTAAGCCACTAATTCTCAAACCTGGCTGCACGTTAGAATCCCTTAGGGAGCTCTGAAGAAGTATGGACGCCTGGGCCCCACCCCCAGAGATTCTGCTCTGATTGGTTTGGGGTAGGGCCCTGGGTATCGGAGTGCTTTAAAGCTCCCAGGCGTCCTCTGTGTTCAGCCAGGTCTGAGAACCACTATTCAGAAGGGCCGACAGAATGGAGAGGGACTAGAGAGTGTGTCTTCCCGCATCTTGGCTCAAGCAGCTAGGGGATTGCTAGTGCTGTTTCTTAAATGGGAGAGTCAAGAACAGATTTTGGAGAGAAATCAAGGCTTCTGTTCTGGCCAACTGTGTCTGTATTACACGTGAGCAGAGAGCCAGGTTTAGGGCTGGTGCAGGGTCAGGATCAGACAACTTCGTGCGAGGTCATTGGTGTCTAGAAGGCACGTGAGTCAGGGAACTGGACGTTGGGAGGTGGGCGGCGGGAAGGCTTCTGGCCTGGCGTCCCAGCTGCCGTCACACGCATGCATCCTTTTACCCCGCACTGACCTGCATGGCCTCTCCGGGAGGTCTCCTCAGTCTAGCCCCTTGCACTTGGATGCAGGAGTGAATAATTCTCACCGCTGCCAATCCCCAGTGAGTGAGAACCATAGACTATACCCCAAACACCAGTCAGCTTCCCACCGGTGTGTTTTGCTGGTGGCCCCAAAGAAAACTGGGCCCCCAAATGAAGCATCGGTCAAATATCAACCATCAGTAAGGGGAGCGACTCAGACATGTTCTAAAGGCACGCCCCACCTCGGGCTCTTCAGCCACCTGCCTTTCCTCTCTCCCAGCACACTGATGTGTTATACAAAACCCAGTGCGTCCAGAGAGGGTTGGGAGGGCCTGGGGCAGCATGGGGAGCCTCGATCTCACACTGAAAACACATCAGATTGGGGGCTCTTTATTAACACTCCAGGGCGGGTGTGTTTTTAGGAAGGTGCCGCTACAGGGTCCTAAGAAACTCCCTAATAGGACTATAATGTTTTGTATCTCAGGAATTCAGGTTGCATATAGTTCTTCTCAAAAAAACTATCTTCGTGGGTTATAAACAACTTGTAACAATGTATGCATTGTTTATCGTTTGGGTTTGTTAGTATTACTAGATTACCTTTTAAAGAAAAAATAATCTCGCCGGGCGCCTGGGTGGCTCAGTTGGTTGAGCGACTGCCTTCGGCTCAGGTCATGAGCCTGGAGTCCCGGGATCGAGTCCCGCATCGGGCTCCCTGCTCGGCGGGGAGTCTGCTTCTCCCTCTGACCCTCCCCCCTCTCGTATGCGCTCTCTCTCTCTCTCTCTCTCTCTCAAATAAATAAATAAAATCTTTAAAAAAAAAATAAAGAAAAAATAATCTCTTCTAGTCTCCCCCAAACAGTTGCTAGACCCCTTCCAGCTTTGAAATCTTACCGTGGTTGGACCATCAGAACAGCTGCAACCACCCGTAGCTTTCTGGACCATTTAGCAGTCATTCCCTGCACCACAGTGGGAAATGGGCCTGTGCAGAGCTTGAGCAGGAAAGGGAAGAGGGAATGGCTCACAGATGTGTAGGGAGCCCTCTTGGAGGCGAAGCTCCCATGGGAAGTGGGGTAAGAGGGATGGGCCTGGAAGGAGTGAGCAAGGGGCTAAAGGGGCCTCACTTGACAGGGGGGCTGGCCTAGAGGCCGCATGGCATGGGCAGGGCCCAAGTCAGACCAGGGTCTGGTCTCGGGCGCCCTCACCTTGCTCACCCTGAGGGTGTGTCATATCAAGGGACCCTCTGTGTTCCCGGAACACTTCAGAGGCCTAGAGGGGCTCTGAGCACCCGGAAGAGGCAGCCCCTTGAAAACAAACCAGACTTGGAGACTCTTACCTTGGTAGCTGTCTCCCTCCTCACCCCACCCCCCGACTTCGCCGCTTTTTCCTTTCCCTTTGCAGATACGTTTTACTTCCTCATCCTGTGAGCTTCCTCAGGAATCCTGAGAGATTCCCCTTAAGATTTAGATCTGGGACATCTGTCTGTCTCCCGGAAGCCGCTTAAAGCGGAGAGGCATAGCTTGTCCCGTTTTGCCCCGGCTGCCAGGAAGCTCAAAGCCAAGTGCTCCGCACTTGCAATAATTGTGTAAACCCTTCTGATCATTTACTAACTAATCGTTTACTAACTCATCATGGTAAATGACCCCAAGCCTGAGATTTGACAAAAGGAGGCGTATAAATTAATTTAACCATGTTGTTAAGGAAAAGAAAATCCATCTGTCTGCCTGCCCCACTGCCCCTCCCTCCCTCTGAATCCCACCTTGTGAATATCTTGCTCTACACAGACTTCACCAGACCCTGCAGGCCTCTGTTTCTGTTTCACCTGCCAAAACTCATCCACGTGCAGTTGGCATTCCCTTCTGGAGCCTCTCTCTGTGACCTTATCGATTACACACTGTGTACAGAGCCGGTTAGCAAGTATTTACTTGGGCCAGTAGCATGGCGGGTCATGATGGCCGGCCCCCAGGAGCGCAGAGGAGGGATGGCACTGAGCCCTCCCGCGGCATGCCAGGCAATAGGCTGGTGCTGGGTGTGGCCAGAAGTACTGACCTATTCCCCCGGGTCAGGTCACTTGTCTAGGGGGTCATTCTCCCTCGTGCCAGGCAAGTTCTCATACCTGCCACTGAGCAACTTAGAAACACCAGTGGAGGGCACCTGGGTGGCTCATTCGTTAAGCGTCTGCCTTCAGCTCGTGTCGTGATCCCAGTGTCCTGGGATCGAGCCCCGCATCGGGCTCCCTGCTCGGCGGGAAGCCTGCTTCTCCCTCTCCCACTCCCTCTGCTTGTGTTCCTGCTCTTGCTGTGTCTCTCTCTGTCAAACAAACAAATAAATAAATGAAACACCAATGGAAAAATCTTTCTGGCTCCAGAGAGAGGACAGTAACCATTTGGGGATTACCTACCTCCCACTTTGTTGTGGAGGAGACAGGTGGCCTGTGACTCAGGCCTGGGGCTTGTCACCCTGTTCCTGGCAGAGCTAATCGAGGGAGAGTTTCTGCCTGGACAGCAGGTGTGCTCATGCCTCAATCCCAGGGCCCCGGAAACACTTGAAGCAAGTTTCATCCTTGTCGATTAAAATGCACGGGGATGTTGAGGCCTTGGACTCGTTGGTGTTTCTTTGGAACCTTCCTTGTGTCCTTTTTATGCTGTCGTGTTATCCTAAGTACGTACTGAAACAGGCCTGGTTCAGTCTTAGTGTTAGCGTGCTGATACAGTTGTTGGCAGGAGAATGATACTGTGGCATCAAGGTGATTGCGAAAAGCCTTTTCAAGCACTTAACAGCAGCATCTGGTAAATACCTAATTTGTCTTCTGATAGAGACGAGGGTTCTACACTTGGACTGCCTGGGTCTGAATCCTGGTTCTGCCACCTGTTAGCCATATAAGTTTGGGAAGTTGCTTGATTTCTCTGCTTTAGTTACCTCATCTGTAAAATGGGGAATAACATAGTCTTTGCCTATAGGTTTATTGGCAGAACTAACTGAGAAAATACAATAAAGCGCTTGGAACTGTGCCTGGCATAGAAGTACTTTGTAAATGTCTGTTATATCATCATTATCCTTCAGCTTGGGTTTATTGAGTACATGCTCCGTGCCAGGCCCTGGGCCATGCACCAGGCGGCAAGTTGAAAGACGTTGTCTCTCTTGTCCAGGAATTTACAGCCATGCACAATCAGTGTGTACTTAAATGATAGGTGTTATAAGACAAATAAAAACAGGCCAGGCCAGCAAAGGCTTCTGTCTTGGGTGTGGCCCAGGGCCATGAGGAAGAAGGCAGAGGAGGTGATCCCTGAGTGGGTTTTGGTTCCAGTGCAAGAGGCAAGCAGGTGCCTGGCAGGCTGGGCAGAGGTGCTGACGTGGGGTCCCTGGGGGCCCAAGAGGAAGATTTGGAGGGCACAGTGCCTTTGGGAAACTGCAGGTAGTTCATAGGGATTGGGGGGGGGGGGGCGCTGCATCAGTGGTCCAGGGCTGGGTTGTGGCGGCCCTGCACGGGCCCTGCCCAAGAGCTCGGACGCTGGGCCCAGGGAAGGCTCTGTGAAGCCTGCGAAGGCATCCAGGCAGGGAGAGTAACATGGCCAGATTCCCATTTTAGAAAGTGTACTCTGGGAAATAGTTAAGGAGAATGAACAGAGGTGGGAGATGCTCTAGCATCTGGGGCATGTGAGGATGGGCCGGAATGAACACCATGATGGCAGCATGGAGGGGAGGACATGGGATTTGAGGCACAGTTTGGGGCCAGTATGTGGGACAGAGGGTTTGGAGAGCTGGGGATGGCTGCTGGATTTCTACCCTGAATGCACGGTAACCGAAGGGCCAGGTGGGCCCTTCCCCAGGAAGGGAGAGTGGAGTCGGGGGGGGAGGAACAGATTCAGTTCTCGCATGGTGAATTTGGGGGGTTGGTTTTCTTTGGCTTTAATGCCTCTTGAACAACCAAGTGGAGATGTCTGCAGCTCGAAAAGAGGTCTCAGTTGGAGCCAGCGATTGAGCATCACCACTGGGTGTGATGGGGAGGCCTGTTGGTGGCAGGGGGTGGGGGAGGTGCAGAATGAGCAGGGGAGGGATCCCTGGGGAACACCAGGGCTCCAAGGTGGGCAGCATCCCAAGGGAGGGCAAGAGGCCCAGCCCCAGAGGCAGGAGGACATCCTGAGGGAACAGAGCAGCCTCAGGAGAGAATGACAGGAGGGACTGGTGGTCACAGGAGATCCGAGGAAGATGAGGGCTTAGACCCGACCTTTGGGTTTGGTCACAGGGAGTTGCACAGTGACCTGGTGAGAGGTGTCCCTAGTGTGGAGACACCAGGTGCTGGAGAGCAGTGAACTAGAGCAAGGGAGAGGTAGAGAGAAGCGCACTCGACCTCAAGAAGCTTAGATGCGAGGGGAGGGAGAGCCCGGAGTGTGCACACAACACGGGAGAAGCTTTGGGGTAAAAGTCTGCGGCCCCTAAAGACCAGGATTAGCTGGGACCCCTCATCCTCCCAGCTGGTGGTTTGCCCCAGCAGCCTTGGTTTTCTCTGAAAGAGAAAAGGAAATGGGTAGGGGTCAAGGTAGGTACTGGAAGTTTGGGCTAGCCACTGAGGGGAATGGGCAGTAGAACCCTATCACACCTCCCTGCCCCAGATTTAAACAGATGCCACTGTGGGGCCAAATACATATTTTAGAAACATATGAGCATTATGGATTTATAAATTCTTTAGTGTTTTTAGCTTGCTGTGTGCACAAAAACTGGAAGTATATCCTCTAAAATATTAATTGTACGGATCTGTGGGTGGTGAAATCAAAGAATGGGTTTTCCTTTGTAATTTTCTCATCTCTATATTCCTTTAAATCACGAACAAGTATTATTGTGAAGATGAGGAAAAAAAATTCCTACGCTGTGGTCTGCCGGGCTGCAGTAACATGGAAACTTCAAGACCCCCCCGTGAGATGTGTAAGAATGGGGGGTAGGCGGCTCTCAGTCGTGCCAGTGTGAGAACACTGGCAGAAACATCCCAGCAGGCCTTCCGACTCCCTGCGGTCCGTCCAGAATTGTACCGAACAAAATTCCTTACCTAATAACAGGAAATTCTGAAATCTGTGGTGATAAGCACAGAAGAGAATGTTCTTTTTAAAAAGAGGAAGAAAGAGAGAGACAGGAGACTGGGAATGCTGAACCAGAGGCTGGGAAGGGCCCGTGTCACAGGCTGGTCCGTCTCAGGGACTGGCCCGGCTGGTCTCTGGCTCTGGGAGAGGGACTCACGAGGCAGATGGCGTCTGGCCTGGAAGGCAATGAGCCTTCCATAGAGTGCTGCTGGAGGGGCAGCCTTTTAAAAAGGCTGCGCTGTTGTATGAGGTCTCCCCTCGTGGTCTGGAATAGCAGGCGATAATGAGGGTACGAAATGAGGGCTCCAGGGGCCCTTTGAGGTGTTGGGGTGCCCTCTTGTAGCCCTTTCTGTGCGGCCTCCCGAGGTTTACAGCAAGCTCTGGTGGCTGGGACCTTAAAAACTGGATGTGGTCGGGGGGAAACAACGTGGGCCTTCATTTAGGAAAACTCAGCCCCCTTGCTTTATCTCCTGGGGCCAGTGATGTTCCTCGGGGCTTTTCCTTTGTACATAAGACAAGAGCAATGTCCAGTTGTGGTTTTGTGACTTTAGGATTCACAAAAGGTCACATGATTGCCCAAACTCAGTGACTTTTTACATTAAAAGGAATTAATATGGCCCTCTGGGCTTTTGTGGTGCCTTCTTCTCTGCCTGGGCCAGTGCCCTTCCCAATCTCCCTTTAAAATCTGCTCCTCTGGGTGGTCAGGGCCCTGCCTTGCCTTGGGAAAGACTTCCAGACCCTGCCCTTCCCTGGTGCCTCCGGGCAGGGCCCCAGATATCTCCAGATGAGATGGTCACAACATTTGGATTATAAAATTCGGGAAAGCTGGTCATATTCCTACTTTGGGTAGCTCCTTCCTGAGGTGTATTTTTCGGTTGTATTTTTAGTGAGTTTCTAATTGCAAAAGCCATGTGTTCTTATTAGAACATTTAAGAAATATGGTTCAGGGCGCCTGGGTGGCTCATGGCTCCAGGTCATGATCCTGGAGTCCCGGGATCGAGTCCCACGTCGGGCTCCCTGCTCAGCAGGGGGTCTGCTTCTCCCTCTGACCCTCTTCCCTCTCGTGCTCTCTCATTCTCTCTCTCTCAAATAAATAAATAAAATCTTTAAAAAAATATATGGTTCAGAAAGTACAAATTACCTGTGATCCTACTATGTGAGATAACCTTAATAATTTGCAAGTGTCTTTGTCTTTTCATACATAGAGAGTTGACCCTTGAACGACGTGGGTTTGAACTGCACAGGTTCACTTACACATGATTTTTTTTTTAATAAATGCAGTCCAGTACTATAAATGTGTTTTCTCTTCCTTATGATTTTCTTTTTTCTTTCTTTTTTTTTAAATTTTTTATTTATTTGAGCGAGGGAAAAGGCAGAGGGAGAGGGAGAAAGCAGGCTCCCTGCTAAGCAGGGAGCCAGACACGGGGCTCGATCCCAGGACCCTGAGATCATGACCTGAGCCAAAGGCAGACCCTTAACCGACTGAGCCACCCAGGTGCCCCTCCTTATGATTTTCTTTTTCTTTTTCTTTTTTTTTTTTTTTTAAGATTTTATTGATTTGACAGAGAGAGAGACACAGTGAGAGAGGGAACACAAGCAGGGAGAGTGGGAGAGGGAGAAGCAGGCTTCCCGCTGAGCAGGGAGCCTGATGGTGGGGCTCAATCCCAGGACCCCGGGATCACGACCTGAGCCGAAGGCAAGGCGCTTAATGACTGAGCCACCCAGGCGCCCTTCCTTATGATTTTCTTGGGGGTTTTTTTGTTTTTCCTTTTTTAAGATTTTTTTAATTTATTCATTTGAGACAGAGAGATAGAGAGCATGAGCAGGGGGAGTTGCAGAGGGAGAGGGAGAAGCCGGCTCTCCGCTGAGCAGGGAGCCGGATGCGGGACTCGATCCCAAGAGCCTGGGATCATGACCTGAGCCGAAGGCAGAGGTTTAACCATCTGAGCCACCCAGGCGCCCCCCCTTATGATTTTCTTAACAACATTTTCTTTCCTTTGTTTTAAGTAAATACTTTATTATATAGTATATAATATAACATACATCATATATGTGAATTGACTACTCATGTTATTGATATTCTGGTCAACAGTAGGCTATTAGTAAAGTTTTGGGTGACTCAAAACTTATATGTGGGTTTTGTCTGCACAGGCCCCTAAGCCCCGCATTGTTCAAGTGTCTAACTGTGTGTCAGATCTGTACCAGAATGTCTTAGGTGCCCTATATTGTTTGGAAATCTACGTTTGCCTTTAACAACCTGTCAGAGATGTTGTCCACGTTAAATAGCTGTATGCTTTTATAGCATATTTAATGTCAGGAGGTATATCCTAAATGGCATCAAACATACCATAAAATCCTTGCCTACCAAGTTTGTTTGCTATCTTAGGGCCGCCTGGGTGGCTCAGTCGTTAAGCGTCTGCCTTCGGCTCAGGTCATGATCCCAGGGTCCTGGGATCGAGCCCCACGTCGGGCTCCCTGCTCGGCGGGAAGCCTGCTTCTCCCTCTCCCACTCCCCCTGCTTGTGTTCCCTCTCTCGCTGTGTCTCTTTCTGTCAGATAAATAAATAAAATCTTTTAAAAAAAATTTCTATCTTAGGCTTTTCTGCCACCTGCCTGCATTTTGCAGACCAGATTTTTTTTTCTACTTTTTTGAACTTCTAGAAAAAATTTTAATGACACACTTCCGACAGTTGAAAGGGTACAAAGGATAGTACGATGATATGATGGTATGATACCTTCACTGCCCTCCAGCCTCATAAGTAAAACATCATAAAGACAGTTTAGCCCCTTTGTATGCCTCCCACCCCGCCCCACTCCATTCCTCCCCCAGCCTCCCCGCCACCACGAGGTGATGGTTACCCTGAATCACGTGTGGTTTTCAGCATCTTGGTGCCCACAGTGCCTGTGTACCAGGATCCGTGTTTCCAGAAGTTTCTTCTCGGGACCGCATCGCTGTCCCACTCAAAGTCCTGAGCCTCCACCAATGAGAAGAGCATTCCTGTGGATGAGCAGTCCTTTGGATTTTCTCGTTCCCTGTTTGTCTGTTGCCCCATGGCGCTCAGGCAGACCAGTGGGGAAGTGCAGCTCTGTTCCTATTCAGCCATGTCCTGCCCGTCTCGGGCGTGAGCAGGTCCTTGATGAGACGGGAAAGCGCGGGTGGTAACGGATAAAGAGCTGGTGACGGGTCAGCAGGGGAAAGTTGGGGAGCCCAGCAGAGAGCTACAGGAGGGGTGGGGTGAGGGGTAAGAGGAGAGGGGAGCACTCCTTGCCTCCCCAGAGAGGCATCCCGGGACCTCTTTGAGACAAATCGAAAAATTTCCCATAACTGAACTGCGGTACTGAATCTTTTCTCCGCTGCTGGAAAGACACCCACCGCACATACCCTCTTGCTCCAGTGCTTCTGTTCTCCCCGGCACCCCCTGGACAGGCCACCTCTGGCCACTGCTTGGACTGTCTCCCTTCCCAGGTGCCTCTGTGCTGCTGCATCCGCCAGGATCCTCCTGGGCCTTCCTGGGTCCCCAGCCACAGCTGTCCTGCCTCCCCCAGCTCCTGTTGTCCTGGCAGCCATGCCTTTCACTAGGTGCTCAGCCTCCTTGCTGTGTCGGGGTCCCTGGGGGCCCGCCCCACCCGCCGTTTGAGACCCAGGCCCCCATTGCTTGCTTGCACTTCCCACAGTGCTCGGTGGGGTGTAGATTTTCAGGAAGAGCTGTTCATTGATTTGTCTTTGCAGTTTCCGTAACTAGAATCTTTGTCCCCTGTGAGTCATTTTCTTAGCAAAAGATGAAACTCCAGCTCCCTTGCGTCGTCCGCATTTCAAGTTCTTGTTGTTTCTTCAGTGGCTCTTCCTATCCCAGAATTTCTTCTTTGTGGGAAAGGTTCTGACACCCAGTTTTCATCTCTTCTACCCTGGGAACCCCTCCCTTAGCGTGTTATACTCCATCAGCCCTACCCTGGGGAGGCCAGGGATGCTCCGTCAGCCCTGAAACCCCCACCTTACCCACCCTAGTAGACCACACTGTCGCTCGGCCCCGGGCCCCTTTGGAACTTGGGAGTGGTCCCCGGTTCTGTTGTTCATCAGCTTCCCTGATGGTGGTAGCTCGTGGCTGCCCACTGATGAGAGCAGCCTGGTGTCACCTCGACCTTGGATGGGGAGTGTGGAGCAGTCCCACCCCAGAGCTGTGACTCGACCCAGTATTAGGCCCAGTTCTTGCTGGTGAGCTGGGCCACACTGCTGGAACCCCCCCCCCCCGCCACCAGGGCTGGCACCCTTGGCTCCCTTCTTTTTTGTTCTGCTTGCTTTCACTGCTCCTTTCACCCCATGCTGGCAACCGATAGACCTTTTCCGGGCTAGGGGCTCTGGTGCCGAACAAGCTAGATCCAGTCATGGAGCTCCTGGTCTAGAGTGGTGGTTCTCAGCCCTGCTGAGAGCTTTTAAAAAAATGCGAGTGCCTGGGCCGCACGGCTGACAGTTCTTGTGTGGTAGCTCTGCATCAGAGTCTGGGCGCCCGTAGCTTATTAAAGCTGCATGTTGTCTCCCACGCACAGCCCAGGATACAGGCTACCTGTCTCAGTCCATTCGGGACCACCAGGGACTGGCTGGCTTCTGACCAACAGAAATTTATCTCCCGCAGCTCTGGGGGCTGGGAAGTCCGAGATCAAGGTCCGGGCAGCTTCCGCGTCTAGGGTGGGCTCACTTCCTGGTTCGTAGGCAGCCACTTCTTGTGTCCTCACGTGGCAGGCAGGGGGAGGGAGCTCTGAGGATTGGTTATAAGGTGCTCACCCCATGACCTAATCGCCTCGCAGAACCCTTGTGACCAGATCACCTCCCAGAGGCCCCACCTCCTAATACCACACACTGGGGGATTCAGCCTGTGAATTTGGGGGAGACGCAAACACTCAGTCCACTGCGCTGCTGTGTGCTGAGCCCTGTCTGTGTGGCAGCCATCATCTGACCCCTTCCGGCAGGCCGTCTGCACCTGCGTCGGGTTGGAGCCTCACAGGCGCTGCCATTTACCGGCTCCTCTAGACGGAGACCCATTCGTGGTCTTGTCCCTCCTCACGCCCTCTCCCCCACCACAGGACTAATTTGGTTCCCTGCCCCTTTTGTTTGGGTCCGAATTTCCTCCCCACTTCTCCTCCACCCCTGTGTTCACTTACTGGGCCATCAGCAGTAACCTCCTAACTGGTCTGTGCAATTTTCTGCTCTCCCTCTTCTTTTCTGACCCACACAGCACAGGCAACTGAGTTCTCATCCTCAGGATGTTCCCTGATGGCTCTGGGTGGCCCATGAAGAAGAATCCTGCCCCAACCTTTTAGGCCTGGCACTCGCTCTACTCAAGCCGCCCCCGCCCCATTAGTCCAGCCTCTCTGCTGCCCCGCATACCCAGGGCCCCGCCATGCTGATTTTCTCACCGTCCCCCAGATGTGCTGTGCTCACGCTCACCTTTTTGTCTTTCCCTATGCCCCTCCGCCGGCCACAGCCCCTTTTCTCCCGCAGGCCCACCTGGCAAACCTCTGTGTGTGCCTCAGGACCATCCTTAAACCTCACCTCTTGAGGGGCACCTGCGTGGCTCAGTCAGTGAAGCATCCGACTCTTGATCTCAGCTCAGGTCTTGATCTCAGGGTCGTGAGTTCAAGCCCCGCATCAGGCCCCACGCACTGGGCATGGAGCCTACTTAAACAAAACCAAAAAAAGCCCTCACCTCTTGAAACTTCTATGGTTACCTTGGCTAGTTGGCAGCTGCGCCTCTGTGCTTCTGCAGCACAGTGACTTCTAGAATTGTTGTTACTCTCCAAAAGATTCAGAGCCTGCTGGGACAGACACCTTGTTTGATTCCTGAATCCATAGCAGTGAGCACCAGGTAGGCACCTGGTGAAGATCGGTTACTGGGACCTGGCTGAGGCCTGCACACGGCCTGTTTTCCTTCTGCTCGGATGGGCGCCAGCCCCCGTAGACTCTGGTGGCATTTTGGGTCTGCCACCCAGAGGTGTTGACAGAACAAAACGCAAAGTATTCACAAGCATCTGAAAAGGATGGGATAGCAAATTGGAGGGCAGTTCTGGTCGAAAAGCAAGTCAGAAATCTGAGGGCAGTGCTCACAGTTCCTTTTGGATTCATAATAACCAAATATAGATTACCGATGCCTCACAACAATAGGATTGGTAAAAAATAAAACCCGATTCTAGTTTAAACAGTTCAGAGCTGCAGACTTAGGCCTGGAAAACTGAACTGTCGGGTGCGATGCCCGCCAATGAAAATTCGAAAAGGCCAAAGCTGTTACTGGCAAATTTTAATGCAGACTAAAAAGTAATCGGTGAGTCAAATCCTCACTGTAATATTTACATGGGAAAGAATGGATTCAATGAAAACTATTTCACTAAGATGAAGATAGAAAATTATCAGGAACATGGGGCGCCTGGGTGGCTCAGTCGGTTGGGCGTCTGCCTTCGGCTTGGGCCTGGGGTCCTGGGATCGAGCCCCGCATCGGGCTGCCTTCTCGGTGGGAAGCCTGCTTCTCCCTCTGCCCCTCTCTCTGTTCATGCTCGCTCTCTCTCTTTCTCCTCAAATAAATAAATAATTATAAAAAATCATCAGGAACAATGTAACTGTTCACTGTAGAAAAATCATTTACTTTTCCTCCAGAAAATGCTTTGTCCATAAGTGTCCATTGGTATTGGCACAATTCTGAACACACATGTTGCTGGGGTAAAAATGTCCTGTCCGTGTGTGTAGTTGCTGCTCCCAAGTGACCATCTGCACCATGGAGCATCAGAACTGCTGGAACCCTTAGCCCAGCCCTGATGCCTTTTCTCTTTCTGACAGGGGGCGGTGCCCAAAGGAAATGCCACTAAAGAATTCATCGAGAGTTTACAGCTGAAGCCCGGACAGGTGGTATACAAGTGTCCCAAATGCTGCAGCATCAAGCCCGACCGAGCCCACCACTGCAGGTACACGTGTCCCCCCCCTTACGCCCCCCACCCCCGGCCCGCTTCCTCCCCTCCCCCACCTCTCACATGCTCTGGAGCAGCAACCGCCACACCTGCTTCCCGCACAAGTGCCATCAGCAACAGGACTTCTGAACGTCCCCTACTCTGGGCACGTGACCACTGTGACTGAGTCCCGATCTCCATGAGCTCACTGGATTAGAAAGGGCGTTTGGTTTGGGCTCAGGACACCTGTCCTAAGACTTGACAGAGGACCCTCCCAGGCCTTTGACTGTCTCCACCTCTGTCTCTGTATCTGTAAAATCGAGGGGTTCCTGCTCTTCCTACCTCACAGCTTTATTTATTAAGGGCCCAGGAGACAGAGGTTTGGAAAATCATTCTGAGTGTCCAGTACTTGACCCATTTAAGAGGTGGGCCCCACTCACTTGACTTTCAGAGGGAAACGAAGGGTCTGTGCCTGAATGGAGATGTTTCTTTAAAACAAAACTTCTAGAGGTTGTGACAATTGTAGGATTCGGCCAAAAAAGCCATTTCCCCATCTCATGTGTGGTGATTTTTCCCTTTGGTTTTCAGATGTCTTCGTTGTTTTGAGTCTTCTCAACGAGAAGGCATCTAGCTAAAAACTGCATTTTATCACTACAAGGGGACTTTAAATGCTAAATTACACTTGGTGTCACTTGGTCCTTTTCTCAGACTGGGGGCGGGGGCGGGAGGGGCACACCGCTAGTGAGAGCCACAGACAGGCGTGGGGCCCGGTGTTTGCCGCTCCAGTCCAGGGCTCTTTCCACTAGAACTCCGGGTTGGGGGTGACCTGTGTGGCCTGATGGAATTGTATGTATGTCTTTCTGTCAGAGAGAGATGGCGACCTCCCCAAGAGGGCTAGTTGGCCCCTCTTGAGGGTGACGGCTGAGGAGTTTGGACAGGGCCTGTGCTAATTGTTGTCTCCCATGGGGTTTCCGGCAGCTTGGAGAAGCTGAGCCCAGCGTGGGGCCAGTTTACCTCTGAGATCTGTGTTACAAGCAAATTCAGGGCTTGCTGCTTGTGCCTGGGGTGGAGGCGCCTGTCTAGCCTTTTCTGCTACCCGAGGCATGGGAAGCCAGCCGTTTTCATCGCCTGAGTGAAGGGCCCCCATCTGCTTACGTGGTTCCCCAGGCCCCAACTCCGGGCGGCCCAGTGTGCTGAGCAAGCTCCCGCCTCAGTGTTGGAGAGGTCAGCGCTGGAAGCCCGGCAGTGCCCCCACCACGCTGTGGGGCCGCGGACCAGGCAGCACATCTCTCCATGCTCAGCTCTGTCCTCTGCAAAGGGGGTTGTTGCCCGGCAGCTTGTCGTGAGGGTGAGACATGAATGACTGTGGGGGTCCGCCGGCTCCCCCAGCAGAAGCCGCTGGTTAGCAGAGGCGTGTGCAAGCGGCCGGGTGTGCTGGGCTTCCAGGCTGGACCAGCAACAGGGGGGCTCGTGCTTTGCAGGAAAGAACTTTCGGGTGACCACAGTGGTTCTTTCTCTTCCCTCCCTGAGCCCTCGGCGGCCTCCACTGCCTGGCATTTTGCTCACCGCCTCCTCCTAGCCTCAGTCCCCAGGATGATCCGAGGGAGGTATTCTTGAGTGCTAGTAAACAAATCAGCCTGAGCAAAACAAGAGCTGCTGATTCAGACGAAGTCGAGTGAGGATGCCTGTGTGTCGCCTACTCCCGCATCAGGAGGCGTGTGCTGATGACCACTTCTCTGTGAGGGCTCGCGGCGGCCCAGGCCATCTGGGGACCCGCAGTTCGGGATAAGCACCATCCCCGGCACACCAAACAGAGCTGGGTTTATGACTGCTTAAGCCGAGGGGCCTGCCACCTGGCTCGAGAGAGTCGGAGTCAGTATCCCTGCTCGAGTGAAGGCACGTGTCTGTGTGCATGAGTGCACACCTGGCTTTTTGCATCCTGTCCTCCTAACAGAGCCCCGTGGAATTTAAATCCATCCCCATTCCCTGAGCTCTGATGGGTACTGCAGATGCTCCCTGACCCTGGATGTGTAGATGTTCCTTCCAGCCCGGTGGTGTGTGGGTGGGTCTTCTTTCCACCGAGAGGCATTCTGGAACACCGGGCTGCTTTCATCCTGGAGGACCATGGAGGCCTGTGGAAACCCTGGAGAGGGAGCCGTTCATGCTAACGTGGACAGCCATGGTGTTGGGCTTAAGAGTTAGGTTCCTCTTGCACAAGGAGGTGGAGACCTGTGCCCCTGGCAAAGCCTCACACCCCTCCCCATAGACCCCACCCCCACAAACACATACACGCTGAGGCTGAGACAGTCACGGACAGCTTAGGGTCCCTGCCAGATTCTTAGGTTGTCTCTCTCATGGTTGTGACCACTGGTAAAATTTATGTAGCACTAGTATTGTTTTTAAAGCATTTTACCTACGTCATCTCTAACCTTGGGAGATGGGGACTAATTCTGCAGAGGGCGGTTCGGAGAAGCTAAGTTGCTTTGCCCAGGGCCCCACGTGGGGATTGAGAGCAGTGTTCTCTCTGCCACCGCACCGGGCTTTCTCACCCAACATTGTTGCAGAGCTGGGACCACGATGTGGTAGATGCTTTTTTGCAGGAGGTGTGGGGTGAAAACCTGGATGTGGAGCAGGGTCCACCTGGTGTTCTCTAGCTTTGTTCTTTGCTCGTGCCCTGCCGGGTGTCCCAGTCTGATGCAGTGGAGCCGCTTCCCAGGCCTGCTCTTTCCCCATCTGTAGCTTCAGGGACTGCACTTGGCTCCCCCCTTGCTAAGGAGGTCCTGGACCTGGCCCTGGGCCGTAGCGGTGGATTAGATGTGGCCCTGACCCTTGGGCCTCCCACTCAGGCAGGGCAGGTGCACTTTTCCACCCCGATACAGTTTGGTAAGTGCCTCTGTAGGGGGAGACGCAAGCCCTCGGGGACACAGCTATGTTTCCACAATGGGCCATCACCCAGGCTTGGGCAGGGCCTCAGCCAGCAACTTTGGGGGCCTGAGAACCAAGAGCCTGAGTGCACGTGAGCCGATAAGCTTGTCGGGCTCTACCAGGCTTTTGAAGGAAGTGCTTCGGGGCCTGAAAAATAGCAGGGAACCTGGAGGAAGAGGGAAGGAGGGGCATCGCCTTCTTCTAGAACAGTGATTTAAAAACACAGAAGGGGCTCGGGAAACCCTGGAGGCAGGGACATCAAAAGATGCCTCCGTGGAAGATGTTCGGTCTTTGCAGTGACTGTTCCTGCAGCTTGGGATACGCTGCCAGCCCGCGGTGCCTGAGCCCCAGGAGCGCACCTGCCCACAGCGTCTCGCACGAGGGCCCGCGAGGGGTGCCCAAGAGGAGGCCCAGGAGAGGGCTGGCGCTCACAGGAAGGAAAGAGCAGTAAGGAGCCCCAGAGAGGAGAGAGGGAAAGGGCCTGTGTCTGGGGAGGGGACCCCTTGGAGCCCCGCTGCCCACCCAGCCTCGGGGAGTGGGAAGAAGGCTGGCTCTGTGGTGACTGATCCCCCACTGGGGTATCCGGGGTTGTGGGAAGCCCACATTTTTTCTTCCTCGGGATGGATAGGGCCCGAGGCGGAGCAACTGGGCGGGACACTGGCAGACCTTTCCCTTGGTGTTCTCCAAGCCCCAAATGTAGAAACGTTTGGGCAGGTGATTTTGTGAGCCGTGGGTGAGGCAGTGCCTGATCAGGGCCTCTGGCGCCATTCATGGATGGACTCCCCACCCACATGCACCACTGCCTGGCCCCAGAGCCAGCTCCTGAACAATCCTGCATGCCTTTGCAGACAGGAAGCTCAGAGCCGGGCACTCTGGGCCAACTTCTGCTGCTCTCAGCGGCTCTGCTTGCTTGTCCCTGCTCCCTGGAGGAGGAGGAGGAGTGTTCTGATGTGGCCGCCCCGTGACACGTAGCCCATCGTGAAACCCACTTCCTGGGGTGCACGCCGGGGCTCTTTAGAGGCTGGGAGGAGAGCAAAGGACGGATTTGCTTGAGAGCTCGTTGAAACTCAGGCGGCTTTCGGCGGATGTCAGGCCGCTTGGCAGCTCTCTGCTGAGCAAACGCCGCCTCAGAGCACCCGCTAGGAACCCCTTGCAGAAGGAGGCACGGGTGGAGGAGAAAGAGCTCAGGAGCCTGAGGTAGGGAGGGGCTTCACCTTGGGAGTTTGGCCCTCAGACTGGGAGGGAGCTAAGACCCCGGAGCTGAGGAAGGACGTGCCAGGTGACTCTGCAGAGGGAATATGGGGCCTGGTGGCTGAGGCCCAGGATGCAGGGAGTGGCTCAGTCTTCACTCTCTACTTGTCTGTACTCTTAAGATTATATCCTGGGAACAAGTGTTATTAAGTGAAATCTATACTATACATATTCATATGCACTTTTTTAATTAGTAGCACATGCACACAGAGAGAGACGGGTACCTGACTTTCTCTTTATGTCTGTCTGTGTCCCTTTCATGCCTCTTTCTTCCCCTGACCTCCTGGCCCTCAGGGAGATGCTGGAGCTGGGCCAGCCGCTCTGAGATGTGCCCATTCCCCCCGTGTTAGTGAGGACCTTCGAAGTGGTGGAGCAGAACCAGGGTGGAGACTGGGCAGGCCCCCACAAGCAGTCCTCACCTTGTCCTTACAACACTTTCTGTGGACGGGGAACCCGAGGCTCCAAGTCTGGCCAGTCTCACCAAGGTAGCCCAGCAGGCCCAGGCCTACCTTACCACTAAAGCTCACGCCCTGCTCAGAAAAGGCCGCACGTCCTCCTTGGGGTGTGGATGAGCCCGCAGCTCCGAGTTGGCTGTGGCCTAGCCGCGGGGCTCTCCTTCAGAGTGGTCTGTGCTTCCTGGCCTGGAGTCTGGGGAGCAGCTCACGTCCACTCCCAGGAGAGCTCTTCCCATGCTTTCCCTGCCCGGACAGGTGGCCAGCCGGAGCTTGGCAGGTGTGAGCTCCCCACGCCGGAATGTGACACAGCCCTTCTGCCAGGGTCCACCTGCCACAGCCCAGAACCTGAGATAAAGTTAGCTGTGGAAACTAGTGGAAGGAAAAGCTGGTGTGAGCTAAGGGGCTTTCAAAACAGAAAACACTTTAATTGTATTATTATTCCAGGGCTTATATTTACAGTGTGTAAAACTGTATTTGAACAGATGACACCCCCAAGATCATGTCAAGGAGCCTATGTTAACAACTTGAGACAGGACCCATATCTGGTGAGGCTGTTGGCAAAGGGATGTGTCTAAACCCGAGTTTGGGGAGTAGGTGCTTTCAAGACCCCAGGAACCTGTACTCCCGTTTCAGATTATTTCTTCCAAAAAGGGATGTTTGCTGTCAGATAAGCTTGAAACAGTCCCCGTCCCAAAAGGAGCTCCATTACAGGTTGGCAATTTGCAGATTATTGGGATTTCTGATCAACACTTAAGCTCAAATGCATTCTACTTTTACAGCTAAGTGGTGGTTACCTTCCAGCTGAAAGGTTCTTGAGGGGCACTTCCTGCCGCCGAGACATCCTGCCCTTGAGCCCACTCTGCCTCTCCCAGCACCCTCTGCAGTCAGCCACGCCCTCCCGGCTGGCCCCTGGCCCTCGGGTTTGGGGTGTTTGGGGGAAGTTGGGAGTACCTGTTTTCTGTAAACTGCCTCTTTGCTCTGTCCCCTCAGTAAACCAGCTTGCGGCTCACCGTTAGCACCGGAGAGCAGCCTCTTGCTCAGCCCCTCGGTGCCACCCTATTTCATGTCAAACGAGAGAAGGGGCCTTGTTGGCCAGTGACTGTCCCCTGTTGGGAATGAGTGGGACCCTGGGGGTCCTGACCCCACCTTCCAGGCCCCTTGCCACACCCCCAGCAGTTCACCGGGCAGTTGCCCGAGGAGGCCCCGTGCTCGGAGTAGAGCTGGGAGGTGGGTTCTCTGCTCCCCTCGGGCCCCTGCCGCTGTGAGGACACCCCTGAAGGTCTGTCTGCCTTATGGGCCCTTTCAGCGTTTGTAAGCGGTGTATTCGGAAGATGGACCACCACTGTCCCTGGGTCAATAACTGTGTCGGCGAGAACAACCAGAAGTACTTCGTCCTGTTTACAGTAAGTCAGCTTCCCAGGCCTGCCCCACCCTCCATGGAGCAGCGGAGCGCTTCGGTCCTTCGAAAATTCTAGGCACTCGCAGTGTTTTGTGCTGCTGGTTCGGAGTCTTCCCTGGCTGTGTAGGCCTCTGCCTTCCCGCCAGAGTGCTCCTGGGCTCAACAAGTGCCTGTTCCTAAGCCCTCCACTTGAGCATCTAGCAAATTGGCTCAAGTCGATCAGCTCTAAGCAAGGGCTGTGTGCTGGGCTCCCACCTCAAGTGTCCAGTCTAAGTAGCTACAAAAGCCAGTTTTGGTGGTGACTGCAAGCCCTCCCTCAGCTGCAGGTAGGTAGAGATTTAGCAAGAGGCCTGGAAGAGCCCTTGGCAGTCAGCGCCCTGAGTTTTCAAGTGCAGGGAAGCCACCGGCCCAGAACACCCTGGCCCACCTAGAGCCCAGGTCACATCTGGCGACAGGCGCTTGTTCCTTCTTCCACACACTCTCACCTTGGTCCCAGAACCAGGGCGGGAGACCCCTAGGGGAATCCCCAGAGGCCTCGCTGGCTCTCTCCCAGTCAGCCCTCAGCCTAACTGAGTGTTCCAGAATGGGAGGTCCTGAGCATCCCTGTCCCAGGAGCCTGCACCGTCAGAAGGTTCTCACAACAATGGCATCTGCCCTGCTTTCCTGTTTCAGATGTACATAGCTCTCATTTCCTTGCACGCCCTCATCATGGTGGGATTCCACTTTCTGCACTGCTTTGAAGAAGACTGGACAAGTGAGTATGTGCCAGAACTCCACGTTCTGCTCCAAGGGGCAGTGTGCGACCCACGGGGGGCGGGCTCTTGGTTTGTGTCATGGTGCCAGTGGCCAACCCCATTTTATTAGATCTGCTGCAAGCCTACAGACTGACCAGGGAAGGGACAGCAGAGGCCCAAATCTCTCTTTATGAAAAAAAGCAGCCCCCTAAAAGTTCCACAGGTTAAAGTAGCGAGTTGGACAGACCTTCTAGCCTAAGCGTGCCCAGGGGAAATGCTCGCCCCGCAAGAAGCACGTCCCAGGGCACGGGAGCCTTGCCAGGGAGAGAACCTTTGTCTCCTTGTCTTTAGGAAGAGGCAATTTAGGGGCGCCTGGGTGGCTCACTTGGTTGAATGCGTCCGACTCTTGATCTCAGGGTCATGAGTTCAAGCCCCACGTTGGGCTCCACGCTGGGTGTGGCGCCTACTTAAAAAAAAAAAAGAAGAGGCACTTTAATCAAAAGTCATTTTATTCCAATCTCACAGAACTCCATTCTGAACTTTTGTTTTCTGTGGGTGTTTTTTAACTGCTTCCTCACCAAGCCACACTGAGATCGCAGAGCAGCTCCTTCCTGCTTTTGTGGAATCCATTTCACGCACAAATGCTGAGGAAGGAACTCCATCCAGGAGACCACACAGACCCTGAGGGAAAAAATAGATGCTGGGAAAACAAACGCAGTTTTATGATTTTAAAGAAGAATAAAAATAAGAGAGAAGAGAAAAAAATTTTAATAGATGCTGGAGGAATTAAGAGAGGCCACGTGCTGAGCGAGATCTCACACACGCACACTCAGTCTGTGAGACAAACATCTTGAGCAGAAGCATCAGATGGGCCTCCTTTTCCGTTGCACCATCTTTCAGAACTTCACTCTTCCCGTACGTACTGTCTTCTTGGGCACCAGCTTGCTGTTCTTGTTCCCCAGAACTGGGGAGGCCATGGGAAGGATGGGATCTCTAGCTCCCAACCTGCCCCCTGCCCGGCCCGGCCTGGCGCCACCTAGGGGAGGAGAACCCCATGAGTCTCAGTCAGCTGGGGCTGCCATGACAAAACACCACAGAACCCCCTCCTGACCTCATGTAACCCTCATCACCTCCCAAAGGCCCCATCTCCAAATAACATCACATGGGGGGTGGGGCTCCCACCTGTGAATTTTGCGGGTGACACAGTTCAGTCGGTGTCACCGTGCCTCCCAGTTTTCGTGACTACTGCAGTTCTGGTACCAGCCAGACAGGGGGAAGGTCAAGCTGCAGAGCTGGGCGGGGCCCCAGCGCTTTCCTGGGTAAACGTTCTGCAAGTGCACACACTCTGCTAGGCCCTGGTGATCCAGTCCAACTCCAGATGTGGCCTTGGCAACTTGGCAGTGGAGTCTGACAAGGATGTTTTATCAACCCTGTCGCCCCCTGCCCCCCACCCGCTGCTGTCGGGTTAACAGACTCAGGCAGTGATGAGTGTGTCCCGGACCGTCTGTGAGGCAGAAGGTCTCGTCTCCGGAGCACAGTTGACAGGGGCCGTGTCATTACCGCTGAGAGCCAGCTAGGGCGCACAGGACTTGGTGAGCAGCGCCTTACTTCAACCTTACGACAAGCCCGCAGGGCAGGAGAGAGGCTCCCACTTAGTGGGTGACAAAAGCTGGGGCTCACAGGGGTCTAGCCGGTCCCCAAGCTCACACGTCGAAGAGGAGGGCCGTGTTTCAAGCGCCAGTCTGGAGCAGGCTCTTCCAGCCCTGCCTCAATGACCCTGGGGCCCAGGGTCCTCCCTGAGGGTTCTTGGTTGTCTGCAGTCAAGATTCCTGATGGAAGAGGCTTGAGGCGGGGGTGCCTTTGGCCGCTAGGCTAGGACAGTCGCCAGAGTGGAAGCCTGAGATTGGCCCAGTGGGACAGCAACTACCATCACTGCTCAGCCGTGGCCGAGCTGTCTCACATCCAGCTTGTGTAAGAAGGGGAAAGGGGTGTCCCCAGGATGAGGGCGCTTTGAGTTGAGGTTTAACAAAGGGTAGAGTGGTAGTTGTACGTTTCCTGAGTCTTGATTCCTGTCTCCCCAACTCCATTCGTAGTCCCCGGGGGCCAGCCCAGGAGGGGAAGGGTCCGTGCAGCTGGGTGAGGATGGAGAGCAGGCCACGGCCCCGGGCTCTGCCTCCTGCCCCAGCCCCGGGGCAGCCCAGGTGGGGAAGGAAGGGGCAAGGCACCTCCACCCAGGGGGCACCAGCCGTGTGTTTGTGCTGGGCCCGGGCCGACCCGTGTGGATGTTCTCATGCGCTCTCAGCCACGCCACCCAGCCGAAGGGAGAACTAATGCTCAGAGAGCCCCAGCCGTGTGCCCACAGTCCTGTGTTACCGGGCACCGCTGCAGGGCTGGTTGTACAGCAGGGAGCCAGAGCCCCAGCCTCCTGGGGCTGCAGGTGTGGGCAAGGCAGACAGCAAGCAAGCACAGGAACAAACATGATTCCACGGGGTGCGGGACAGGGAAGATGCAGGGGCCACAGATTATTAGTGGGGGCATCCTAGCAAGAGCTTATGGTGGGGAGTCGGCTCCAGGATCCTCACCCTGCTGTGTCTGCCTGACTGTGGAACCCTCGTTCTGCCCACCACCCCACCCAGCGGCCAGGCAGGCCGCTGCCACACCCAGAGCCCACTGAGGCCAGCCCACCCGGGCCCTGCCCGCAAGGAAGCCAGAGGGGAAAGTGTCTGCAAGCATTGTTGAGTTCCGAGGGAAGCGTGAGGAGATAAAGGCATTTGGGGATGAGATGTGGCTCACCTCACCACCTGGACAGTGCTGTCTCCAGGCCCGTTGTGGTGAAGCTCCCGCGACAGAGGCGGCAGGGCATCCCCAGATTCCCTGAGTTCCCAAAGCCCAGGGAAGCCCGGCCCGGCCCGGCCCTCCCGGATCAGACCCCTCCAGCCAGGGCAGTAGGCCTGCACCCTGGGGCAACGAGACATGTGCACCACAAGCCAGGCTGTGACAGGCCCAGGCAGCCATCAGCAGGGGCAGGTGACTGGCCGGGATCAGATCCCTGTCTCCCAGTATCATCCCCATTCCCTCAGGGCCCCCCCCATCTCCCACAGCACCTCGGCTTTTCTCTCCAGTTGGGGGGTGCTTCTGATTTAGACTTGGTCCAGACAGAGGCTGCTGGTGCTGAAAACAGAACCACACATCTGGTCAAACCTTGCTACTCTCCGAGGAGGGGCTGGAGGCCTGGGCAGGGACAAGGACTTATCTCGGGTCACACAGCCCCGGCAGCCTGGGCTCAGAGAGAGGCCAGGAGAGCGGACGCAGCTGCTCTGCGCCAGGCAGCTGTCCGGTTGGACTGACCGTCTCAGTGATGCAGACGCTCCGGAGGGGGGCGTTTCCCAGGGGGCTTGTTTCACCCCTAGCTCAGGGCCAAGCCCGGTAGCCATTCTGCCCCCTCATAGACTTTGAATTCTAAAACCCCTGAGTGATCCTCTGGACCTGCCCTTTCCTGTCCCCCAGAAGCAGACAGAGGTGCAGGAATGTCCAGCCTGTGTTGTGCTGTCTTAGGGGAGGAGGTTCCCCCTGGCTTCGTCTTCATGCCTCGGCCCTGAGGCTTTTCTGGGTCCTTCCATGTGCCAGGCACTGTGCACAGCAGCAGGATACAGACACTGGCCAGGAAAAGAGCAGCAGTTAAGAGGTGTTAGGAGGGGAAGCCCCAGGAGGGGCCTGGCCTGTGGAGAAGGGCTTCCCTGAGGGAGTGCTGGTGCAGCCAGATGTGAGGCAGGATGGTGCCCGCCGAGGCCTGGAGGCCAGGGACACATGGCACCCAGGAGGAACCAGGTCCTGCGGGGCTGGAGGCAGGGCAGGAGCCCTGGGGACATCAAGTGGTGCGCAGCGGGCAGTGGGTAGCAGCCCCAAGTCCCACACGACCCTTGTCTTTCAGAGTGCAGTTCCTTCTCACCACCTACCACAGTGATCCTTCTCATCCTGCTGTGCTTTGAGGGGCTGCTCTTTCTCATTTTCACATCTGTGATGTTTGGGACCCAGGTGCACTCCATCTGCACAGATGAAACGGTAAGCGGGCAGCCTGCCCCCTCACCTCCGCTCCTGGGCTTGGGGGAGGACCCAGGGCAGGTGCTGCTGGGAGGGCTGCATGCAGGCCAGACCTGGGAGCCCAGTGACCAAGGCCCAGGTGCGAGGCGTGCAGACCACATCCCTCCGTTTGCAGTGACACTGGATCTTACACACACACGCGCGCGCGCGCACGCGAGTCTTCCCTTGCGGCCGGCACAACAGGTCACACCAGGAATGCGGCCTAGCATATGGGTCTGTTACACACTGTGCTGTGTCAGGCACTCTACTGGGCACAGGGACACCCTTCCCATCTGAGGACTACAGGCCTGGAGAGAGGATGATGGACAAAGGGGGCCTGAATCCAGCTGAAATGGGCAGGTCAACTTCCTGGAGGAGGTGACTCCATGCATAGGTCCAGAGGGCAGAGTCAGGCAACAGCCTGCCTCAAGCATCCCTGAGCTGTGGGCCACAAGCACTCACCTGGCCACTAGGTACTTCTGCTTGGTCCATCTCTGATTCTCGTCTGTTGCCCTTCCCCCCTACCCCAACCCCTACCTCCACCCTACCCACAGCTCCTTCTCTGGGAACTTCGAGGCTGCTGGCTGGGCAGGACTGGAGCCCAATCCCCTGGTGCCATGGCCACCTGTCTGTCTTAAGTGTCCAAAAGTCTCAAGGTGGTCAGTCCATTGCTGTGATGTGGGCCTTTCTTCCTTTTTGGCTCTGGGCTCCAGGTGAGGGGCCCCGGGAGGAAGGGCCAGCACTTAGTTTGGTGTGAGGAGGAGAGGCATGAGGTAGGTCCTGGGCTCTTCTTGGCACTCCTCCTGGCTTCCCAAGGTCCCCCTCAGGTGGCAGGTGGCAGTCATCTAAGGCCCTGTTGGGGCGGCTTTGGGCCTGCTGATTAGTCAGCGTCAGATGGAGGCTCGTAGGGAGACAGATTCCTTGCCACTGCCGCCCAGGCCCCTCTCTGCAGGTGTGAAAAATCCGGGGTTTGGCACTCCCTGACCGCCAAGCCACCATCTTTTGGATCTGTGGGCATTCCCGATGGTTAAGAATGGGGGAGGGGCTCTCAGCAACGTTTTTAATCTTTTATAATAATATCATTGTAAGAGTTTCTGTAAAAATAGTAGCCAACGGTGTAGACCCGGCTGTGTGTCCAACAGTAGGTGTGACCAGCTTCTCTGCCTAAGAGTCACAGGGAACCCAGAGGTGACCGTCCAGCCCACTCTTGCCTGCGGCCAGGTCACACCGGCCGAGGTCTGGGGGAGCCAGACGGAAAACGCACACAGCCCTGGCCCTAGCTGTTTTCCTTCCAGGCCATTCCTAAAGGGAATTGTGTTGGAGAGGAAAGCAGAAAAGAAGGAAGGGCGTGTCTGGGGAAAGCGTGTCTTCCCCTTGGCCTGAGCCCTCCCAGCTCCCTGGCCCTGAACAGAGACTTCAGTTAGGCTGGGCCCTCCGACTCCTCCCGGTTCCTCGTCCTCACCAGAGACCACGGCAGACAGACCCTCAGCCAGGCTCCTGCCAGGCCGCTTCTCTCCTGTTCTCCGAGCAAGGGCATGTCCTCAGGCCCTGCCCGCTGACCGGCTCCATCGGAAGAGGGGAGAAGGCAGGGAACAGGCTCCCTCTCCAGCCTGCTTTTCCTGTGAGACTCAGTGGGGGGAACAGCCCAGGCTCTGGACAACCACCAAGGTGGCCTCTGGCCTCGCTTCTTCCCAGAGGAGCACTGGGAAGACCTTTGCCATGCCCGGGGCTGGCTGTCTGTCTGTCCAGGCAGCCCCTCTAACCTCTGCTAATCCCTTTCCTTCCTCCTCTGTGGTGGCTTCTCCCCTCACCCATGGTCTCTGACTCCTGTTTGACCTTCTCAGGTCTGCCTTGCCCGCCCCGCTAAGCTGGGGGCTTCTTGACCTCCCAGGCTGGTGAGACTAACAGTGCCAGAGCGGTCATTTCATTTATTCCTTTTTTTTTTTGTCTGCAAAGTGGTCATAGTTGTGTCAAACTTGAACCTACCCAAATTAAAGGCCAGCATTGGCTGTCACGATCCCGAGCCCCTGACAGCTCTGAGGCTTCTTGCACCAAAGCCTTGCCAGCAGCCCCACACACAGCCAGGCCCAGCCCCAGGCCAGAGCCCAGTCTGTGTAGATGTGGCTCCTTCACTTAGCAAAACACCCCGGATCCACATGCCTGTAGGAATCCTGGCTCAGCGGCCTGTGGATTTGCTCACTTTCCCCTCCCTTCCTAGAGGGACTTGTAAAATATGTGCCCACATACCCCCACTCCCCCCCCCCAAAAAAACATGATTTTTTTTCCTTTGACACTTTCTATGAGAGAAACAGAAGAAAAATGTATGATGTAGGTAGCTTTATGGCTTTAAAAGGAAGCATTGACTCCATTCATCTCAAGCTAATGGACATCCCTCCCCCAAAACCACAGCAATAGAGTGCTTGACTGAAAGTATGATTGTTCTTGTTTTCAGGGAATAGAACAATTGAAAAAGGAAGAGAGAAGATGGGCTAAAAAAACAAAGTGGATGAACATGAAAGCCGTTTTTGGCCACCCCTTCTCTCTAGGCTGGGCCAGCCCCTTTGCCACGCCAGACCAAGGGAAGGCAGACCCGTACCAGTATGTGGTCTGAAGGACCCTGACCAGCATTGCCGCCCAGACACACACAGCACAGCACTACCGTCCCATCCGTTCTCATGAATGTTTAAACCGAAAAAAAAAGCAAACCAACTACTCTAAAACTTTTTTTTTTAACGTCTCAAGTAAAATGGCTGAGCATTGCAGAGAAAAAAAAAAAAAAGTCCCCATGTTTTATTTTTAAGAGATCATCCTTTCTATTTTTTTGGTGACCGAAGCTGCTCTTCTTTTTTTCCTTTTTTTAAAATCACTTCTCTGGCCTCTGGTTTCCTCTCTGCTGTCTGTCTGGCCTGACTAATGTGGAGGGTGCTGTCTCCGGGCCATGCCCGCCTCTACTAACTGTGGGAGCAGCTGGCTGGCGCGTGGACGGACTGGCCTGGATGCCTGGTGGGGGGTACGTAGGAGAGGCAGGGGGCCGTGACCTCCTGCTGCCCGGGAGGCCGTGGCAGGCGCCCCCGTGGGACTTAAAACGTCACCGAAGACGGATGCTTACCTCGTGTGGCCGCGAGGGGCAGGATCAGGGCCGGAGCCCTAAGAAGGGCCCTTGGCTCCGCGGCCTCATCCCCCAGTGTGGACACGGTTTGCCTCCTTGTACTCAATGGGCTTGGGTGTGTTGAGTGACTTTGGGGGAGGTGGGATCAAAGGGGTCTTATTTGTATTCCGAATCACCAGTTATATTCCTGCTGATTATTTGGAAGAGTGTGAAGGAGCGAAGTTTTTCCAGCTCTAAATGCCTTACACAGTCAAAAGGAGAAAACAGATCATGTGATTTCAGGTTGCCTTTGTCACGGCTGCTTACTCTTAGCACCCCTCCCTGTCGCCCTCCCTGCAAGGTGGCCGGTTAGCGGCGCTAATGCTGAGTGACACAGCCACATCCCCCAGCGCGTCAACCCCCTCCACCCCATTTTGTAAATCTCTAAAGCAGGTTCCCTTTCTGATGTTTTAGACACCTACATGTGCACGTAGCCATGTCTTATCTGTATCTTAACCTGGGAGGCCGGCGTCCCGGCAAGGTCGGCATTATGGCCCCCAGACTTCTGCAAGCTGGTGGATGGCCACCCCGCTCCCGGGAACCGGCCTTGCCCCCCGGAGGCACTTCCCCTGTGAAATCCCCCTTCCAAGAGGAAGGCCGGAAGAGAGTGGGGACATGAGGAGGCCGAGGGACAGGGAGGGCCCAGCCAATGCAGAAGTCACAGAAATCAGAGGACTGACCATCTGTGAATTCGTACATGTGGATTTGGTTTTTTATAAGTGATCACCACAAACCTTTTTTAGCTTGTGCTTGGGGTGGGGTGGGGGATAAGGTTTATGAAACCCAATCCAGGTTAGGGAGGAAGCTCATCGAGCCATGTGATTTTTCCATGAACAGTTAAGTGGAACATGCTGCGTCTTTTCAATTCTGTCCGTGCTTCCACATGGAAACAAAATGCAATAAAATTTTTCCAAAACCTGTTCTCATTGAGCCGTGCTCTCTCCCTGCTGCCTTCAGGGAGAGCCGATCGTCCGGGCCAGGCGTGCTGGCTACGGTAGGGCCTCTGTTCCATGGCTCTTAAAGGATATTTATTTCTGCTCCTCCGCTTGCACGAGATGTCCGCTGTGCTGTTTCTAAGGATACGTTGGCCAACCGCCCTTGACCGAGCCTGCCCACCACCCCCGGCCTCTCGTTTGGCTTCTGCCGCCTGAATCCCAGGTTACACCTTCCCATCTGCAGAGTTTGCTGGAGCGCCCGGCACGGGGGAGAGACCGTTTCCCTCTGCGCACCCAGCAGAAAGCAGCGTCGAGCCAGAGGAAGGCGCTGGAAACCACAGGCCGTTCCAGCACTTTGAGGAGCTCCTCCTCATCCCTCCCGTGTCACCAGAGAACTCCACGGCCATCCCCAAGGCAGTGGACCCCGGCTTGCCTCTCCTGTGCTCTTGATGCCCTAAGTCAAGGCTGAGGTCTGAAGCGGGTTTGTTTTTTGTTTGTTTGTTTGTTTTTAATCTAGTGTTTAAATCTAGTTTATAGCATTTGTTTCCCATGGGCTCCCTTTTTTTTTTTCCTTTTTAACGGTTACTGAGGTGTGTGTAGAAGTGTGGCTGTGACTTAGAGCGGTCTTGAGGGCTCTGGCCCGCTCCCGCCACTCCCTTGGGAGGCGGCGCTGCATCTGGTCCTCCTGCCGGGGGAATGTTTTTGCGTATTGGGATGCCCTCCAAAGACTCCATCTTCCAGGCACTTTTTAAAAATTTTTTTTAATTTTTTTTAAAGATTTTATTTATTTATTTGACAGAGAGAGAGACAGCGAGAGAGGGAACACAAGCAGGGGGAGTGGGAGAGGGAGAAGCAGGCTTCCCGCCGAGCAGGGAGCCCGATGCGGGGGCTCGATCCCAGGACCCTGGGATCATGACCTGAGCCGAAGGCAGACGCTTTACGACTGAGCCACCCAGGCGCCCAAGGCACTTTTTTTTTTTTTAAAGTGACCCAGGTTGGTTCTTTTTCCCATGGAATGTCAGAAGTGCAGTAGATAGTGCTGAAAACATACTGATTTTATTTTTTTAGAGTCCTAAACCTAGAAATTCATCCTTTAAATCTGAGCGTCCTATGCATATCCTTCCCAGAGAACAAGGCTGCTTTCCACATCCTGTACGAGGGACACGGAGGGCTTCTACGAGCCTTTCAGCCAGAGGGAAATGCTGCCCTCGGGAGAGAGGAAAACCCCGGGTTCCCTGTGGTTTTTCTCGCTCGCTTTCATCAAAGCGGGAGACGTTTTGCCGGGAGCTCAGTGACTAGGGATGGGGCTGTGGAGTGATCGGCCCGCAACCTGGCATCCCCACAGGAAGAAACGGGCATCCCTGAGCATCCCCGCAGTCTTCCCAGACAGCTGAGGACAGAGGACATGTCTCCACACAAAGGCGGCCCCGGCTTTTGGCTCCGGCACAGGCGCTCCGACAGTGCTGGGTGGTGCGCACTGGGCATTGAGCCCATGGCAGCCGTGGTCTTTCAGGGCCTGGGCCCTGGAGCGTGGCAGGGAAAGACAAAGAGGAAGGTGACGTGGCGAGCTGGATTAGGTGACTCCTTCCCGCCTGGCGACCTCAGGCGTGTGCTCCTAGCAACTGAGCTGAACATGCATAGGCCTCCATCCAGGCCGATCTCCGCCTCTGGGCCCGGGCTCGGTGACCTCGTGCCCACAAAGTCAGTTTGGGGAGCAATGCATGTGTCACACCGTTTCTTCCGTGGAATACTTCATCTCAGAAGAACCAAAGCGAGACACCTGGAATGACCAGTTCTTTCTCATTCAGGCTCGGCTGCCGAGAAAGTTACGAGCCACCTTCCTGCTGCAGGGATCTGTTGGCTGAGGGGGACTAAGAACTGTTTCTGAACCAGCTGTGGGAGGTGGGCATCACCCAGAAACCGGAGGCTTCCGGAGGCCGCGTTGGGCTCCCCCAGCCAGGCTAATGGGCCTTAAGTTCCTCTCTTCTCAGGGCTTGTAAGTGCATCAGCCCCAAGGGTGAGCCACCCACCTGAGCCAGGGGTCTCAACATAGAAGGGGCCCTTGAATACCAAAGAAATGGGAAAAGAGGAAGATCTTGCTAGAATCCCTCCCAAGGATCTTCTTGCTGGTGGGGCCCGGAGGCCGTGTGTTTCCGAGTGTGGTCCCCAGACCAGCAGCGTCAGCATCACCTAGGCACTTGTTAGAAATGCCCGTTCTCAGGCCCCGCCCCAGACCTACCGGACCGGAAATCCAGCAGTCTGGATCGAACGGCCCTCCAAGAGACTGACACGCGCTCAAGTCCGAGAGTCCCTGTGGGGCGTGCAGGGGTCCCCCGGAGGTGGTCGGTCCCTGATGCCTGCCAACGATACGGTCCCGTGCGGTGCTGGGTGGGGTGGGCTGACCGGGAGACCGTCTCCCCCTTACCACCCACAGCCTCCCCAGCAAGTGATTCTGAGCAAACAAGAAAAGCCTGTTGGTTTGACGGGGAGCGAAACTGTTAGTCTGGCCGGCAGTCCTGCACATTTCATCTGTCCACCTGGGTTCTGCACCGAGGGGTTCAGTGGACATAAAGCCTTCACAGTGACACGGAAACCAGTTGCTGGCCAGTCTGCCGTCCCCAAGTGGAGACTTCATCCCCCCACCCTCTCCCCCAGGAAACAAGTCCTCGGTGGCAGGACTGCCGTGAGGACCCTAGCAAATCGGGAGTCGCCCCCAGGGGTCCACCCGCGCACACGGGAGCCAAGGAGGAGTGTTTGCAGAAGTCCCTGGGGGAAGCACATGTCCTGATCTGTGGACGTAAGGATGCCCCCGAATCTCTCTGCTGCTGAGCTTACATAGCTTGGTGACCGGGCATTTAGCCCCTGGCCCCACCCAGTCTCTGGTTCAAGGCCCTGCTCAGCGACATCCTTCGAGTGTGACTTTGGACCGTCGCTGACTTAAGCCTCTGTGATCTGCTTTAAGCCTCCGTGATCTCCCCTGTCAAACCAGGGAGGCCATGTAAATCACAAGGTCAAGGCGAGGACTGAATGAGAGTCGTGACCGGAACTGTGAGGATGGCGTCCGGCACCCGGTGTGGCTTCAGTAAACGCTAGCGCTGCTAGACCTCTGCTCTTCAAACCACGGTCACAAGGTTCATGATCTGTGAGACCAGTTTGTTGGTGTGCAGCGGCCTTTTTAAAAAATAAATAAATAAAAATGGGTTACAGTTGTGGACTAAGTATCGTTTCGTGAAACTCGGGGGTGGGGGGGGCGGTGCCGGGTTGCCCAGAAAAGTATTGTCCAAGTTGTGGGTTGGAGAAGGACGTGAAACTACAGATGAAGAGACAGTGATCTCTGGCCATCGAAGGAGGAGGGACGTGGCGCGGGCAGCAGCGTTGCCAACTTTCTCCGTCTGATGACGGTGGGGGGGGGGCGTACAGTGAGCTCTGGCTCCGTGGGTCTCAGCTGAGTCCTTACAAAGCCTGTGCTTGGGTCTCTGCCTCCCTCAGGAGCCTTAGGCCTGGTCCGTTCATCCTGGGGACTCTGGTGGGTCCCGCAGCTTACAGCTCATGTGTCATCCTGGCAGAGGGGGCCCCCGAAGCCCCCAGCCACACCCTCCCTACAAGAGATGTTGGCTCCGGCCGCTGCCCCCTACCCAGGAATCAACCATTCTTGTTCGCCTGGGCCTGAAGTGGGTATACTGCTGCCTCTGCAGACCTCCAGCTGAAGAACTTTGCCTTCAGCACGCCTGTAAATCCACACAAAAGTCAAACTTGAGTCCTACCAGGAGAAAGAAACCCCGCTGGCTCCTCCTGACCCCTGGCTCTTTCAGACCTCTCTTAGGCCTCAGATGCGTTTGGAATATTTTCTTCTGTCCCGACTCAGAGTTGACCTGGATGTTTGTCCACTTACCTGCTCAGGAACTTCATCTGGTGGATGGGCCGGGCTCTGATCTGGAATGTTCTTACGAGCTTGGTGAAGAGGTTGAGTGTCATCCCAGAGTGCTTGCCACGGAACACAGTCATCCTGTGGGCTCTTACGCTTCCTCTCCCTCTCTGGCTTTTTCCTCTGCCTTGGTGGTCAGCACAGGTAGAGTAAGAATTTGTAAGAGGATTGAAAACGCCCTGGGCAGAAGGAAGACACTGGTTCTCGCCCCGGTTCCGACGACCAACAGGACAAGTTTTGGCCACTCAGACCCTCTGTTTTCCCCTCTGCCAAGTGTCAGTACCAACACCCACCTCCTGTCAGGGTGGTTGTGAGGATCCCACAGTCATGGCTTTGAGTCAGTGTGGATACAGTCTATCTGCCATTTCTGGATGTCCCCTCTGTCGCCTGCCCTGCCTCCCGATGTCCCAGCTTCCCTGAAATCGTGTTTCAAATGCCTCTCTTGACAGGCTGCAAAGGATTGCCCGGGAAGGGAACACAGCATCCCCCAAAGCAAGACCCCTCAGGTGGCCCCTGCAGCTTCTGCTAAGTAGGGAGGCCTGGCGAGGGGCCGGTCCATGAGCAGCACAGCATCCCAGGCTCTTGACCTACGCGAGGCTCCCTCAGAAGAGTTGCCAGCAAGGTCCATTTTCTGAAACAGCTCTTCTCTTCTGATTATGACAGTAACACCCGCTCGTTGGTGAAAGCTTGCAACATGTGGGAAGTCCACAGAAATAGATACGAACCACCTCAGACCCCATCATCCCCAAAGGTAACACAGGTCCCATGACATCAGGTGCAACTAACCTGGCTTTCTTTTCTTGTCACCAGTGGACGGGATTTTCCAATGTGACGCAGAACTGTATCAACACCATTGTTTCATGGCTGTGTCGTGTTTCACTTTGTCGAATCGCAGACTTAGCCATCTTTATGGGCATTTCGAGTGTTTCCAGCTTGTCACATTGTTACTCAGTGTTCAAGATTCTGTTGCTCACATCTTTGTGTCTCCGATTATTTTTTTAACCTTTTATTGTGGGGACGTAATTTCCGGCTTACAAGAAAGTGGCAAAAACAGCTCAAAGAGCTCCTGTACATCTTTCCCTCAGTCTTTCCAAAGGGAGCCATTTTATATAACCACAATACAAATACAAAAACCGGGAACGGTATCGATTGAGACCCTTAACGGATCTACATGCTTCATTCGGATTTCTCCAGGTGCCCCCACTGAGACCCTTGTCTGTCCCATTGCATCGCTTGTCATGTGTGTGTGGTCTGCTCCAATCCGCGACGCTCCTGTCTGTCTTTCATGAACTTGACCCCCCTTTTTAAAAAAACTGAGATGAAATTCACATAACATAAAGCCAACCGCTTTAGTGTGTGGCGCTTCATTGGCATTGAGTATACTCATAATGCCGCACAACCATCACTTCTGTCTGGTTCCAAAGCATTTTCATCAGACTTTGACCCTTTTGAAGATTAGAGGCTAGGTATCCGGTAGAATATCCTTCGATTTGCGTCTAATGTTTTCTCGCAATTAAATCAAGATTATGCGTTTGGGGCAAGAAAGGCACGGAGGCGATGTTACCTTTGATCCGGTTAAGGTGATACCTGCAAAGTTCCCTCCCTGGTTTGCCCTTTGTCATTAGTATCTTCCAAGGAGATACCTTGAGATCAGATTCTTTAAACGACAATTTTTTTCAAGAGCCGAGAAACTAATCTCTGAGATGGAGTGGGAAGAGAGAGTTCTGGAGAAGAACTGGCCCAGAGGATGGGGCAGGTCTCAGTCTGTGTGTGTGCCTCAGTTTCTCTTTCTGCATAACAGAAGGGATCATACCAGTTATGTGAGTCTCTGGTGTGGCAAAGAAGAGAACCCAGAACGAGGTCCTCAGAGGTCGTTCTGAGGTGGAATGAGTCGTGTGAATGAGCAGTGCCCGTGCCTGGCAAACCCCAGCAATTTCCCTTGGCTTCCGGAAGAGGCGGAGAAGGCAGAGGCCCCGGTGGGGCTGAAAGCCTTTGTGGAGGGTGCTGTGGCCTGGAGAGCTGACCTGGCTGCACCTTTAACTCCTACGGGCTTCTCCCCTCCCCACCCCCCACACCCTCTTTCTGGGGCCTGGCAGCTGAGTCGCAGCCGACCGATGCCCCGCGGCAGGTGAGTGGGCAGCTTGGGAGCAGTCGCAGGGCGCGCCTGCCGCCCGAGCCGGGCCTCCCCACAGCGAGCCTGTGCGCCCCCCGGCTGCCCGCCGCATGCACACAGTCTGCTTCCTCGGCCCCCGTGTTCGTGCCCCGCGCTCTCCCCTTACTGCCCGCACCCCTTCTTCATGCTGAGTCGGCTGCACCTGCTGGGGGGGGGGGGCGGGGCGGGGCCCAGAATCCCCAGGGAGGACTCATCTTCTTAGTGCTCTCAGGGCCAGTGCCATGTTACTCCTCGGCCCTGGGCGCCTCGGCAGCCTGGCCTGACCTAGCGAGGCTGGGGGGACCCCGGCCCCTGCTTGCTGTGCCGCTCCCCACCGCCCCCCCCCCACCCCGCTCGTGCCCCACTGACCTGGCCCCGGGCGGGCCGTGTCCCGGCCGCCCCCCTCACCCCCCGCTGACCGTCTGTATCCCGTTGACCCTCCAGGGCATCGAGCGCCTCAAACGAAAGCACCAGCCCAGGGAGCGCAGGGGCAGCTGGAGGTCGGTGAAAGAGACCTTTGGTGGGGACTTCTCCCCGAACTGGCTCAACCCCTTCTCCGGACCGTGCGACCCAAAGCCTCTCCGGGACAGGGACTGGGTGCGGCAGGCGGCCTCGCTGTCCGACACGGACAACACGGAGACCACGGAGGAGCAGTCGGAGGAGAGGAAGGACGAGGCCTCTGTGGAGGTGACAGATGAGTGAAGCCGCCGTGGGGGGAGAGCCACACACTGCAAAGCTACTGGCGACCTGGATGCAGGCGTCGTGGCCCCGGCGTGGCTGTGACGCGCCGCCCCGCACCCCTGCCCCCCTGCCGCTCCCCGCGGGCCGCTCACGGCCACTGCCATCCCCCTGTACCCCCTCCTCCTCTCCCCAGGTTGGGCCAGGTTTTGGGGGGCGGGACCAGAGGGTGACAGGGGGATGAGAGACTCTCAGAGGCCATCCAAGAAGAGTCTGCCCAGAGCGGGATTGGGTGTCCTTCCGAGACGGGGCGTCCCCGCACCTGGCACAGCCTCGCCAGCAAAGGAAGCTCTGATCGGGGCAGAAAAGAACTTGCCTTTGGCTTTTCTTGGGATGTCTGTCTTCTCTTGGGAAGGTTGGGCCCTGGCTCCTGGCTTTGGAGAACGACGGCCATGATGTGAGGATGGAAGGACAGAGCAGGGCTGGCCTTGGGGACCTGGGGTGGGACGCTGACATCAGGACAGACCAGCCCCGAAAGGTTGCAGGATCCCGGCTGTTCCCCGGAGAGGCCCCCCCACCCCACCCCGAGCTTGTCTAAACCAGAAGGGCATGGCTGCCACAGCGACCTGCGCCAGCTCAGGCTTGGTGTGAGGAGGACCCCATACCGGGCTAGACACACACATACGTGAGGGCCGTGCCCAGGTCAGGACGGTAACTGTGTCACAACAGCGGCTCCAAAACTCAGTCCCCATTCCGTTGCACAGACGCTAGAATCGTCGCTGAGGTGGACAGCTTGGAGCGGTCCAGAGGTGGGGTCGGCGAGAGGACCTGTGTAGATGGGGACCCTCTGGCCTCCCCCGGAAAGCTTAATTCACTTGCCCTCTGGACAGAGTCGCACACGGGCATGAACTGCCCAGAAATCTGTCCGGCCTGTGTTTTAAGCCACTTCTCACGAGATAGGGACCATTTTGTCTGGGAAGATGGGTGGTGGCCAGGGACTGCAGACCGATGAACCAGGAAGACAGACAGACAGACAGACACACACACACACACAGCCCACACTCTACCAGGATGAGCCTGATTGAACCCCAGCGTTACCTACTCAGAGGGGCCGGTGTTCCCAGAGCCGCCCGCCCTAGTCCCGGTGCAGAGCCCTGGGAGGACATCCCACGAGCATGGCAGGGCTCTAGAGCCACCAGGCCGCAGGCCTATCTTCCTGATCCGTATCAGCTTTAGTATTTATTCATGACGATGGCCCGAGCCCTGGTCGGCTCTGAAGGCTGTTCCCTCGCAGTCTGGGCAGGCGAGGCCTCCAGCCGCTCTGGGAGAGCCGTTCCGATCACCGAGAACTGCTCTTTGCTGTCCTAACCCGGGAGGCAGCCCCCGGGCCACCGGCACGGCCGACTGTATACCAAATACTCCACGCCGCAGAGAAAAGCAATGCCCCCCCTGGAGCCCCGGAGGAGGCAGCCGTTAGACTATGGGAAGGGGGTCCCCCGGTCACCGCTGGCAATGTCAGGCCCGTGGTCACAGGGGTGCTGAGGCTCCGGCAGCCCCCCAAGCCAGCTCTGAGTGCCCGGCGGCTTCGGGAGGCCTGTGACCTGCGGTCAGACCCCGTTCAGGGGGCCCGGGCGGGGCCACGCGGGTGCTGACCCCTCCAACCCCGAGCTTCCTGTCCTCACTGTCCTCCTGTCACCACCGACGTGGTGGCCTTCCCTCCGCGGCGGCTGTCGAGAGCCTAACACCGTGCTTGCCTCAAACTGACAGGATCGTAGCTGTTGTCAAAACGCCCAGGGCCACAGGGAGGGAGCCTGGGCGCAAACCCCCGCCTCGTGCTCTGAATAAAAAGCTCTTTGCTTGACCTCGGTGGCTGGAGTGTCCTCTCTTCAGCAGGAGATCCCAGGCCGGGCCCCTGGGCAGCAGTGTCCTTCCTCCTAGTCACCTCGAGGATACCTCTACGAAAGTCTCTTTTCTCCATTTCCCGCGTAGGAGACAAGTGAGCCTCACACACAGGCAGGAGCTGCGGGTGGATAGTCACTCACCAAACCTCTCTGGGTCATCTCCCGGGGGCGGGGGGTGGTGGTGGTATTTCCAGCAGAAGGAAAACTCACCTTTCATGCAATGAGCATTTATTGAACACCTACTGTATGCCAGGGAGGTGGGCACTGGGAGCAAGAGTGCCCAGCACTGAGGGGTTTTGACTTCAGAAGCCAGGCCACTGCCCCTGAATGTCATGCACATTACTCCCAAAATAACTCCCATTCAACACAGGCCTCTGCCAGAGGGGATCCACTGGGTCTACAGCCTTTGAGAAGGCCCCCCCCCCAGCCCCAGCGTCCTGAGTAGGGCCCAATAAAGAAGCCCTACCCCTCAAGAGAGGCCTTGACCTGGGAAGTTCAGAGGATCAGATGGCTCCCCAAGGGCCCACGTGATCCCCAGCACAAGATACTGGAAGAAGCTTGTTCGAAGAAAAAGAAAAAGACCCAGGGGACCACACAGTCCTCTTGAAGCAGCTGGAATTTAATTAAAAGCGTATTGATCATTTGAGCAAGTCTCTGGAGGACAGAACAAGAAGGAAGAGCTTCGGTTCACAAAGCAGGGCGCTCAGTTGGCACGAGGAGGCGCCTCCTCCCAGGAAGATGACCTCCCCCCACCCCCCCCGGAACAGACCCCTGCTCAAGGGAGTGGGGAGCTGCTGGCCGTGGGGTCTCCCTCCCCTACACCTGCCCAGGACTGCTGAGCATGGGAAGCCGTCCCTCCTGAGCTGGACCAGCCTTTACCCTGCGGCAGCCTCTGTCCCCTGCCAGAGCCCATCTCCAGGCCTAGGGGGTCTCGGGGTGGGTTCCTGTACAGGCCCCTGGCCTTGTGCCCGTGGGGGCCACCAGTGCTGGTGAGATGAGGTGGTGGGCAAGGCGGGAGGCTTCAAGGGAGGTGCCCCTTGGGGTGTCTTCATTACGCCAAAGGCCAGGAAGGGGCACCCTTGTTTAAAACGCTCCTTCTCCTGGGCTGGTCCAAGTCAAAATCCCCTTGGCTGATATCCTTCTGTGCCCTGGGGTGGAGGCCCCCAGGGCCCCAAAGGCAGCTTCATTCCTGGGGAGTAGTGGGTGGGGAGGACGGAGGGGTGCTGGGGTACACGGTGCTTGCTTGGCAGTAAGAGGGCTGGAGTGGAGGACATGGACCTGAAGATCCAGCAAATTCACAAACCGGCCGAAAGCCCCATCCCCAGCGGTTCCCTCCCTGCACAGGGAGGCACGTGGCCCTTACCGAAATGCAGATGCCCCTAGGGGCCAGGGCGCCAGCCTAGGACTCTGCATTTTCACGCAGAGTAAATTCTGATTCGGGGGCAGAGGACCCGGGGCCACATTTTGAAAAATACTGAAAGTCAGGAGCAGTGGACACCTGCCTACAACTTGGATCAGCCTCTGAAAGGTTGGAGAATCCCCAAAGTGGAGCCTTAGGGCCAAGGAAGGTCTGGAGACTGGGCTTCTGCTAGAAAATTCCTGGGAGAGAGAGGTGGGGCAGGGGCCGGGTCCTGCCAGACAGATTCTCTGGTCTCATCCATCTCACGCAGCTGGATGTCCATTCGGAGGTTCTTCTGATGTCATGCTCTGAATCACAGACGGTCTCGCTGCATGCTGGGTGCCCCATGCTCTCGGGCACAGGAACGATGCCAGGTGGGGCGAGCAGTGACTGGGGGGCCTTTCCCCGTCCACAGGCACAGGCCATGTCCCTCTGGGAGCTCCCTGACCCAATTCCGGGCGAGCACGCCACGCTTGTCCTGAACGTTTGTCTGACACACATTTGGGGGGTGGGCATCCGTGCCACCCCCAGGGGAACGAGGTGTTGGCCGCCCAGCTCAGCCTGTCCACACACCCCCAAAGCCCCCCCGCCCCCCAGAGCATTGCAGAACACATGGGGGCCACGGCCTGTCTGGACAGGCAGGGTGCCCAGAAGGGCCAGTGCACGTACCCACATGTGGCCTGGGACAGATGCCCACCTGTCTGCCTCAGTTTCCTCCTCTGTGAAGTGGTGATCATTACAGCACCTACCTCCCTTTGGGGTTGTTTTGCAGATGACATGTTGATGCCTGTTGGGGCATCTTCTGTTTTGAAATTAGTTGAGAGTGGCCTGCATCTCTCTCAACCTCCGATGAGCCCTGGCTGGACAATTCTTCCACTTTATTGAAACCAGAGAAAGGGCAAAGCCATTAAGTTCCTCTTTCTTTTTTTTTTTTTTTTAAGATTTTATTTGTTTGTTTGTTTGCTTGTTTATTTTTTTGCGAGAGAGAGAGAGTGAGAAAGTTCATGAGCTGGGGGAGAGGCTGATGGAGAAGGAGAGGCAGATACCCCTCTGAGCAGGGAGCCCAATGCGGGCTCCATCCCAGGAACCTGGGATCATGACCTGAGCCAAAGGCAGACACTTAACCGACTGAGCCACCCAGGCGCCCCCAATAAGTTCCTCTTTTAAAGCATTTACAACAGTGCTTGAAGCATAGTAAGTTCTATATAAATCATGTAAAAATAAATTAGCAAAGGGCCCTAATTTAGACTTTTGATGTAATCTCTAAAAAAGGCCGTACAGGCAGGTGCGGGATAAAGATGACACTTGTCACAAATCTCTGAACCACATGCCTCCCCCTCCTGGCCGGCACACGAACGTTCACAAACCCCATCGGGCCTGGTGAAAAGCACAGTCACACTCCCAACTGTTTTCTGAATATCAAAGCTCTCAGTTTGCTAAATTGGGGTTTTACAATATGCCATGAGTTCCGAAGCCTGTTTTGGAGGTTGTTGGGTTTTAATTTACAAGGAGTCTCAAAAGACAGTGTGGCCTGGGCCTCTAGCAACCTCTCAGTTGGCGTGGCTGGATGACACTTTCCACCTCTCTAGTCAGAGGGAGCAAAGGCTGGGGCGCCTGGGTGGCTCAGTCGGTTAAGCGTCTGCCTTCGGCTCGGGTCATGGTGCCAGGGTCCTGGGATCGAGCCCCGCATCGGGCTCCCTGCTCGGTGTGGAGTCGACTCCTCCCTCTCCCTCTGCTCCTCCCCCTCGCTCGTGCTCTCTCTGTGTCTCTCTCAAATAAATAATCTAAAAAAAAAAAAGGAGCAAAGACCACCCCCACGCTCTCGAGCGGCCAGAAGGAATGCAAATATCTAGAAGAGAGACAGGCGAAGGGTCTGGCTAAAGAGGGACGCACACACCATCTGAACTCTGAGCCCCCTCCTCTCTGCTCTAGGCTGCAGGTGTCCTCCTGCCCTGCCTCGTGGCCCCGGCCTGTTTGCACTTGTGCCTTCGGGACCCATGCTGACTATAGAGCAATTTGGGGAAGGGCAGGTAGAGGAATGCTGAGCCCCAGGGATACTCACACTTGCAAAAATCACAATAGGAGATTCTAGTTCCTGTGGAACAAAGCAAATTCCTCTTCAGGTGTGCTGGGCAGCCTCTCGGATGGGCCCCAGTGACACCCACCTCCTGCCTTGTGGAACCCCCTCTCCTAGAGGGCGGGCCGGACCTGGTGACTCGCTTCTAAAAAACAGTGGAAGGGGGGCGCCTGGGGGGCTCAGTCGTTAAGCGTCTGCCTTCGGCTCAGGTCAAGATCCCAGGGTCCTGGGATCGGGTCTCGTATCGGGCTCCCTGCTCCACGGGAAGCGTGCTTCTCCCTCTCCCACTCCCCTGCTTGTGTTCCTGCCCTCGCTGTCTCTCTCTCTGTCAAATAAATAAATAAATCTTAAAAAAAAAAACAAAAAACAGTGCAGGAAAAGCGCTGCAATATCACTTCTGAGATTAGGTTACCAGGAGCCTGCGGCCTCCGCCCTGGGTGACGTCACTGCAGTCCCTACCAGCTCTCGGAGCCCCTTTTGGTTTATTTTTTTATTTTTTAAGGTTTTGTTTGTTTATTTGAGAGAGAGAGCATGGGTGGGGGTGGGTAGGGGGAGAGGGGCAGAGGGAGAGGGAGAAGCAGACTCCCCACAGAGCAGGGAGCCCGACACAGGGCTCGATCACAGGACCCAGACATCATGACCTGAGCTGAAGGCAGGAAACTTAACCGACTGAACCACCCAGGCGCCCCTCGGAGGCCCTTTTTAAAATCATTGGTTCGGGGCATCTGGCCGGCTCAGTTGGCAGAGCATGTGACTCCTGATCTCAGGGTTGTGAGTTCGAGCCCACATGGGGTGTAGAGGTTACTTAAAAATAAAATCTTAAAAAAGAAAACCATTGATTAGGTTATGTCCTGACCTCCAGGGACTCCCTGTTGCTCCTGGAATCAAATCCAACCCCTTCCTGCTGCCTGCATAGGGCCCTGGGGTGGGGGTGGGGGGCGTCTCCAGCCCGCCCACCCTCCCCTCACATCTCCCGGGAACAACCAGGTCTCTGGTCCTCAGAGGACACCACTGGGCAGCCGGCGTTGCCACCAGAAATCCAGAAATCCCTGGGGGCCCTTGCGCTCGCTGCAGCCCCAACCAGGACCCCTGCCCTCGGGTCTGCCTGGGCCAGGGGGGTCTCCCAGGGAAGGCCCCCCGCCCTAGCTGATTCAGCACCACCTGACCTGCTGCTGTCTCTCCCGCCGGGCGACCCTCGGGCTTCGGTCTCTTCAGCGCACGAGTCCTTGTCTGACATTATCCTGTACGCTTGTTGGCTCACTGTCCCGCTCCCTCCCTTAGAAGAGGCAGGTGTAGGAGAGCGGGGGACGGCCTTACATCCGCGTTCCCAGAGCCCGGGGCGTGGGGGGGGGGGGTGCGCCGAGGCAGTAGGCAGACAGCAGGTATTTGCTGAGTGAGTGATACAAGGTTACGTATTAGGTGCTCAGTAAATATTTATGGGAGGAATGCGCCCGTACCCAGGGACACTATACAGTCCCTCAAATCAGGGGCACTGAGGTCCTGGTCCTCTGGGCTGAGCAGGGGGCCCCCAGCACGGCACACAGTAGGTGCTTATTTCATCATGGCCGAAGGGAACGGAGACTCTCCCGACCGTAGTCTCCACCCGCACATTTGAGGAGACTCTACACCTCCCTCGGGGAAGGAGTGAAAGGAGCTCTCTGCCAGGCAGGGGCAAAATATAGCCTCTTGTAAAGATCTATTTTTAAAACTCAAACACAACATTAAAGCAGCAAGAGCATCCCCATTATCCCGCTGCCTGTCACACAATCGATTTTTCTGTCTCTTTCCCTGATGGTACTTGCACACATGTATTTACCTAACCGTGAGCCGTGGATGGGCCATTTCCTATTATCTTTGCATCTGAAGTGGGGTATTTTTTTTTTTAAAGATTTTTATTTATTTGACAGAGAGAGAGAGACAGCGAGAAAGGGAACACAAGCAGGGGGAGTGGGAGAGGGAGAAGCAGGCTTCCCGCTGAGCAAGGAGCCCGATGCTGGGCTCGATGCGGGGCTCGATCCCAGGACCCTGGGATCATGACCTGAGCCGAAGGCAGACGCTTAACGACTGAGCCACCCAGGCGCCCCGCGAAGTGGGGTATTTTTAATCACCCCTACTGGCTTGCCTCCAGCCAGCTATGGTGTCAGCCGGCCTCAGCCCCATGATTCATCCAGACGGCTCTCCGGCTGCCCCGCTGTCTCCTCTCCCTGCTCCAGCCCCACCCAGACACACCCTACTCCTGGCTAAGACCCCGGGGCGTCTGAGGATGGAGGTCCCCCATTCCGTCCTTATGTGTCCACATCATTCCCCCACGACAGACTGGGAGACAGGATCCAGTGCTCCGGCCCCCCAGGCCCCACAAGCAGGGCTCCGAGCAGCACCCGCGCCCTGGGCAGGGTCAGGCTGTCCCGGAGCACCCGGCTGGACCGGGCCCGGCCACCAGTGAAACACCGGCCCATGCCGGACCACACGTTTGATGGTCTGGAGCGCCAAAGTGAGGTGAGGAATGGCGTGCTCCTTTTTCAGGAAGTCAGTGACGAGCATCTTCAGACCGGCCAGCCGCACAGCTCAGGCGCGGCAAACGGGACTTGGGCTCAGGCCTCATGCAGATTTCGGACACCGCTCCGCGCAGCCCCTGAGCTACGAAAACATCCCAGATGCTGGGCTGGACCCTCTGGGTCATGGAACGGGTGCCCGCGGGAGAGAGCCTGTCCTCTGATGGGGCCACCGGAAATCCAGCTGCTGAGAGGCTCTGTAGGCCATCGCTGTGTTCCTGCCCGTTGCGGAGGGCACATCCCAGGGACCCCGCGTGCCCCTGCCAGCTCGGACGACTCGGGACCCCCGAGGGGTGTCGGGGTACGATCGGCGTTCTGGGGCCTTTGCAGTTTGCAACAACGCCTCTCTGTCCCTCCTCTTCCTCCTTCCTGGTCCGCACACCTTAGGAAGACGGTTTGATTACGACATGCAGCTGTCCCCCAGAAAGGGCTAGATCTTTTCTAGGCTGCCCAGTGGATAAATGGTCAGGACAAACGGAGTGAGATGTAAACCACATCGGAAATATGTGAAATTTCAGAATTTCATCCTTCGCAATTCCTTTTTTTTTTTTTTTTTAAGATCTTATTTATTTGAGAGAGGGAGCACGAGCAGGGGGTAGGGGTAGAGGAAGGAGCAGGCTCCCCGCGGAGCAGGGAGCCCGATGCGTGGGGCTCGATCCCAGGACCCCGGGATCATGACCAGAGCTGAAGGCAGACGCTTCACCGCTTGAGCCACCCAGGAGTCCCTTAAGCTTCCTCTTCTATGAATGATCAACTCATGTGCTTTGCCCAATTTTCTTTTAAGGTGTACTGTCTTTTCTTCATGATTTGAAGTTTGAGGAACTTCGAGAAAAGAACTTCTACGAGCCCTTCCAACAACATCCAGCCACCTTACCTGGCGCTCTGCCCACAGACCAAAGTCCTGAGCTCTTGGAGAGTGAGATGTCTGCGGCCTTTGCAAAAGCCAACCCTCACGTGTGCACCGGCCCCAGTTCAGGGCTCTGAACAGCTCCTTTCCCTGCACCTTCAGTCTCCCCACTGATAGTTCACTGACATTAGCCTACGTAAACACGCTATTTCTCCTCTCACAACCAGAAAAAAAATAACCACCCCCGCCCCGTCCCTTTTCTGCCACCTACTGCCCAAAAACTCGTTCAAAGAGTCTTCACCACTAGCTGTCTCCAATCCCTCTTCCTGCCATTCCCTCTTTTCTCGGTTTGGTTTTTTTTTTTTTTAATAGATTTTTTATTTATTTATTTGACAGAGAGAGAGAGAGCACGAGAGCAGGAACACAAGCAGGGGGAGAGGGAGAGGGAGAAGCAGGCCTCCCGCCGAGCAGGGAGCCCGATACGGTACTCGATCCCAGGACCCCGGGATCACGACCCGAGCCGAAGGCAGATGCCTAACGACTGAGCCACCCAGGCGCCCTCTCGGTTTGGTTTTTATATGGATAAATACAATTATGACATAAAATTTACCAGTTTTAAGTGACAATTCAATGGCATTAAATACATTCACCATGTTGTGCAACGATCACTACTTACCCATCTCCAGAACCTTACTGCCCCAAACCGGAACTCTGTACTCTGTCCCCATTAAACACTAACTCCCCCACCCATTCCCCTCCTCCAGGTCCCTGAGCAACCACCCTCCTACTTTCTGTCTCTATGAATTTGCCTCCTTGGTATCTCATATAAGTGGGATCATACAGTGTTTGTCATTTTGTGTCTGGCTTAACTTAGCAAAACGTTTTCAAGGTTCACCTTTGTAGCCTGGGTGTTAGATCTTCATTCCTTTATAAGGCTGTATAACCTATTGTATGTCTATTACCACGTTGTTTATCCAGAATGTCTCCACCTCCTGGTCATTGTCAATAACGTTGCTATGAACACCGGCATATGAGCATCTGTTTTGAGTCTCTGCTTTCAATTCTTTGGGCTATACACCTAGAACTGGAACCGCCGCCATCATATGATGGTTTAGCTTTTTGTGCATCTGCCAAACTGTCTTCCCCCGTGGCTGTGCCATTTCACATTGCCACCAGCAATGCACAAGGGCTCCAGTTTCTCCACTCTCACCAATACTTGCCATTTTCTGTGGTTTGTTTTGGCAATAGCCGTCCTAATAGGCATGAGGTGCTGTCTCATTGTGGTTTAGATTTGCATTTCCCTAATGACCAGCGATGCTGAGCATCTTGCACTTGCTTCTTGGCCATCTGTGTATCTTCTTTGGAGAAATGTCTGTTCATGTCCTTTGCCTGCGTTCAAGTTGAATTTTTCGTTGGTGAATTGTGGTTCTTTATATATTCTGGATATTAATCCCTTTTCAGATCTATGGTTTGCAAAATAGCTCCCATTCTGCAGGTTATATATTCACTCTCTCGATGGCGTCCTGTGATGCACAAAAGTTCTTAATTTTGATGAGGCCCAATTTATTTCTCTCTTGCTGCCTGTACTTTAGGTGTCAAAAAATCATTGCCAAATCCAATGTCATGAAGATTTTCTTTGGTTTTCTTCTAAGAGTGTATAGTTTTAGTTCTTACAATTTTAGGTCTTTCATTTGAGTTCGTTTTCTATATGGTGAAAGGTAAGGGTCCAACTTCATTCTTTTATCTGCATATAGATATCCAGTTTCTCCAGCACAGGCTGTTGAAAAGATGCCCTTTCCCACTGAATGGTCTCAATACCCTTCTCGAAGGGCTTGGGTTCTCTATTCTGTACCATCAGTTCATGTCTGTAAGCCAGGACTATATATACTGTTTTCGTTACGTAGCTTTGCAGGAAGTTTTGGAATCAGGATGCGTAAGTCCTCCGACATTGCTCTTTCTCAAGACTGTTTTGCCTACTCAGGGGCCCCTTGAGGGTTCCTATGAATCTTAGGACGGGCTTACCTATTCCTGCAAAAAAACACCAAGCACGGGGGCAGGACTGGACATACGAGACTCGAGAACTGTTGAGATGCAAGTGTGGGGGGTAACTCAAGCGTGGTGGGTTGCGGGGGTATTAAGGAGGCAGCGAGAGAGAAGTTGGAGAGGTGGGCTAAGGCCCGATCCCACTCGGTAGGAGCCACGAACAGTTTTCGGAAGCTCATCCGTCAGCTGTGCAATGAGTAACAGAGGAAGGCAGTGGAGGTGCTACATGGGCAGGGAGGAGGGGCAGCCTGGACACCGCCCTTGTCCCCCCACCTCCCCCCCCCCACTGCCTACTGGCCACCAAGTTCCTCTCTACTGCAGGGAGTGTCTGAAGAAGACATGGAGGCGGTCAGCCTCAGGGAGAGCTGAGAGGGCGCCGGGACATCCAGGGGAGCACCCCCTGCCCCGAGAACCTGAAGCCCCACACGAGGGAGGGAACGTGCAGGCTACGTACACAGACCACGTGGAACATTCACACTGCGTAAGATACAAAAATGTCACAGGGATCCGATAAAGGAAATCAAAGGGCAGAGAGGCCTACGGGGGGAGTGAGGGGGCGAGAGCGGCCTCTGGGCCGGTTTCCTTTCCCACCAAGTAAAACAAAACTAGGTCCCCAAAGTGGTGAGGGCAAGCCTTCCTTCTTGCGTACCACGAAAATGGACAGACGCTGCTGAAACTGAAGAGCGCCAGCCTGGGTGGCATCAGGGAAGGAACCGTGGGCTCTATGAGCTTGGCAGGCAGGAGGACAGCTGAGCCCCAGGCCCCGGGGGGCGAGGGCGGCTCTCAATTCCAGTCCAAGGGCCACGGCTCACCTGGGCTGCTCCCTCTTACTCCAGAAGATTTGGAAAGGGGGAAAAAAAAAAAAAAAGGACAGTGTCAAGATTGCACACCTGCTACTTTTAACTTACAAACCGAAGGATTTATTAATCCAGTTTCCCTTCCCTTGCCAGACTGCAGAAGCAGGACGCAGATGCCCCAGTACAGCCGCGTGGAGGTGTCGGAAAGCTCCACCGGAACCCACCCCGGCGTCACGGGATGGGCCTCTGTTCGGCCACAGGACTGCAACCGCAGCGTGGCCTCAAGGCCGTGCGCCCAGCAGACTGACCCTTGGGTCTCCAGCGTCTGCCAAGGGGCACCGGGTGGGCCCAGGGGGCGTGAGAAGCACCACGCGGGCGTCTCGAGAAGGCTTCAGGCTGAACACAAGTGCACCTGTCCCTCCCCTTCCAGAAGGGGCGGCTGGCCAGCCTCAAGGCTGCCGGGTCGGAGGCCCATCTCCCGCGGCAGCATCCCCCTCTGGCTGATGGTCAGAAGGCCCTGGGAGGTGGTCCCCACACGCCATCCCGCGCCTGGGCCGCCGTGCTGTCTCTCCACCTTCCGCTACTTCTGCTTGTATTCGGGGGCCTTCCCGCTGGGCGGCAGCTCCCTGTGGATCAGGCTGAGGCCGCAGAGGATGAGGAACACGCCTCCCCACCACAAAACCTCCTGGCACTCTCCATACAACACAAAGCCCAGGAAGGCCTGTGGGACAGAGACCACGGTGAGGCCATGTCCACACGTGCCCGCAGGACTCGAGCGCAGCAAGGAGGCACCACCTCACTCCCCCAGGGGCTGACGGCCGTCCTGGGGCAGGAGGAAAGGTCTGGAGCTGGAAGTTGGGGGCCTGAAACCCAGCTGTCACCTTCCACAAGTCACTATTCACGTCTGGCTCACCTGGAGAGGGGAGGAGGGTACCTTCCTCACAGCCCTGGCCCCGAGTGAAGTGCACAAGAAAGCCCAGCAGAGGCCAGCCGCTAAGGCCCAGCACACAGCGGGCGCCTGGTGTTTGCTGATCCAAACCGGCCGGCCAAGCCCTCCCTCCCTCGACGGCAGGACCAACTGGGCTCAGCCCTGCCTGGCTGACATCAGGCTATCAGAGGAAAGAGTGGCCCCCCTCCACATCTCACGCTCAAGTTCACAGAGCCCTAGGCGTCCAGCTAGCACAGAGGTGGCCGAGACTTCAGAATGAGGGGCTGCAGCCTGGAAGGGCAGCATGCAGGTAGGCTTTCTCACAGTTGGACTTCATTCCCAGCTAGCTTCAGAGTTCGGCCAAGTTTGAGATGAGAGGAGCAGCCCCCAGGGGTCAAGCCACAGCCCACTCTCCGTCAGCTCCTGTCTGCAAGGGCGGGAGTTCCCCAACTCACCCAGAACCCAGCTTTGGGACAGGGGGACTGTACCCTCGGGCCACTCACCGAGCTGAGGATGTTTGAAAACGTCACTGTGACTGATGCAATGGCTGAAGACATGGAGAAACTGAGGCCCCGGCTAAAGAATGTCCACATCAGAGAATTGGTGGTCGCCATCACAATGACTCCCAAGATGCAGAATCCCATGTTCACCTGCGGGAGAAAGTGTCACTGCGGCCACGCTCAGCCAGGGCGGACCTGTGGCCCCCCTCACAGCACACCCAGGGGCCTGATCACCAGCAGCCGGGCCCCTACTGAGACCCCACCACAGCTCCTCAGAGCTTTCCTGCACAGGACCTCACCTAACCCTATGCTCAGCGCACCCATTTTACAGCTGAAATAAACTGAGACTTATTTGACCGTCTTGCTGGCCATGTGCCCTGGGGCAGAGCAAAATGCTAATCCGTAACCAGTACTTTGTTTAGAACACCAGTCCCTTACTGGTGTTGAAGATCAGTGCCGGAGGGCAAGCAGTTATTAGTCAGTATGTAGTGTGAGCAAATCAGGGGCAGAGTCCTCACCTCCAGGGATCAGATAAACCGTTCATTTGCCAAGCTTCCTCCCATCCTGTGCAGGCTATAGGACACGCAGGCCAGTCCTGCTGGGCATTCTGGAGTTTTTACTCTGTGCCAGGCCCTGTGCCCAGGTGTTTTAAGTGCACTCTCATTTATTCCTTAACTTCACTTTACAGATAAGGAGCCTAAATTAGTAACTTGCTTATTAAAGTGCCTATAACCCGTGGGAGCCACCAGGATTCAAACCCAGGCAGTGGCTCCATGCTCTTAACCAGGACGCAGCCCTGCTCAGGGAACCCCCCCACCCCACTTGACTAGTGATCCCAGGCATCACTTGGAGTACTTGCAGCCTTTTCCTTTCTTTTTTTTTTTAAGATTTTATTTATTTATTTGAGAGAGAGAGAGAGAAAGCACGAGTGGGGGGGAGCAGCAGAGGGAGACGGAGAAGCAGACTCTCCGTGGAGCAGGGAGCCCGACGTGGGGCTCGATCCCAGGACCTGGGAATCACGACCTGAGTTGAAGGCAGATGCTTAACGACTGAGCCACCCAGGCGCCCCTTTTCTTTTTTTTTTTTTAAGATTTTTATTTATTTGAGAGAGAGAATGAGAGATAGAGAGCACAAGAGGGAAGAGGGTCAGAGGGAGAAGCAGACTCCCCGCTGAGCAGGGAGCCCGATGTGGGACTCGATCCCGGGATTCCAGGATCATGACCTGAGCCGAAGGCAGTTGCCCAACCAACTGAGCCACCCAGGCGCCCTAGAAAGGAGAGGATCTTAAGCCTCCTACTCAACATGCAGATCCCTTGCTTGGTTTTGAGTTAGAAACCTGCTTGCAGACAGAGATGCCTCCTCTGCGGTGACCATCTACATAGCACACTCTTCTTTTTTAAAAAGATTTTAAGTAATCTCTACACCCATTGTGGGGCTCAGACTCACAACCCTGAGACCCAGAGGTGCATGCTCTCCTGACTGAGCCAGCCAAGCGCCCCTCATACTCTTTCTTTCCAGTGTCGTAAGGAAAGGGTGTCTTGGGGCACCTGAGTGGCTTAGTCTGTTAAGCATCTGCCTTTGGCTCAGGTTGTGATCCTGGGGTCCTGGGATCAGGTTCCACATCGCATCGGGCTCTCTGCTCAGCGGGGAGCCTGCCTCTCCCTCTCCCTCTGCCTGTCCCTCTGCCTATTCGTGATCTCTCTTTATCTGTCAAATAAATAAATAAAACCTTTTTTTTTTTAAAAAAGGAAAGGGTGTCTTTGCAGAATTTTCACAAAAGCACTGTATGAACCAGTGGCAACCTGCTTATGTAGTTATGAAGGCCTGGTGCACAACTACACAGACTAGGAAACCTCATGGTTCAGAGTTACTCATCTTCCTTTGGGGCACTTCAAGAATTACACCCAATAGGGCACTAACCTCAAGCATGGTGGTTCCCACTGGATTAGCCCTAAACAGGCTTACCCGCATGGACCAGTCTGTCCACTGTCCAGGTCAGGAACTAACCCTGGGGTACTGGGGCAGTGAAACCCCTCGGGCAGCAGACACTGGCCTACCACTCGGGATGGGAGGGGCAGAGGTCCACTTCAGCAGACGTGTGGAGGCCGTTTAGGAGTTCTCAGCAAGGGGATGGGAGCGGGGTATCCAGCATGCTTCTCCGTCCTCTCTTACGCCTACGTGTCCCAAACTCCCAATTTTCCTGGCAGCAGGGTATATGGGTCGAAACACTCGTTAATTACGGAGCAAAAGAGATGGGCAAAAGGCTTCTCACCTTAAGAGTCACGTGGAGAGACATGTTCAGGCATAAGGGGCTTAAAATGAAAGGTAGAGAGTGGATGCAGGAAAGCGAACTAGCCCAATCGGAGGACAGACTGTAGGTCCCTGGTAGGGAAGACGCTCAGGTCTCTTACCGCCTACACTGGACGAGGATTTGCCGGGATTTAGAATGCAGGGATGCTCTCCCGCCCCAGCTGACTGCAGCGCCCGGCTGCGGACCGGGCCAACAGACCCGCGGGCGTGAGGCTTCGCCCTGCGCCCCCAACCCCAACCCTCCCGGAGCCTCGCGGGCCCCGCAGCGCCCCTCCTCCGCCCGGGCCCACCCGCCCGCCGGCCGCGGCGGCGCCCCGGGCTCGACCTCGCTGCCGAAGGCCAGCTTGGCGGAGGCGGCGGCCAGAGCCCCGAACGCGCCGGCGCACAGGCAGTTGAATACACCCCAGAAGCGGCGCCGCATCGCGCCGGCCTGCAGGTGCGGGGGGAAGTCCGCGGGGGCGTCGGGGTAGGCGGCCGGGCACACCGCGCCGCCAGGGGACTGCGGCCTCTCGGCCATGGTGCCCGCCGCCACCTCTCCCGGCGCCCGGCGCACCCGCCACCAGCGGGACCGAGCGCGTGCCGCGATTGGGCGGCGGCCCCACGTGACGCGGCGCCCACGTGAGCGGGGAGGCCAATTCGGGCGCGGCGAGGGCCTCCGGGGGGCGGGGCCGGCAGCCTGCGGCGTTGGGCTTAGGTGTACCCGCGAGCCGTCCGGGGCTGGCGTCGGAAGCCGCGGCCGTGCCGCTGTGGTTGCTGCTGTAGAATAACTATCCGTGACCCGGCCGTTTCAGCCTTTGCCGCTGAGTGCGGCCCAGCATCCGCGTTCCCCAGGAACTTGTTAAAAATGCCGAATCCCGGGCCCGCCCGACACCCATTGATCAGAATGTGCATTCCGACGAGACCCGCTGGGGATTCACGGGCACCTTCCAGTTCCGGAGGCGCGAAGTGGAAAGACGCCTCAGCAGAGGGCGCTAGAGACCTCCACACTCGGCCCGGAGGCGGGCTCCGGTGAGGGCCTCTGACAAATCAAAAGGCCCAGATGGATACGCGCTCACTGTAGGATTTAGAAAATATAAGTCACCCATAATCACTCTGCTCAGATACCCAGGACTAACATGACTTCCCATTTCCTATGCACTTAAATGTTTAAAGTGTTTGTGTGTAAAAAGTAGTACATGTCTTTCCAAGAGAAGTGTTGGACTACTTCTCTCCGGGAAAATCATTATTAGCGTACTTTCTGTCTAGGCACAGTTTTATATATAGCACACGTTAAAAAAAAATGATCTGTATTGGACGTTTTTAGTATGATTTCACACTGAACTGTTGAGCAGCATTTTTTTTTTTCCATTCAGGAAGTTTTCGTGGAAGTCCTTCCTTGCCACTCTCACAGGGTGGTTTTGTGGCTCAAATTAAAGCATGGATAGCCCTGCTAACTGCTATTTATGGGTTGAATTGTGTCCCCCCCCCAAAAAAAAAGATATGTTTAAGTTCTAATCCTCCACACCTGTGAATGTGACCTTACTGCAGATGTAACCAAATTAAGAAGTCATTAGCGTGAGCCTTAATCTGACTAGTGTTCTTCCAGGAGACAGAGACACAGGGAGAAGGCCATGTGACAACGGAGGCCGACTGGAGTGATGCATCTACGCGCCCAGGACCGCCAAGGACTGCGGTCGGTACCGCAAGCTAAGAGAAAGGCATGGAACAGATGCTCCCTGAAGCCCTCAGAATGCCCTTGCTGACACCTTGAATCTGGACTTCTAGCCTCCAGAAACTGTGGGAGAATACATTTGTTTTTAGCCCTCCAGTTTGTGGTCATTTGTTCTGGCAGCCCCCAGACACTCCCATAGGTGGGTAAGACCCAACCAAGCCTCTTTAGTACCAGCTTCAGTGTTCCAACCCTTCTCCCACCTCCAGGGCAATCTCAGTTTCTACACTCTATATGCTGAATTTTATTTTATTTTATTTTTTTTTTAAGATCTACACCCAACATGGGGCTTGAACTCACAACCCCAAGACCAAGAGTCCCACGCTCTACCATCAAGCCTGCCTGGTGCCTCCTACACTGATTTTTAGTTCCCTTTTTTGTTTCTGGCTCTTAGGGATTGATTACTCTTTGGGAATTCAACTGTGCATTAATTTTTTTTTTAAAGATTTTATTTATTTACTTGAGAGAGAGAGAATGAGATAGAGAGCACGAGAGGGAAGAGGGTCAGAGGGAGAAGCAGACTCCCCGCTGAGCAGGGAGCCCGATGTGGGACTCGATCCCGGGACTCCAGGATCATGACCTGAGCCGAAGGCAGTCGCCTAACCAACTGAGCCACCCAGGCGCCCCTGTGCATTAATTTTTTAAATTGTTTTTCCTCAGCTTTATTGAGGTATAACTTACAACCCATAAAATGAAGCCATTTTGAAGAGAGTTTAATTTTTAGAAGATTTATAGAGCTAACTGTGTGCAATTATCACCACAAACCAACACATTTCCACCCCATCAAAAAAGTTCCCATCATGCCCTTATGGTCACTTGCTCCCATCCCCAGCCACAAGCCACCGAGAATTTGCTTTCTATCTCTATAATTTGCCCTTTCTGGACATTTCACATAAATGGGATCATACAGGTATGTGGTTTTTTGGGCCTGGCTTCTTCCACTTTTTTTTGTTGTTGTTGAGGTTCATCCATGTTGCCTCTTTTTATTGCTGCGTATAGTGTTCTATTATGTGTAAAAAATGCCCGGTATCATTAGGCCTTAGGAGAATGTCAGTGATGAGCTATAACGCAAGCTCTGGGATGGCTACACTAAAACATCTGGCAGTAACAGGAGCTGAGGAGGATGTGGAGAAGCTGAACCCCCTGCTGGTGGGAACATGGAGGGTACAACCAAACAGTGCATCCAGAAAGGGGAGGCAGATCTTAGAAAGTTAAACACAAGCTTACCAGCAACTCTACTCCTAGGTATCTTCTCAAGTCATAGGAAACACAGGTCCCCAGCAAGACTGGTACACAAATGTTTACAGCAGCCTTATTCATAATAGCCCCCAAACTGCCAATAGCTCAAATGTCCATCAAACGTTAAGTAAATCAAATGTGGTGTCTCCGCACAATGGAATATGATTCGCAATGAAAAGGAATGAAGTGGTGACACACACAAGTTCCTTGAGGGCAGGAGGTTTTGTTTGCTTTGTTCACGGATGACCAGGGCATATAATAGGTGCTCATTAAGTATATGGTGAATGGACATGTCTTTAATGTGGCTCTCCCAAGTGAACAATGTAAATCACTTTATTAAACTGTTAATTTTTAAAGGATTTTATTACATTTTGAAAGATGGCCATATTTACAGTCATAAAAAAATGCTCAGGAGAATACTGAAAGTAAGGATACAAAAATAATCTATATTAACAAGTTTGCCTTTTGTACATGCTACTCAATAGGATTAACATCATGGCAAGTTTTGAAACCACTACGTATTATTAGAGCTGCTGCTGTAAGACTCAAAGGAGATTATGGAAGATAGTATCTAAGGAAAAAATAACCTGGCCAACATCCACTGTAAACCTTAGCTACAGTTTTTTATTTTAAAAAGGCAAAAGGTTTTCCCAGTATTTAGAGCTGATTGAAAGCATTGAAATGGGATGGTAACTTCAAAATAGTATACTGCCGACTGTCACAGGGTGAGTATGGATGCAGAACATTCATCAGAAACTTGAAGTTCAGCCCCCAATGCCACATACACAGTTAGTAATAATGCTCCTTGATTCAGCTTTGTCAGATGCGCAAGGGTAGGGCTTACTTTTGCAAGAGGAAAGAAATTCTCCAGAAAGGTGATGCCTAGGTAGGTAGTTGACCAAGATCCTTACGATTCATTCCTTTTCTTTTCTTTTAAAAATACATTTTCAGCACGCAACTTTTCTGTCTCCTGAGAAGTAAATTTAAAAAAAAGGAAAAGAAAAAAAAAATTAAGGCTCAAATGCTTACAGGAAGTTATTCTTTGCATTCATGAAGTTTATATTTCAAATTAAGACTACAACCTTCAATTTGTAAATGATTTATAACATTAAACAAGAATCTGATTATGTTAGAGCCTGACAACGGACTGAATTATCCTTGGAATAATAAGGACTGATATATATTTTTTTAATTCATTAAGTTCCCCCAAAGAAGGCATTTAAGTGATTTGATGATTGAATTAAACTTTAAACAATCATTCTAAGACCAGGCTGAGTTTATGTAAAGTACTTTTCAGGGCTTACCTCAGCGAGCCTGACATTCTCCTTCTTCAGCCGCACGACGTACTGAATCTTCTGATGCAGGTTTTGGTGACCGACCAACTTCCCATTTTCCTCAGCAAGACACTCCACCTGCTTCCTTAACATTTCCATCTCCTGCAGGCAAATCAATCCAGGGAGGTAAAAATGAGCTGCTCTTAATTTTGCTTTTACAATCACATTATTTCGTGCCTCCCAAGAGCACGAAGTAGGTCAACTACTTGGCCAACTACCTGGGTGCCAGAGAGCCCAGCTTCCCGGCTCTCATGGCCATTCATCCCTGCGCATGCCAGAGCAACTCTAAACCATGGGTACCCCCTCCCAGACATGTCCTAAGCACATGAAAACAACCAACACACAAATGCACCTGGAATATTCTCTCCTTTTCCTCATACAGTTCTTCCAGCTTTGATCTCAGTTGTTCCTTTTCTTGAAACGCTTTAGATTCCAAAGTTCTGGTTCGCTCAACTTCCTCGGCCATTCTAAGGCAGTCCATCTCTTTGTTCTGAAGGGCACTCTGGACTTCTTCTAGGCTGTAACAACAAATAGCGTTTTGTGGGATTCCAAAGGAACATAATTACAACTGTATTCAAATGAGACATTTTTCACCCAAGCCCAGAATTTTGATTTGAAAGCGTCACAAATATTCAGCCCTCCCCTAGAGACAGCATAGGGAGATACAGCAAGGGATGCAGATAGGCTTCTTTTGTTATTTTATCCAAGACTTTCATTTTGGAAAACTCCTCAAACCATTTTTTAAATAATAAAAATTTAGAATGGAAACTTCTGGATCTGGCTCCTTTGGAGCAAATGTAACTTAAGTAGTATTATAGTCTGCATGGTTTATTCAATGCCCCATATCTTAATTCTTTTGGATTTCAAAAACTGGTTCTCAGACCATAGGACACCAGTCATTTCTTCAAGGATGTGCTATTGAGAATCCATACACTATACAACTATCAATTGAAAAGAAAAACGAGGAACAAAGTTATCATGGAATTACGTAGAAATGCACTGTTTTAATAAAATTGTGTGAATCCTATAAGCTGTCCAAAAGAAACAAGTACTTTTTACTGCATTTTTATGCATATGGAATAGAATGATTATTCTTTATGACATCATACTCAAAATTTAATATGCCATTTAAGGCAAGCTCATTTCAGGAGCAGTGTTTTCAGACTACATTCCATGGAACCTCAGAAGAACAGCATGGGGAGTAGGCACTGATGTTCTCCCTGATTCACTTGGAGCTGTTCTGCATTTGTCTTGTGTACTTTGCTTTAGTTTGATGAAATTTTTTTTTTTAAAGATTTTATTTATTTGACAGAGAGAGACACAGCGAGAGAGGGAACACAAGCAGGGGGAGTGGGAGAGGGAGAAGCAGGCTTCCCGCAGAGCAGGGAGCCCGAGGTGGGGCTCGATCCCCGGACCATGTGCCAAAGGCAGACACCTAACGACTGAGCCACCCAGGCGCCCCTAGTTTGATGAAATTTCTGTGGCACGGCAGACCCTGCTGCTGCTTACCCAACAGCCATTCCCTTGCTGTTTCTCTGCTTATATAAAAACTCATTTTCTTTGGGGGGATAAAGGAAAAAAAAGGAGAAGCACACCCAGTTCCCAAGTGTTGGTAAAAACTAAACTGGTCTAGGCTAAGCCTGATTTCTCTACCCTACTGCCAGATACTGGTTTCTTCTGCTTGCCTGGAGGTGTATTAATTCTGACCATGATGCACAGGCTGATTCTTGCGGGCTAGTAGGAGTTTTTTTCCTCCCCTGACAAAAGAAAGCCCTTTTGAACCCACCTCATTACAAGCTGTGATCCTCTTGTTTATGACATTTGGGGCTATGGCAGCCATCTTGGGGTCAAGAGGCCACAAGCAAGAGTGCCGAAAGTCAAAGAATGGGAAGGGTATGGGTCCTTGATTGCATCACTGAGTCAATGCACCTCCAGGCCTCTTGTGACATGAAATTAAGCATCTCCTGCCTACACCAGTTAGCATAGAATTCAGTTCCTGCTAGCTTTTTTTTTTTTAAGATTTTATTTATTTATTTGACAGAGAGAGAGACAGCGAGAGAGGGAACACAAGCAGGGGGAGTGGGGGAGGGAGAAGCAGGCTTCCCGCAGAGCAGGGAGCCCGATGTGGGGCTCGATCCCAGGACTCTGGGATCACGACCTGAGCAGAAGGCAGACGCTTAACGACTGAGCCACCCAGGCGCCCCTCCTGGTAGCTTTTTAAAGCATCCTCACATATACAAATAGATAACATCATGGTGAGAATCACTGCTGTAGGTTGGGACCGATAAAACTGGGTGTGCCACTTTCTAGTGTGTGCTTCCCTTGCCCACAGAGTGAGGTCCTGTAACTTCTAGGAACAGTGTATCACTGGAGACTCTTGGTTCCTAGATTATGAAATAAATTACATGCCAACTTAGAGAGCTTTCATTCTTTTTGCTGGAAAATCTAAAATGGCTATTACTTCTAAAATAGCTGCAATTCTACGAACTGTACAGCTGGATTCTCATAGATCCTGTAAGTGATCCACATTTCTGTCCTAGTTCTACAGTGACTAACTGTCTGGGAGCCAGTCCCTAAACTGCTCATAGGTAGAGCAAAGTATGGAACAAGCTCTGTTCCCCATCTATACTCTCTGATGCTATAAAGCAAATGACTAGGTAACAAATCTTTTTACAAAATGGGTGGTCTTTGTCAGCTGATCATTAAAAAGAATTATTCTTGGGGCGCCTGGGTGGCTCAGTCGTTGAGCGTCTGCCTTCGGCTCGGGTCGTGGTCCCGGGGTCCTGGGATCGAGCCCCGTGTCGGGCTCCCTGCTCCGCGGGGGGCCTGCTTCTCCCTCTCCCACTCCCCCTGCTTGTGTTCCCTTTCTCACTGTCTCTCTCTCTCTCTCTGTCAAGTGAATAAATAAATCTTTAAAAAAAAAATTCTTTTTAATGGGGGGGTCAGTCGGTTGAACGTCTGCCTTTGGCTCAGGTCGTGATCCTAGGAACCTGGGATAGAGCCCCGTGTCGGGCTCCTTGCTCAGCAGGGAGTCTGCTTCTCCCTCTCCCTCTGCTGCCCACCCTGCTTGTGCTCTCTTGCTCTCTGTCAAATAAATAAAATTAAAAAAAAAAAGAAGAGAATTTTTGATGACAGATCATGTAATTTTTGATATACTAACTTGGATGGAGTTCAAATAAGTGCATGACAAAATTCCTTCTGTTGCCATTTACTCACTATGTGAATAAGATTTCTCAGCACTAACAGTTATAAAAACAAAGCAGGAACGGAGGTGACACTGAATAATGTCTCATTCCAGAATTAAGTATAACAGAATAATGAGTAACTGAAGCAAAAGCATGAAGATAAAATGCACTGGGAGATACATTTCCACTTAAATTTTACTACGTATAATAATTTATAAAAACTTATAATAATTAAGGACACCATGATTAATAATAATTGTAATGAAAACTCAATCCAGAAGAAATATAGCACTAGAGCCAGCCATACAAATACAAATTACTTTTACGACACAAGAAAACTTTTACAAATTACTTCCCATTTGTATATATATTTTTGTTGCCCCAGTTATATGATAGGGTAATAAAAAAAAAATTCCCAAACCATGTATTAAATTAGGATATAATTCTGTGTAGGTATGGAACAGAAACTCAATTTGAAAGGAAAAAGGAACAATGTACAATTTTAGATTTAGGAATTTGTTCCTGTATTGTTAAATGGATAGAAAGTAGCAGGTCAGTGGGATACTTTTAACAGAACACCACCAGAGCTTTATTTCTATGGCCAGTTCAAGGTGAGACTTTTGATAGGACAATGGCCGGAACAAAACTGGAGATGTGTCATAAGTGGGATCCGAATCCACGCCTCCGTGCAGAGACCAGAAGTCTCGACCATGAGAAGCAGGTGCTGGAGTCTGTGCCTAAGACCGTTCGGCCGTCCTGACGCCAAGAACTTTATTCCTACGTGGCACTATTTTCAGTGAGAACTTCCACCCTTTGCTTCAATGTAAACTTTCAGTGAGAAATTTTAGACATTAAGTCAACTCCAAAAATGTGCACGACGGTATATGGTGTTTCAAAATTCTTTTAGGTTTAATAAGTGAAAATGTTTAGGGCGCCTAGGTGGCTCAGTTGGTTAGGCGACTGCCTTCAGCTGAGGTCATGATCCTGCAGTCCCAGGATCGAGTCCTGCATCAGGCTCCCTGCTCAGCAGGGAGTCTGCTTCTCCCTCTGACCCTCCCCCCTCCATGCTTTCTCTCTCAAATAAATAAAATCTTAAAAAAAAATGTTTGAGGCCCTCTTCTTTGGCTGAGTATCTATTCAGAGTGCACTATTTTTCTAATGTTTTACCATTTTATTTGTTAATACCAACCAGCTTACATATTTTGAATTTGACAGAAAATGCAGTATATCTTGTTCATCTAAGAATGAGGCAGTTTATAAGATTACATAAATTAATCTGAAAACTAGATGAAAAATTAAAATCCTGTTTATAGAACACATGCAAAGAGACCCAAGGTTTTAAATCAGAGGAAACCAGAAGGAAAGGAGTTACTTACCTGTGGATATAGTAAGTATTTCTTCCCTTAGAGGAGAAGAAAGAAAAGACCTACAAGAACTTGAATTACGAAACAGTGCACTTACTCTGCTTTCATTTTCAGCATCTCTTCAACTAATTTATTCTGTAATAAGACAAAAAGAAAAAGATGGCTTAAGTTTTTACCACTGCTAAGAAAAAAATTGATAGTGAGCAGTCCACTCTCCCTCATGGTAATGGGATCAGTTAAACCAACATCTGTCTCTTCCACACCCCAACGGTGCACCCCTAAAGGGGGTGCCTGTCTCTTAAGACTTCACACACTACGCCCTATGAGGCCTCCCACAGGGACCCTATACCTGCTTCTATTCTAAATGGAAAACTCTGTGCGGGGATGCTGGCAGGAGACTAACCGCTGAAACACGAAGACAAATTCACTCTTATTTCATCAACGATGTCTAAATATTGATGGTAAATATCAAACTTAACAGTGGGAATACAGAAGAGACAGAAATTTCAAGAGTAAAATGGTTTCTAAAATCTATAACCACAAATGCTACGTAGAAAAGCATTTCTCAGACAAGAAACGTAAAAAAAAAAAAAGTTGTACTTTAGCAAGTCTTTCTTTGATCATTTCTTCTTGTTCATTCTTCAGCTGTTGATGATCTAGTTGATTCTGTTCACTGCAGAGATGAGAAAGGGAGGATAGGGAAACGTGGTTACGCATATTCAAGTATCACTTTCCTATCTGCTATATGCAGCAATGCCAAGTTATGCAACGAAAAGCTAACTCTGGTGATTAAGTCAAGTTAGCACAGTTCACAAATGTGATTGATATATGGGGATGAAATAAGGCACCTCCCCAGAATTCAGGATGCCTCCCATACAAAACTGAGATGAACAGAGCTGGGAAATCCAATCAAGGCCCGGGGAAAAGAAAAGTAGAAATGGAGCCAGGAGTCGTACCAAATGAAGATCAAATGTGAGCCAAAGGGGGCCGAGACAGGCGGTCCAGAAGCCTGGTGATCAGCTGGGAGGGGGCATCACTGGGTGTGGGGAGGGTTCCTCAGGCCAGCCTACCATATGGAGCCCCAACGCCCCTTTACTTGGATTCCATGGTCAGCTGGCAATTTTCTGATGGCACTCTGGGATCCGATGTATGTTGACACCAGGGAGGGGATTCCCTGAGCACCAGACATAAATCTTTTCATGGAAAAGGAATGCTCCTCTATATAAAGGAAATTACATTTTGGACGATGCATCAGTATCATGTGAATCTGATTAATGGGAGTCCATCTCTGTGAGCCTGATGAGGGCAGGATCATAAATTGAGTTTCTGTGGGCCACCCCTGCACCAGGGGGACATCCCCCAGGAGAACCTGCCTGAATGCCACAGACTCCTCTAGAAATAGCTCTCACTGATGAGCAAAAAATCATTTCTTGAAGGAAAACAGAAGGTCCAGTAGTTTCTTTCACTTAATGAATCTGGCAGTCTAGACAGAAATGGTAATGAGACCTCAGTGAGGAAAACGCCTGAAACCATTAGAGAAGTGTTTTCTATGCTCTAATCCAAAAGTGGGTAAACTTCTTCTGTCAAGAACCAGACAGAAAGTATTCTAGGCTCGGGGAGCCGCGGGGGTCCCTGCCACAGCTATTCTACTTGGGCCACTGTAATATCAATGCAATATTTAAATGAAAGGACACGACTGTGCTCCAACAAAACTTTCCTTTTTTAAAAATAATTTTTATTGTTATGTTAATCACCATACATGACGTCATTAGTTCTTGCTGTAGTGTTCCACGATTCATTGTGCATAACACCCAGTGCTCCACGCAGCACGTGCCCTCCTTAATACCCACCACCGGGCTGACCCATCCCCCCTCCCCCCCCAACAAAACTTTCTTGACCAGACACTCTGTGGGCTTGATCCGACCCCTGAGCCACAGTTTTCTCCCCCTCTGATCTTTCAGGAAGGAGGTTCTGTATGCCTCCTTATAAGGGACATGTGGCTATGAAATAGAGTGTTTTGAACTGTGATTTTATAAATGGGCTAAAAACGTTCTATGTTCCATGCTCATACTAGCTCTTGATAAAAGACAGTGTACCAAGTACCATGCTTTTCTTTACATGGGGATGGAGCATGTAGAGAGCAGGTGCGCAGACTGCAGCCTACCCGCATCAGAATCATCTGGAAGGGGTAGTGCTAGTAAATTGAGCATCTCCAGTGCTCCCTGACACGTGAAGAGACGCATTCAGGAGTAGACCGTTAGCTCAGCCACCGTTACCATGCGCAAGCATCTGCTGTCTCAGTTGGGTTTTGGACAATGCATCTCAGCGCTGCTTCTGGACGGGGAAGGGGAGCGCATCTGCCCAAGACCTGCCGGCAGGGGTAGGAATAGTAGGCACCCCGAATCTGGGAAGCTGAATTCAGTCAGGACCTCCATCCTACATGGAGATCCCCTCTGATTCACTTCAACTTGCTGCATACTTTTCCAGGCCATCCTCATCTCGAATCCCTCCAGAAAGTTCACAGAAGGGCGGGATCGTAACTCTACCCTGTATACCTAGTATCTGCCACTTATTGAGTGACACCCCTCGGCCAAGCACTGTAACCCGCACTTTATCCACGTTATTTTCGGTCTTTAAAACACTGTGTGAGAGAGAGCCATCATTTTCCTCATTTTATGGCTCAGGAAATGGAGGCACTAGAAGTTAAAAACTGTGTCCAAAGTCACAGGACTTTCAAGTGTCAGAGACAGGACAGAGCCCGGGTGTGACTGCCCGTGACACCAGGCTGTGCCATTAGCAAATACAACTAGAAAACTGCCGTAGCTAAAGGCAAACCACATGCACAGATACCCAAACCCAAGGGAGCGCTCCTCTGGAAAGCTCCTTCCCGCGCAGGATCATTCCCTGGACCATGGGTCATGAAGCAAAATCATCTGGGAGGAAATCCTCCCTTTTTCTGCTGGATCTCTGGAACCTTATCTTGTAGAGATCATAGCTTCCTCACCCCATGCCCCTTTTCTGCCAAATAGCAGTAGACAGTTTGGTTCAAATGTTTCACGTGCCTGAAATTAATTTCAATAGCTCTACAACAATGCAAAGGTTAACAGAGTAGGCAAGATCATGAAGGCCTTATTCTCCCATTCTGGAGAAAGCAGCCCGCTCATCAGCCCTGACTTAAAAGCAACCGATGGGGCATCCCCTGGACTAGTGGTGAACACCGTGCACACCAGGAAACCAATTCCAACTGCTCTCACCAAACTACACCCAGGCAGGCCAAGAGTTAGCCCACAGAGTTCTGGTGGCTCTTTCTCACCTGTTGTTCTTTTCCCTCTCAAGATCATCCAGCTGACTTTGCAGGAGCCAGTTTCTTTCTCGCAACTGCTCAGCTTCCGTGCGGAGGCTTTCCATTTCACACAACTGCTCCTAATAAGACATCAAATCATGTCTTCAGAAAACATGTTGTAGGAGGCATGATTTTGCTCCCCAAGGCCACACGTGAGACACATATTCCTATTTTAAGCTCCTCGATGCATAGAACACTGCATGCATATCGCTGGATAAAAAGGAGACTATGACAAGCTCTTGGGGGCCTGGAACTGTGACTCATCTTCATACCCATGTATGTTAAACAGTCTCTTATCAATATCACAAAATTCATTAAAATCTCTTTATGAAAAAAGATGTTCAAAAGTCTCTACTTTGGTAAATGTTCTATTTGATTCTATTTAATAAATTCTAATTTAAAAAACCGATGTAGGGAATATAGTCAACAATACGGTAATGACATTGTCTGGTGACAGATGGTAGCTATACCCATGGTGAGTACACCGTAATGGATGGAACTGTCAAATCACTATGTTGTAATGTAGTGTCCAACTGAGTGCCACAGCCCATCACTCAAAATCCTTACGTGAACTTTAATTTGAAAATCATGAGCATAACCATCCAGAAGAAATAAATACTTGTCTGCAAGGAGTGTCCTTTCTCCTTTACTTCTACTTGCCCATTGTTTGATTTCTTTTAACCTGACCCAATTTCTTCTGAGTCCTAAAATCATGCCAATCTGGGTAGCAGCGACATTCCTGGGATAGCAGCATACGGAGAGCTGCCCTAAATAAAAAAGCAAGGAATGATCCCCTGCATGAGGAACAAAGCTTAAGAGAGTGCTGTTTTCATGTCCTTTCTGTCACTTGGTTACAGTAAGCTAATTTTGTTCCTAAACAAAAACTCACTATAGAGCAAGGGCCTCACAAGCCAACTGCGATCTTCTACGAAGCACCCTCTCTGTTCTACCCACACCCCTCCACACCCACACACCACACACCCAGGTGCTCCTCCACATACCTCCCGCCCCTCAATACTCCTCTAAACACACTCCCCGACATATAATCACCGTATCCCCAAGTCCCTGGGTAAAACCAAAACCAAAACCAAACCAGAAGGAAGTTTAAAAGAAGGGCAAACAAGAGTATTTTTAACTATCATAGACAAAAGCAAATCTCTCTAATATATAAAGAATGCCTACAAATCATTCAGGAAAAGCCCAACAATAGAAAGACGGGCAAAGGATATAGGTCAGAGAAACAGAAAAACCAAAGACGTTCCGTCTTATTCCTAATAAGAAAAATACAAATTTCAAAACTACCAAGAGCGTGTGCCTTAGCTACGAAACTGGCAAGGATCTAAGTCAGGCAGCACTGTGATCAGAGCAGCTGGTACGGCCCGGGTATGATACTATCATAAAACACAAACGCTTCCAGATGTGGTTACATGTGGGAACCTGGCCACAGTGGGAGCTGCCAGGGACGGTCACCTAGGGAGTGTGGAGTCAGCAGGGGGAGGCTTTTCCATGTACCCTTTAGTTCTGTGCCTTTTGAACTTTGTTATCGGTAATCACAAGAGATACTATTTTACTTATTTATTTTGGATACTGTTTGTTGTAAAAGATTAGGTTTATGCGGAAAAATCATGCAGTTACCTTTATCCTGAGGATTTCAGCATTTTTGACTTCTCTGTCTTCGTTTAGCTTTGTCACAAGGTGTTGCAGAGAAATCTTAGAGGCTCTTCCATCTTCTATCTCTTGTTCTTGTGTTTCCAGGAGTTTTGCCAAATGTGTTTGAAAATGAGGTGGTGTTTTAGGGCTCTATGATAAAATTAAATTTTGTCCGAATACTTGATTAAGTGAGGTTTGATAAAGACTTCACTGTAAATGTATATGCCAAGCACACAGAAAACACTCAGCTGTTTAGCTTGTTATTCTAATTCCTGTCCAATTAAAACAAATAAAACACCGGTACCTTTTCATCAAGTAAAAAGCAGAAAAGGTGTTGGTGAAAATCTTTCTATAAAAAACAAAATGAAGCTACGGTCTTCGTAATTTTCAAACTTTTATCACTCACGAAACTTCATTCTTCCCGCAACACACTCTTTTTCTGACAAGTACCTGGGGATACTCAGTAGCAGAATCCATTACGTGTTCAAGCTGTCTCATTTTGAAGTTATATTCATTCTTTTTCTGTTCTACTTCCTCCTTCTTCTGGTTCAGCTGGGAAAATTGAACAGAGGTGAGGTGATGCGTTAGAAAATCGTAGGGGGCCCATGGTCCTGTTAGAACAGACAAGCTGCCCAAGGGAGGAGGATACAGACTTCACGTTATTTTGTCAGGACTTCAGTAATAATCTGGAAAGCAGTAAGGTATTAAAAGCAGCCCAGGGCGCCTGGGTGGCTCAGCTGGCTAAGCGACTGCCTTCGGCTCAGGTCATGATCCTGGAGTCCCGGGATTGAGTCCCGCATCGGGCTTCCTGCTCAGCGGGGAGTCTGCTTCTCCCTCTGACCCTCTTCCCTCTCGTGCTCTCTGTCTCTCATTCTCTCTCTCTCTCTCAAATAAATACATAAAATCTTTTAAAAAAATGAAAATTTCACTCCCTCCCACACTCCCTCTGTGCTCTCTCTCTAATAAATAAATAAAATCTTTAAAAATAAAAAAATAAAAAAATAAAAGCAGCCCAGACCTCAGCAATGTTGACAGCTATAAACATTGCGCCTGCCGCTCATGTCTGTGGACCTTGGTTGCTACTCTGACCCTCTCCTCTCCCGCTTTCTCACAGTGTTTAAAAAAACGTTAAGCCTCACAGGTAATCAAAGGGTCATCTCAGGAAAATAAAATATAAAACAACAGCCAACAAGAGGACAAAAGTCAGCCATAACCTTGCCCCAGAGATCAGGACTTGGTGGTGCGTGTCGGGGGGCCGGGGGTGGGCAGAGAGGCAGCCAAGCAAGTCGGAACCCACGTAAGCAGCCGAGTCGTTCAGAGCCCGCCGTGCAGCCGGCCCACCTAAGCGCCCGACGGGCCCCCCTTTCTGTATACCGAGAGAAGGAGCCGAGGCCCTGGACCTCACCTCGTGCCGAAGTTCTTGGATCAGGGCCTCCTTCCTGGTCATCTCCTCCTGCGCGGACTGCAGCAGCTCCGAGTGCTTCTTCGAGGCTTCTGTGAGCATGTTCAGCTGCTCAGTGGCATGGGCCAGGTCCTCGCAGAGCATATCCCTCTGTCAGGAGACAATCCCCGCAAAGGAAGAATCCTCTCTTAACTGGGTACTCCACTAAGGATTAGCAAATCACCACTATACGCAATTTTAAAAGGTTAAGAAAGTCTTAAAAACTTTTACTTTTTTTTTTTGCTTATGTGTGAATCCTTTCCAAAGCAAACCAAACAGTTAATATTTAAGTGAGTGGGTCTAAAGAGAAACTACAGGAAATTCATACAGGTATCCCTATTGGCGTTTGATTTCATTCTACCCCTTTCCCCTAACATCGAACCTTTCCCCTCACCCCCAGGATCTCAAAGTTGATCGCTCTTCTCTTAGGAGGACTCCAGACACAGCTGTCTGACCAACTGACTCTAGACGTTTATACACTGGAAGGTAAAGAGCTGTAAAGATGAATGCCCCGCAGCCAGTTGGGGGAGGGCCTGGGCAGTCACCAGACAGTGTGATACGTAGTCACAGGCTGTCAGAGTTTCAGGGGAGCAGCTTGATGAAAAGTGGCAGAGAGAACTGGGAATACTGTAGGTTGCATACATAATTCCTATGTACACAGCATGCAATCCTTTCCAAGTTAGAGCAGAATCTGCTTACTCTAACTTTCCAAATGTGCACGTGTATATGTACATATATATAACTTATGTAACTACATATAAATTAACATGTACAATATTAGAATACAGAGAATACGTATATATAGAATATGTTATGTACACGTCACATACAATAATAATGTATGTGTATGTAAATGATATGATAAAAGAGTGCGGGAAAAATGTGATACATCCCAGGGGCACACACCCAGATACCTGATGTACCACAAACATTTTTCCATGTATTCACTCTTTAATCCTATCATTTTTCAGGGGGTGGGCTCGATTTCATTTTATGAATGCACCACAATTCAACCCATCACTGAATAGTTTGGCTGATTTGAATTTTTCACTATTATATGCCTTATATTATCACATCTAGATTATTTCTTTAGGCTGATTTCTAAAAGTGCAAACTCGAAGCATATGCAAAAAAAAGATGAAAGCTGGGTTTTACCAGACCACCTCCCCAAAGGCTGAACTTAAGCTTCACCAGAAGTGTGAGTCATCACCCTTCTCTGCTATCTTCCTTGGGTCTTAATATCTACCAGCTGCAAGATCAGGAAGTAGCTCTGTTTTTAATTCGCGTTTCTTTGACTTCAGCAAGGTTTATACCTCCCCGTGTCCCTTTCCCCCAAGGGTGTGTCTGTCCTTTCATGAGTCTTCGGATTCCTAAGAGCTCTTGTATGGATTAAGGCAAGGACTCCTTTGTCCCCAGTTGTAAATACTTTAGCTAATGAAGCCGGGAGATTAGTAAAAAGGGAATGTGAACTAACTGTGCGGTGAGTTCCACTCGAATCTAAGATACTTCAATATGCAGAGTCACCCTTTTTTTTTAAGGAGGGAAGAGAAAGAGAGACCCAAGGAGACAAAGGGAGGAAGGAAGGACTTTTTGGTGAATCATACTGAGCGCGCATCACTCAGCTCCTCCCACTCACACAGCGAGGCTTCCGTCTGCGCTCTGGCGACAGGCCGTGGCCACCTGAAGTTTTAGTCCCCATCTTATACTCTGTACAAGACCTTAGGGTGTGCCTTTTATGTGCCAACTTTTCCTTTTCTTTTAAATTTCTTTCTTTTCTTTTTTTTTTTTAAGTGCAGTAGAGTTGACCCTGTGTATGCCCTTTTCAGCTAGCCTCCCAGAACTGCTGCCCGGTCCCGGGGGCTGAGCCCTTACAGGGTGCCTGGCAGCGTCTGCAGCACTTTCCACGTATCACCTCATTTCAGCTTCTCACGCACGAAGCAGTAGTTTGTTCTCCCTGCTCCAGGGATGTGATAAATGAGGCACACAGGGAAATGTAACTTTCACAGGGTCACAGAGCCAAGACTCAGACTCCCAAGCATTCCAACCCCACAGCCCGTGCCCTTAAGAGCTTATCACTCGTCTCATCTTCCTTTGACCTGGATTTTACCTGCCTGTTTTAATCTCCTTGTATTGTATATATGTTAGCAGCTTCAAGTCTTTTCTGGGTTACAGGAGGATATAAGGACAAATCACCCGGGATATCGGCCTTGGATACCTACCCCCACAGGTTCTCACAGCTCCAAACTAGTGTGTACAAAATGTATTTCACTAACTTGCCTCAGGCCTCTTTTCGTCCATCTCAGGGGTACACAGAACCCTCCTCGGTCACCGTGGCTGGAGCCCTCGGTACCCACTCTGAATGCTCCTTCCGCCACAGCACCCATCCTACGGACACCAGCAACTGTCAGCGGTCCCTATGAGGCACCGCCCAGTTCTAGCTCGCCCTATATCCCCACCAGCACTTCTGGGCCCGGGGCCTTATCGCCTTTGGCCTGGGCTAAAGTCTACACCGCCCTGGTTTCCTAAAAGATACAGCTGATGCTCCTCGAGACCCTCCATGACACAGACTCCCCGACCTCCAGCCGGATGTACCCCACCGCCCCCCTTGCTAGGGACGCTCCGTTCCACAAACACCCACAGCTGCCAAGCTTCCCTCCCCCAGAGAAGTCTTGTACAAATCTGATCTCCTCTGGGAAGAGCTCTGGAATTCTCCAAGCATAATCACTCCCCTCCTCCCCTTCCTGTGCTCCCAGGTCATGGATTACATCTAAATACATCTAACTCTTAAACTAGATGGCATATTTTGAGGTAAGTAACAGTGTTTTAATCATTCCTCCGTTCCCAAATGCCAAGCCAGGCAAGGATGTATGGTAGGTGGGCTCAAGAGACATTTGTTGAGTTTGTTTCACGGGTAGCATAGATTAGCAAGAAAACTTTCTCTTTTTTTTAAGATTTTATTTATTTGTGGGCGCCTGGGTGGCTCAGTTGGTTAAGCGACTGCCTTCGGCTCAGGTCATGATCCTGGAGTCCCGGGATCGAGTCCCGCATCGGGCTCCCTGCTCGGCAGGGAGTCTGCTTCTCCCTCTGACCCTCTTCCTTCTCGTGCTTTCTATCTCTCATTCTCTCTCTCAAATAAATAAATAAAATCTTTAAAAAAAAAAGATTTTATTTATTTGTCAGAGAGAGCACAAGCAGGGAGAGGCATACAGGGAGAAGCAGACTCCCCGCTGAGCAAGGAGCCCGATGTGGGGCTTGAACCCAGGACCCTGGGATCATGACCTGAGCCAAAGGCAGAAGCTTAACCGACTGAGCACCCAGGTGCCCCAAGAAAACTTTATTTCTAAAGCAACCACAGAGCAGTATACTCAGTGGGTTACCATCTGTGTGGAAAAAAAGGAAAACTAAATGTATATGAGACTTGCCTAAGATATCTCTGGAAGGATACTTGAGGGAATGTATACTGCTTTATATAATTTGAATTTTGAACCATGAGATGGTATGGCTTAGTATTAAAAAAGATAAATTTATACCAACAACAAAAATTAAAACTCACTTTAGCTAAAACACAAGAGGCAAGCCTGAGGTTAACCTGTTGCCCAGCTCTCTCTCTGATCCCTGTTGCTGCCACCCTACCGAGTAAACAGCTTCCACTCTGCTCCCCTTCAGGAAGAGGGTCAGTTCCAGGAACTTACCAGGTGTTAGCACAAATGAATGAAAATCAACCAACTGGATAAAATAAAACAATTTTAATGTTACCTATTAACGGCCTAACCCTAGGGAAAATGGCTCTAATTATGACTTATTCCTTTAAGAAGCCCTCTATTTCTTTATTAATAACCCCCCCACACATATGCACATATAGACGTTGACAAGGGAAAAAAGCAAAAAAAGAGTCAGAATGTGTTAACATATACCTCTATGTCCTCAGAGAGTATTCTCAGTCTAAGGGCTTCTTTCAGATCCAGAATCTCCACTTCCTGTTTCTTAATCAACACTTTGCACTCCTCCTTGTCGACCAAAGCAGAGTTGTATTTGCACTGCAAAAAAGAAAGTTATGCTACAAGAGCTATCTGTTTTACTGTGTTTATATATATATATTTTTAAGATTTTATTTATTTATTTGAGAGACAGAAGGAGCAAATCAGGGGGAGGAGCTGAGGGAGGGGACAAACAGACTCCCCGCCGAGCAGGGAGCCTGACTCGGGGCTCGATCCCAGAACCCTGAGATCAACACCTGAGCTGAAGGCAGACGCTTAACTAACTGAGCCACCCAGGCACCCCTACTGTGCTTATTTTTAGATTAAAGTAACAAGAAAGTGTCAGAGCTCCGAGGTGATGATGAAATTACCACAAATCAATTAAGTACTCGTTGGAGGAAGGAACAGGTAAGTGCCCGAAAGGTGAGATATCAGAAAGTCCCATAGATACCAGTGAAAACACATCCAGGTTTTTGGTAATCTCTACACCCAAGGTGGGGCTCGAATCCACGACCCCGAGATCAAGTCACATGCTCCACTGACTGAGCCAGCCCGGCGCCCCATCTTATTATCACACCTTTATCAGGAGACTGCCGTTAGCAGATAAATGTGGAGAACAGCAAGCTCCCTTTGTAGCAGAGGAATGAGGAACGTGGACAAAAACTTTCACCTTGACCCGAGGTGAGGAGGAAGCACCAACACTCCACTTAGATATGTGCAAGGGAAAGCAGTTACTTGAGGAAAGCAGTTACTTGAGGAGAT